>NC_092333.1:620577500-621190000 GCF_046630445.1 Rutidosis leptorrhynchoides
ATGATGAGGGTATGATCTGTGAACCTTTATCACGTTCCATTAGAAACTCAGCATGACTTATTATAATATTATCACGTTGATCAAGTGTCATTATATTATACTAACCCATGCTTCAATTCCCAACACTACTTCAAAAACATTCATATTTTAAATTCAAAATTTTCAGATTTTAGAAACTAAAACAGTTTCCTTTATGATATAACACAGATATCGTGAAGAGATAAATGATTTCAGATAAGAATAGTTATGAAAGTATCTTCAGAAATATCGAGGATATTTATAATGAAAGATACGATGATATCTTAGAATTTCTAATATCGAAGGATGATGAAGAAGTTTTGTCCGTAAAGCAGAAGTAAGGTATTTGTTAATGACTTCAGCAGATACTGAATCATTTGGATTCTTTGAAGGCAGGCTTAGTCTTTGTGATTTGTCCACAGCCTCCTTCATAGTTTGCTCAATCCGTTTTCCAGTACTAAACCTTCTCTTTTTCTGAGCTTTGCCAACATACTATTCTTTATCATTAAACTTTTGGCTGTTAAGGTCGTTTACAGTTTTTGCTGCTTCATCAGCATTTTTCAAAATTCAGGGTATTGATTCGTAGGCTGGGTGCTTTTCAGAATTTCAGAATTGAAGATCATGATTCGAGGAGATAAATGTTATATGTATACATATAACTGTTGATGTAGAAATGCTGCGAGATTCGAAATACTGATTGCTGATTCTCGGTAATTGGTATGGCAATTATCGTTACAAGATGTAGATGAGTAGATGATAGGTTTTCAATGAGTACATATAATGATTTTTCGGAGAGGCTTACGCCAAAGAGTAACGAAGTTGCTGGTACATCTGCTGATAATGTGGTGGAATATAAATGGTTCCCCGGTAACTATGACGAAAGAGCAAACGTGTATGTCAAAGTTATAATGAGGCTTATTCGAATGAAAAATCGTAGTTGATTTGCTGGAGGTGTGACAAAACTGGCTACTTTGAAAAGGAGTTGCAAAGTTATTTTCGGTAATAAAAATGTCAAAGGATCTAGCACAGTTTTGAATTCAAAGTATGATTTTGTAAGATATGAAAATCTAATAGTGATATCTTCTGTTAAATCTTGACTCGGATTCTGATCTGTCAAAAATCAGAATGTGTAATCGAATTTTTTTGAAAATGGTTGTTATGATTCTTATGGAAGAATGTATATTGCTGTGAATGTAGTGAGTATAGTTAATGATTCTTGAATCAAAATTGAAGAATGTACAGTGTAGCATATTAATTGTGAACTTATATATTTCCCGGGTATTACCTACCCGTTAAAAATTTCACAAGTAATATTTTGTACAGAAGAATTTTACTACAGTCTTTATGAAAATATATATGTATATTTTCTTCGGATGTAATACGGATTTAACGAGTTAATATACTATTAAACTCATTTGATTTTCGGCTGGAACTAGAAATAAATAATCTCTAAAACATTAGTGATTACATAATCTTCGCGGAGTATTTCACTAATTTAATCGATACTTCATTATCTATTCTTATTGATATTCCTCGGTGAATGATGTTGGTGCTCGTGGAATTCTTGTGAGTTTCGCAAGGTACGAATGATGTTTTCTGGAAAGTTTCAAGTACATAGAAAATGAAAGTGTAAAATCAAACATGTATTTGAATAATACACTTGATTTATTATGAAATGGAATCTATTAGGTCGAAGCAGAGATTACAGTTAACGATTGTTAAGTCATTAACGAAGGATGTACATCATGGCATATTAGTAACATGAACTAACCGAGTAGTACCTACCAGTTAAGATTCATACGTAATAGCTTAGTACGAAAAGATTTATTTTGATTTCAAAATTCATATATATATATATATATATATATATATATATATATATATATATATATATATATATATATATATATATATATATATATATATATATAAAATATAATATACATATAATTTCTTCAGGGAAAATGAGTTAATACTTCATAACTCATTGATACAATATACGCGTTGTTGATTTGTGATGATGTTGGTGATTATGGAACTGGTGGAGCTTTTGATGTTATAGGTGCTGCTAGTGCTGATGATGCTGATAGTACTGACGTGCTGGTGATACTGACAGTACTGTTGATGCTTCTTGTATAACAAGTCTAGCTTGTAAATAGCGCACTATTCCTGTCAGGGTTTCACTTCATTATTTCTATCCGCCCACTCATCTAATTTACAATTTGCACTAGAATATATAATCTCTACAACTTTTAGAAATTACATATTCTCTGCAGAATATTTCTTCGATTAAGTTATGAATCAATACTTCATCGTTTGTTGTTGTTGGTATTCCTTGGTATCTACAGGGCGTATGACGTTGATGCTCGTGGGACCGATTGTGAAGTTGAGGTTTGCGATGCGATTGTTGTTGGTGGTGGAAATGGTACTGTTGGTGTTGTTGTCGGTGGTACTGTTGATGCCGGTGATGCTGCTGGTGCTTGTAACCTTTGCACCATATTCTCCAAAGCCACTACCTGAGCACGAAGCTCGTTGACATCTTCTATTACACCGGGATGATTGTTGGTTCGGACGAGTGGATGAATAAGATTCAGAATTTGAGATAGTATATTATCGTGACGAGATACCCTGGAAATGAGAGAGAAAATGGTGTCTCGAACAGGTTCGCCGGTAAGTGCTTAAGGTTTTTCGCCAAGAGGAAAATATGGTGGATGGAAGGGATCACCTTCTTCTTGTCTCCAATGACTAAGCAGGCTACGAACCCATCCCCAATTCATCCAGAATAGGTGATGGCTGATTGGTTGATCCATTCCGGTTACACTGTCTTCGGAGTTCAGGTGAATATCGATATCGGAATAGCTGTCGGAGTTTAAGGAATTTGAACTAGATACGGGATCCATCTTGTATAATTAGGGAGATGATTTTTGATATGAAATAGATTATAGAATTTAGATTGGTACTCTTCAATACATAATTTACATATGTATATATAATACTAAAATTCCATAAATCACGGAGAAATTTTCGGAAGATGTCAAGCAAAGTTACAGTAACAGATATGCTAAGATATGAATTAGCAAATACGCTAAGATATGAATTTTGTCTATACACTATTCATGCAATCAATGCAGTAAGATGTGTCTAGACTTAAGAATGATAAGCATATAATTTTCGACAAGAAATGATAGGTAAAACTCGGTAAAAACAGACACGGTCATAGTCCAGACTCACTAATGCATCCTAACAATTACCAATTAAACACACTAATGCAAATTCTGGTTCCCCATGACCTCAAGCTCTGATGCCAACTGTGATGACCCGTCCAAATCCATTTGGACGAATACATCATTCATTGATTTCATAGTGAGGTTTTGACCTCTATATGATACGTTTTGTAAACATTGCATTCTTTTGAAAAGGTACACCATAAATGAATATATAAATCCAAGATTTTCGATGTCTGATGATTTCTACGTATAGACAATCATCGTATATAATAGTTTCTAACAATACATGCGTTGACAATACAGTCAAATAAGATACATGATGATGATTTTGTGAATGCAAAGTTTTCTCGAATAAAGCATGTATGACTCCATGCACATAGCTTGTATAACGTATAAGCAAATAGCGGAAGACTTCTAGAAACCTGAGAATAAACATGCTTAAAAGTGTCAACACAAAGGTTGGTGAGTTCATAGTTTTAATGTTGCGCATAATCTGTATATAAAGGTGGATCACAAGATTTCAGTTGTTTCATCCAGAAACGTTTATCAAAATATTCTACAAAATTGAGCACCGTGGTAACTAAGCTTTAACGTCTATATAATAAGTACCCCTGTTTTAACATACATGCAACTAACATGCACAATACACGCAAACCAACGTGTACTAACCTCAAATAGCATACGTCCATTTTATAGTTCAGGCTAGGGTTTCTATACCTGGAACAGACGGGGATGTCAAGCCCTATGGATCCATATACAACTATTTGCTCCCACCAGTTCTTATAACCGGCAGCTACTAGTTACCAAAGCTAAGGGATTTTCGGTTCAAACTCAGTGTAGAATTTAGTATGTACTTGTATCCATTGCGTTTAAAATAAAGTGCATGTATTCTCAGCCCAAACTTTTTCATGTTTATATATATATTAAATGAAATTTTTATTTACATGATTAAGTGTTTCCATCATGTTAAGCAATCAAACTTGTTAAGACTTGATTAATTGAAATAGGTTTCATATAGACAATTGACCACCCATGTTGACTGGTGATTCACGAACGTTAAAACTTGTAAAAACTATATGATGACATATATATGGTTATATATATAGTTAACATGATTTTATTATAAGTATGTATCTCATTAGGTATTTTAACAATGAGTTATATACATAAAAATGAGACTATAAGAAACTCGAAAACGATATATATAACGATTATCGTTATAACAACGTCTTACTAGGTACATATGAATCATATTAAGATATTGATACACTTGGTTAATTATGTTAAATGATAAGTAAATATATTATTAAGTGTATTAACAATGAAATACATATGTAAAAATAAGACTACTAACTTAATGATTTCGAAACGAGACATATATGTAACGATTATCGTTGTAACGACATTTAACTGTATATACATCATACTAAGATATATTATATATCATAATATCATGATAATATAACAATTTAACATCTCATTTGTTATAATAAACAATGGGTTAACAACATTCAACAAGATCGTTAACCTAAAGGTTTCAAAACAACATTTACATGTAACGACTAACGATGACTTAACGACTCAGTTAAAATGTATATACATGTAGTGTTTTAATATGTATTCATACACTTTTTAAAGACTTCAAGACACTTATCAAAATACTTCTACTTAACAAAAATGCTTACAATTACATCCTCGTTCAGTTTCATCAACAATTCTACTCGTATGCACCCGTATTCGTACTCGTACAATACACAGCTTTTAGATGTATGTACTATTGGTATATACACTCCAATGATTAGCTCTTAGCAGCCCATGTGAGTCACCTAACACATGTGGGAACCATCATTTGGCAACTAGCATGAAATATCTCATAAAATTACAAAAATATGAGTAATCATTCATGACTTATTTACATGAAAACAAAATTACATATCCTTTATATCTAATCCATACACCAACGACCAAAAACACCTACAAACACTTTCATTCTTCAATTTTATTCATCTAATTGATCTCTCTTAAGTTCTATCTTCAAGTTCTAAGTGTTCTTCATAAATTCCAAAAGTTCTAGTTTCATAAAATCAAGAATACTTCCAAGATTGCAAGTTTACTTCCAAGTTTTCTAAATCCATTCCAAGTAATCATCCAAGATCAAGAAACCTTTGTTACTTATAGTAGGTTATCTTTCTAATACAAGGTAATAATCATATTCAAACTTTAATTCAATTTCTATAACTATACAATCTTATTTCGAGTGGAAATCTTACTTGAAATTGTTTTCGTGTCATGATTCTGCTTCAAGAACTTTTAAGCCATCCAAGGATCCTTTGAAGCTAGATCTATTTTTCTCATTTCCAGTAGGTTTATCCAAGGAACTTTAGGTAGTAATGATGTTCATAACATCATTCGATTCATACATATAAAGCTATCTTATTCGAAGGTTTAAACTTGTAATCACTAGAACATAGTTTAGTTAATTCTAAACTTGTTCGCAAATAAAAGTTAATCCTTCTAACTTGACTTTTAAAATCAACTAAACACATGTTCTATATCTATATGATATGCTAACTTAATGATTTAAAACCTGAAAACACGAAAAACACCGTAAAACCGGATTTACGCCGTCGTAGTAACACCGCGGGCTGTTTTGGGTTAGTTAATTAAAAACTATGATAAAATTTTATTTAAAAGTTGTTATTCTGAGAAAATGATTTTTATTATGAACATGAAACTATATCCAAAAATTATGGTTAACTCAAAGTGGAAGTATGTTTTCTAAAATGGTCATCTAGACGTCGTTCTTTCGACTGAAATGACTACTTTTACAAAAACGACTTGTAACTTATTTTCCCAACTATAAACCTATACTTTTTCTGTTTAGATTCATAAAATAGAGTTCAATATGAAACTATAGCAATTTGATTCACTCAAAACGGATTTAAAATGAAGAAGTTATGGGTAAAACAAGATTGGATAATTTTCCTCATTTTAGCTACGTGAAAATTGGTAACAAATCTATTCCAACCATAACTTAATCAACTTGTATTGTATATTATGTAATCTTGAGATACCATAGACACGTATACAATGTTTTGACCTATCATGTCGACACATCTATATATATTTTGGAACAACCATAGACACTCTATATGTGAATGTTGGAGTTAGCTATACAGGGTTGAGGTTGATTCCAAAATATATATAGTTTGAGTTGTGATCAATACTGAGATACGTATACACTAGGTCGTGGATTGATTCAAGATAATATTTATCGATTTATTTCTGTACATCTAACTGTGGACAACTAGTTGTAGGTTACTAACGAGGACAGCTGACTTAATAAACTTAAAACATCAAAATATATTAAAAGTGTTGTAAATATATTTTGAACATACTTTGATATATATGTATATATTGTTATAGGTTCGTGAATCAACCAGTGGCCAAGTCTTACTTTCCGACAAAGTAAAAATCTGTGAAAGTGAGTTATAGTCCCACTTTTAAAATCTAATATTTTTGGGATGAGAATACATGCAGGTTTTATAAATGATTTACAAAATAGACACAAGTACGTGAAACTACATTCTATGGTTGAATTATCGAAATCGAATATGCCCCTTTTTATTAAGTCTGGTAATCTAAGAATTAGGGAACAGACACCCTAATTGACGCGAATCCTAAAGATAGATCTATTGGGCCTAACAAACCCCATCCAAAGTACCGGATGCTTTAGTACTTCGAAATTTATATCATATCCGAAGGGTGTCCCGGAATGATGGGGATATTCTTATATATGCATCTTGTTAATGTCGGTTACCAGGTGTTCACCATATGAATGATTTTTATCTCTATGTATGGGATGTGTATTGAAATATGAAATCTTGTGGTCTATTGTTACGATTTGATATATATAGGTTAAACCTATAACTCACCAACATTTTTGTTGACGTTTAAAGCATGTTTATTCTCAGGTGAATACTAAGAGCTTCCGCTGTTGCATACTAAAATAAGGACAAGATTTGGAGTCCATGTTTGTATGATATTGTGTAAAAACTGCATTCAAGAAACTGATTTCGATGTTACATATTTGTATTGTAAACCATTATGTAATGGTCGTGTGTAAACAGGATATTTTAGATTATCTTTATTTGAAAATCTACGTAAAGCTTTTTAAACCTTTATTTATGAAATAAAGGTTATGGTTTGTTTTAAAAATGAATGCAGTCTTTGAAAAACGTCTCATATAGAGGTCAAAACCTCGCAACGAAATGAATTAATATGGAACATTTTTAATCAATAAGAACGGGACATTTCACAACGGTATCAGAGCGTTGGTCTTAGAGAACCAGAAAATTTGCATTAGTGTGTCTTATCGAGTTTGTTAGGATGCATTAGTGAGTCTGGACTTCGACCGTGTTTTCTTTAAAAATGATTGCTTAACATTTTTGTTGGAAACTATATATTATTAACATGTATATATTATGTGATATATTAATCTCTTAACATGTTTGATATTGTGTGATAGATGTCTACCTCTAGCACAAATCCCATTGACTCACCTAATAATAACGAAGAGTCGAATATATATTGGACTGATTCACAAGTTCCCGAAGAAGAACCGGAAGAAGAATCAGAACCGTAAGAAGAATCAGAACCGGAAGAGGAGGAACCGGAGGAGGAAATAGAACCGGTGGGGGAAATAATAAAACGGTTAAGTAAAAGAAAATCCTTAACCAACCGACCAAGGTTAATTATGGTCAATGGTGTTTCCGCCAAGGAAGCAAAATATTGGGAGGATTACTAATTCTCCGATGAATCGGATTCCGACGAGAATTCCGATGATGTTATAGAAATTACCCCAACTGAATTTAAAAAGGCAAAAGAAAATAATAAGGGAAAGGGCATAAAAATAGAGAAATCTAATTCCAACCCCGATGAACTTTATATGTATCGTCAACCCCCGAAGCCCTTAAGTTGTAACAATGACCCGGGAACCTCTAAACCACCAGGTTTTTCTAAACCGTTGTGGAAAACGACAGCTCGTATTAGGGGAACATCATATATCCCTAGAAACTTGGCAAAACGAACCAAAACCGAAGAAGAAGAAACGAGCGAGTCGGAATAAGATAGTTGTATTCGTGTGGTGTAATATATGTAATATAGTGTGCTTATGCTTTATGATATATGTAAAAATTGCTTGTATTAATAAGTATTTTTTTATGAATCTAACTCTTGTCTATTTTACAGTTTAAAAACACAAAATGGATAGACAACCCAATATTTTAAGAGACCTACCCGGAGACATGATTGATGAAATCTTGTCTAGAGTCGGTCAGAATTCCTCGGCACAACTATTTAAGGCGAGATCAGTTTGTAAGACATTCGAAGAACGTTCTAAGAATGTCTTGGTTTATAAGAGACTTTCGTTTGAAAGATGGGGGATATCACATTGGGAAACCCATAAGTTATGATGTGTTTACTTTGACGCATATATTACGGGGAACCCAAATGCTATTTTACGCAACGGGTTAAGAAATTATTTTGACTCAATGTATCCGAATATAGGACTTCATGATTTAGAAAAAGCGGCTAACATGCAACATAAAGAAGCATGCTATGCTTACGGGTTAGTAATGTTCGCTTCTCACCAAAGTGAGAAAAAGAACATCGGGCTACAGCTATTAAACAAAACGTTCCCACAAGTGACGGAGTCGGTAATTGGGGTAAGAAATGAGGTTTTTAGGTTATTACGAGACTGTTGGTCATTACATAACCCTCGTCCCTTTGATGACATTACAACACGCTGTCTTATCAACGGCCATAACGGTTATGTTCCACAAGACCAAGGATGGGAAGTAGTCCTAGTAAAACCAGAATGCATGACTTGTTTCTGGACGTATGAATTACGTGTCTTTATTGCCTTTGCTGAACGACTTGTGTACTAGCTAGAATTATCTTCACAACTATCTTGTATCAAAGTTATTGTGTGCTATATTTCATGCTTTATGTAAAATAAGCGGTATTGTAAGTTTGTAAAATATTGTATAAAAGTTTGAACGCGAAATATTATTATAATCAGTTTTTCATACAGAATTTTAGTAGTTGAATTGTATATTAGCTACTAAGTATGAACTTAACGGGTAGGTACTACCCGAATTTAAACTTATAAAACGCTAATATGAAGAAAAAGCTTTTATAAGTGAGTTCATATTATGCTACGAAATACTATTAACTACTCTTAATATTCTGTATGATTAACTTGTTCCATTTGACTATTTTGAAGGAAATGGCACCGACTACTCGATACACCGTGAATATGAATGAAGAGGAATTCCGTACTTTTCTAGCTTCAAACATAGCCGCAGTACAGGCTGCGCTACATACCAACAATAACCTTGGATCTAGCAGTACAGGAAATCTTGTAGGATGCACCTACAAAGAATTCACTGCCTGCAAACCTTTGGAATTTGATGGAACCGAAGGACCGATCGGATTGAAACGGTGGACCGAGAAGGTCGAATCGGTGTTTGCCATAAGTAAGTGTACTGAAGAGGACAAAGTGAAGTATGCTACGCATACCTTCACAGGTTCTGCGTTAACATGGTGGAATACCTATCTAGAGCAAGTGGGACAAGATGATGCGTACGCACTACCGTGGTCAGCATTCAAGCACTTGATGAACGAGAAGTACCATCCCAGAACTGAGGTCAATAAGCTCAAGACAGAACTTAGAGGGTTACGAACCCAAGGATTTGATATTACCACGTACGAAAGATGATTCACAGAATTGTGACTATTGTGTTCGGGAGCGTTCGAAGATGAGGAAGAGAAGATCGACGCGTTTGTGAAAGGATTACCGAAAAGAATCCAAGAAGATATAAGTTCACACGAGCCCGCCTCCATACAACAGGCATGTAGAATGGCTCACAAACTAGTGAACCAGATTGAGGAAAGAATTAAAGAATAGACGGCTGAAGAGGCCAATTTGAAGCAAGTCAAAAGAAAGTGGGAGGAAAACGGTGATAAGAATCACCAATACAACAACAACAACAATTACAATAATAATCGCAACAATTATCCCACCAATCGCAACATCAATCGCAACTACAACAAACGGCCCAACAACAACAACAACAACAACAACAACAGCAACTACAACAATCGTCCCAACAACAATAACAACCGCAACAACAACAACAATCAGAAGCAGCTATGCCAAAGGTGTGAAAAGTATCACTCGGGGTTCTGCACCAAATTTTGCAACAAGTGTAAAAGAAATGGTCATAGCGTGACGAAGTGTGAGGTCTACGGTGTAGTGACCCGAACTTTTCCATGTTTATATATATTAATTGAGATTGATATTTACATGATTAAATGTTTCCAACATGTTAAGCAATCAAACTTGTTAAGACTTGATTAATTGAAATATGTTTCATATAGACAATTGACCACCCAAGTTGACCGGTGATTCACGAACGTTAAAACTTGTAAAAACTATATGATGACATATATATGGATATATATATATATAGTTAAAATGATACTATGATAAGTAAATATATCATTAAGTATATTAACAATGAACTACATATGTAAAAACAAGACTACTAACTTAATGATTTTTAAACGAGACATATATGTAACGATTATCGTTGTAAAGACATTTAATGTATATATATCATATTAAGAGATATTCATACATGATAATATCATGATAATATAATAATTTAAAATCTCATTTGATATTATAAACATTGGGTTAACAACATTTAACAAGATCATTAACCTAAAGGTTTCAAAACAACACTTACATGTAACGACTAACGATGACTTAACGACTCAGTTAAAATGTATATACATGTAGTGTTTTAATATGTATTTATACAGTTTTGAAAGACTTCAATACACTTATCAAAATACTTCTACTTAACAAAAATGCTTACAATTACATCCTCGTTCAGTTTCATCAACAATTCTACTCGTATGCACCCGTATTCGTACTCGTACAATACACAGCTTTTAGATGTATGTACTATTGGTATATACACTCCAATGATCAGCTCTTAGAAGCCCATGTGAGTCACCTAACACATGTGGGAACCATCATTTGGCAACTAGCATGAAATATCTCATAAAATTATAAAAATATGAGTAATCATTCATGACTTATTTACATGAAAACAAAATTACATATCCTTTATATCTAATCCATACACCAACGACCAAAAACACCTACAAACACTTTCATTATTCAATTTTCTTCATCTAATTGATCTCTCTCAAGTTCTATCTTCAAGTTCTAAGTGTTCTTCATAAATTCCAAAAGTTCTAGTTTCATAAAATCAAGAATACTTTCAAGTTTGCTAGCTCACTTCCAATCTTGTAAGGTGATCATCCAACCTCAAGAAATCTTTGTTTCTTACAGTAGGTTATCATTCTAATACAAGGTAATAATCATATTCAAACTTTGGTTCAATTTCTATAACTATAACAATCTTATTTCAAGTGATGATCTTACTTGAACTTGTTTTCGTGTCATGATTCTGCTTCAAGAACTTCGAGCCATCCAAGGATCCATTGAAGCTAGATCCATTTTTCTCTTTTCCAGTAGGTTTATCCAAGGAACTTAAGGTAGTAATGATGTTCATAACATCATTCGATTCATACATATAAAGCTATCTTATTCGAAGATTTAAACTTGTAATCACTAGAACATAGTTTAGTTAATTCTAAACTTGTTCGCAAACAAAAGTTAATCCTTCTAACTTGACTTTTAAAATCAACTAAACACATGTTCTATATCTATATGATATGCTAACTTAATGATTTAAAACCTGAAAACATGAAAAACACCGTAAAACCGGATTTACGACGTCGTAGTAACACCGCGGGCTGTTTTGGGTTAGTTAATTAAAAACTATGATAAACTTTGATTTAAAAGTTGTTATTCTGAGAAAATGATTTTTATTATGAACATGAAACTATATTCAAAAATTATGGTTAAACTCAAAGTGAAAGTATGTTTTCTAAAATGGTCATCTAGACGTCGTTCTTTCGACTGAAATGACTACCTTTACAAAAATGACTTGTAACTTATTTTTCCGACTATAAACCTATACTTTTTCTGTTTAGATTCATAAAATAGAGTTCAATATGAAACCATAGCAATTTGATTCACTCAAAACGGATTTAAAATGAAGAAGTTATGGGTAAAACAAGATTGGATAATTTTTCTCATTTTAGCTACGTGAAAATTGGTAACAAATCTATTCCAACCATAACTTAATCAACTTGTATTATATATTATGTAATCTTGAGATACCATAGACACGTATACAATGTTTCGACCTATCATGTCGACACATCTATATATATTTCGGAACAACCATAGACACTCTATATGTGAATGTTGGAGTTAGCTATACAGGGTTGAGGTTGATTCCAAAATATATATAGTTTGAGTTGTGATCAATACTGAGATACGTATACACTGGGTCGTGGATTGATTCAAGATAATATTTATCGATTTATTTCTGTACATCTAACTGTGGACAACTAGTTGTAGGTTATTAACGAGGACAGCTGACTTAATAAACTTAAAACATCAAAATATATTAAAAGTGTTGTAAATATATTTTGAACATACTTTGATATACATGTATATATTGTTATAGGTTCGTGAATCAACCAGTGGCCAAGTCTTACTTCCCGACGAAGTAAAAATCTGTGAAAGTGAGTTATAGTCCCACTTTTAAAATCTAATATTTTTGGGATGAGAATACATGCAGGTTTTATAAATGATTTACAAAATAGACACAAGTACGTGAAACTACATTCTATGGTTGAATTATCGAAATCGAATATGCCCCTTTTAATTAAGTCTGGTAATCTAAGAATTAGGGAACAGACACCCTAATTGACGCGAATCCTAAAGATAGATCTATTGGGCCTAACAAACCCCATCCAAAGTACCGGATGCTTTAGTACTTCGAAATTTATATCATATCCGAAGGGTGTCCCGGAATGATGGGGATATTCTTATATATGCATCTTGTTAATGTAGGTTACCAGGTGTTCACCATATGAATGATTTTTTATCTCTATGTATGGGATGTGTATTGAAATATGAAATCTTGTGGTCTATTATTATGATTTGATATATATAGGTTAAACCTATAACTCACCAACATTTTTGTTGACGTTTTAAGCATGTTTATTCTCAGGTGATTATTAAGAGCTTCCGCTGTCGCATACTTAAATAAGGACGAGATTTGGAGTCCATGCTTGTATGATATTGTGTAAAAACTGCATTCAAGAAACTTATTTTGTTGTAACATATTTGTATTGTAAACCATTATGTAATGGTCGTGTGTAAACAGGATATTTTAGATTATCATTATTTGATAATCTACGTAAAGCTTTTTAAAACCTTTATCTATGAAATAAAGGTTATGGTTTGTTTTAAAAATGAATGCAGTCTTTGAAAAATGTCTCATATAGAGGTCAAAACCTCGCAACGAAATCAATTAATATGGAACGTTTTTAATCAATAAGAACGGGACATTTCAGTTGGTATCCGAGCGTTGGTCTTAGAGAACCAGAATTTTGCATTAGTGTGTCTTATCGAGTTTGTTAGGATGCATTAGTGAGTCTGGACTTCGACCGTGTTTACTTGAAAAATGATTGCTTAACAAATTTTGTTGGAAACTGTATATTTTTAACATGTGAATATTATGTGATATATTAATCTCTTAACGCGTTTGATATTATGTGATAGATGTCTACCTCTAGAACAAGTCCCATTGACTCACCTAATAATAATGAAGAGTCAAATGTAAATTGGAATGATTCGTGGACTGATTCACAAGTTCCCGAAGAGGAACCGGAAGAAGAGTCGGAACCGGAAGAAGAATCGGAACCGGAAGAAGAATCGGAACCGGATGAAGAAATAGAACCGGTGGGGGAAATAATAAAACGGTTAAGTAAAAGAAAATCCTCAACCAACCGACCAAGGTTAATTATGGTCAATGGTGTTTCCGCCAAGGAAGCAAAATATTGGGAGGATTACTAATTCTCCGATGAATCGGATTCCGACGAGAATTCCGATGATGTTATAGAAATTACCCCAACTGAATTTAAAAAGGCAAAAGAAAATAATAAGGGAAAGGGCATAAAAATAGAGAAATCTAATTCCAACCCCGATGAACTTTATATGTATCGTCAACCCCCGAAGTCCTTAAGTTGTAACAATGACCCGGGAACCTCTAAACCACCAGATTTTTCTAAACCAATGTGGATCACGACGGTTCATATTAGGGGAACATCATATATCCCTAGAAACTTGGCAAAACGAACCAAAACTGAAGAAGAAGAAACAAGCGAGTCGGAATAAGATAGTTGTATTCGTGTGGTGTAATATATGTAATATAGTGTGCTTATGCTTTATGATATATGTAAAAATTGCTTGTATTAATAAGTATTTTTTTTTATGAATCTAACTCTTGTCTATTTTACAGTATAAAAATACAAAATGGATAGACAACCCAATATTTTAAGAGACCTACCCGGAGACATGATTGATGAAATCTTGTCTAGAGTCGGTCAGAATTCTCCGGCACAACTATTTAAGGCGAGATCAGTTTGTAAGACATTCGAAGAATGTTCCAAGAATGCCTTGGTTTATAAAAGGACAAAGTGTTTACTTTGGGAAATCCATAAGTTACGATGTGTTTACTTTGACGCATATATTGCGGGGAACCCAAATGCTATTTTACGCAATGGGTTAAGAAATTATTTTGACTCAATATATCCGAATATTGGACTTCGTGATTTAGAAAAAGCGGCTAACATGCAACATAAAGAAGCATGTTATGCTTACGGATTAGTAATGTTCGCTTCTCACCAAAGTGAGAACAAGAACATCGGGTTACAACTATTAAACAAAACGATCCCACAAGTGACGGAGTCGGTAATTGGGGTAAGAAATGAGGTTTTTAGATTGTTACGGGACTGTTGGACATTACGTAACCCTCGTCCCTTTGACGACGTTACAACACGCTGTCTTATCAACGGCCATAACGGTTATGTTCCACAAGACCAAGGATGGGAAGTAATCCTAGTAAAACCAGAATGCATGACTTGTTTCTGGACGTATGAATTATGTGTCTTTATTGCCTTTGCTGAACGACTTGTGTACTAGCTAGAATTATCTTCACAACCATCTTGTATCAAATTTATTGTGTGCTATATTTCATGCTATATGTAAAATAAGCGGTATTGTAAGTTTGTAAAATATTGTGTAAAAGTTTGAACGCGAAATATTATTATAATCAGTTTTTCATATAGAATTGTAGTAGTTGAATTGTATATTAGCTACTAAGTATGAACTTAACGGGTAGGTATTACCCGAATTTAAACTTATAAAACGCTAATATGAAGAAAAAGCTTTTATAAATGAGTTCATATTATGCTACGAAATACTATTAACTACTCTTAATATTCTGTATGATTAACTTGTTCCATTTAGCTATTTTGAAGGAAATGGCACCGACTACTCGACACACCGTGAATATGAATGAAGAGGAATTCCGTACTTTTCTAGCTTCAAACATAGCCGCAGTACAGGCTGCGCTACATACCAACAATAACCTTGGATCTAGCAGTAAAGGAAATCGTGTAGGATGCACCTACAAAGAATTCACTGCCTGCAAACCTTTGGAATTTGATGGAACCGAAGGACCGATCGGATTAAACGGTGGACCGAGAAGGTTGAATCGGTGTTTGCCATAAGTAAGTGTACTGAAGAGGACAAAGTGAAGTACGCTACGCATACCTTCACAGGTTCTGCGTTAACATGGTGGAATACCTATCTAGAGCAAGTGGGACAAGACGATGCGTACGCAGTACCGTGGTTAGCATTCAAGCACTTGATGAACGAGAAGTACCGTCCCAGAACCGAGGTCAATAAGCTCAAGACAGAACTTAGAGGGTTACGAACCCAAGGATTTGATATTACCACGTACGAAAGACGATTCACAGAATTGTGCCTATTGTGTCCGGGAGCATTCGAAGATGAGGAAGAGAAGATTGACGCGTTTGTGAAAGGATTACCGGAAAGAATCCAAGAAGATATAAGTTCACATGAGCCCGCCCCCATACAACAGGCATGTAGAATGGCTCACAAACTAGTGAACCAGATTGAAGAAAGAATTAAAGAACAGACTGCTGAAGAGGCCAATGTGAAGCAAGTCAAAAGAAAGTGGGAGGAAAACGGTGATAAGAATCACCAATACAACAACAGCAGCAATTATAACAATAATCGCAACAACTATCCTAACAATCGCAACATCAATCGCAACTACAACAAACGGCCCAACAACAACAACAACAACAACAACAACAACAACAACAGCAACCACAACAATCATCTTAACAACAATAATAACCGCAACAACAACAACTATCAGAAGCAGCTATGCCAAAGGTGTGAAAAGTATCACTCGGGGTTCTGCACCAAATTTTGCAACAAGTGTAAAAGAAATGGTCATAGCGCGGCTAAGTGTGATGTCTACGGACCAGGGGTTAACAGAACGAAAGGAACAAATGGTGTCGGAACGAGTAATGGCAGAGCAAGTAGTGTCGGAGCAAGTTATGCCAATGTAGTTTGTTATAAATGTGGAAAACCGGGCCACATTATTAGAAATTGCCCGAACCAGGAGAACACGAATGGACAAGGCCGCGGAAGAGTTTTCAATATTAATGCGGCAGAGGCACAGGAAGACCCGGAGCTTGTTACGGGTACGTTTCTTATTGACAATAAATCTGCTTACGTTTTATTTGATTCGGGTGCGGATAGAAGCTATATGAGTAGAGATTTTTGTGCTAAATTAAGTTGTCCATTGACGCCTTTGGATAGTAAATTTTTACTCGAATTAGCAAATGGTAAATTAATTTCAGCAGATAATATATGTCGAAATCGAGAAATTAAACTGGTTAGCGAAACATTTAAGATTGATTTGATACCAGTAGAGTTAGGGAGTTTTGATGTGATAATCGGTATGGACTGGTTGAAAGAAGTGAAAGCAGAGATCGTTTGTTACAAAAATGCAATTCGCATTATACGAGAAAAAGGAAAACCCTTAATGGTGTACGGAGAAAAGGGCAACACGAAGCTACATCTTATTAGTAATTTGAAGGCACAAAAACTAATAAGAAAAGGTTGCTATGCTGTTCTAGCACACGTCGAGAAAGTACAAACTGAAGAAAAGAGCATCAATGATGTTCCCATTGCAAAAGAATTTCCCGATGTATTTCCGAAAGAATTACCGGGATTACCCCCACATCGATCCGTTGAATTTCAAATAGATCTTGTACCAGGAGCTGCACCAATAGCTCGTGCTCCTTACAGACTCGCACCCAGCGAGATGAAAGAACTACAAAGCCAATTACAAGAACTTTTAGAGCGTGGTTTCATTCGACCAAGCACATCACCGTGGGGAGCTCCTGTTTTGTTTGTCAAGAAGAAAGATGGTACATTCAGGTTGTGTATCGACTACCGAGAGTTGAACAAACTTACCATCAAGAACCGCTACCCACTACCGAGAATCGATGACTTATTTGATCAACTACAAGGCTCGTCTGTTTATTCAAAGATTGACTTACGTTCCGGGTATCATCAAATGCGGGTGAAAGAAGATGATATTCCAAAGACTGCTTTCAGAACACGTTACGGTCATTACGAGTTTATGGTCATGCCGTTTGGTTTAACTAATGCACCAGCTGTGTTCATGGACCTTATGAACCGAGTGTGTGGACCATACCTTGACAAGTTTGTCATTGTTTTCATTGATGACATACTTATTTACTCAAAGAATGACCAAGAACACGGTGAACATTTGAGAAAGGTGTTAGAAGTATTGAGGAAGGAAGAATTGTACGCTAAGTTTTCAAAGTGTGCATTTTGGTTGGAAGAAGTTCAATTCCTCGGTCACATAGTGAACAAAGAAGGTATTAAGGTGGATCCGGCAAAGATAGAAACTGTTGAAAATTGGGAAACTCCGAAAACTTCGAAACACATACGCCAGTTTTTAGGACTAGCTGGTTACTACAGAAGGTTCATCCAAGACTTTTCCAGAATAGCAAAACCCTTGACTGCATTAACGCATAAAGGGAAGAAATTTGAATGGAATGATGAACAAGAGAAAGCGTTTCAGTTATTGAAGAAAAAGCTAACTACGGCACCTATATTGTCATTGCCTGAAGGGAATGATGATTTTGTGATTTATTGTGATGCATCAAAGCAAGGTCTCGGTTGTGTATTAATGCAACGAACGAAGGTGATTGCTTATGCGTCTAGACAATTGAAGATTCACGAACAAAATTATACGACGCATGATTTGGAATTAGGCGCGGTTGTTTTTGCATTAAAGACTTGGAGGCACTACTTATATGGGGTCAAAAGTATTATATATACAAACCACAAAAGTCTTCAACACATATTTAATCAGAAACAACTGAATATGAGGCAGCGTAGGTGGATTGAATTATTGAATGCTTACGACTTTGAGATTCGTTACCACCCGGGGAAGGCAAATGTGGTAGCCGATGCCTTGATCAGGAAGGACATAGAACCCATTCGAGTAAAATCTATGAATATAATGATTCATAATAACATTACTACTCAAATAAAGGAGGCGCAACAAGGAGTTTTAAAAGAGGGAAATTTAAAGGATGAAATACCCAAAGGATCGGAGAAGCATCTTAATATTCGGGAAGACGGAACCCGGTATAGGGCTGAAAGGATTTGGGTACCAAAATTTGGAGATATGAGAGAAATGGTACTTAGAGAAGCTCATAAAACCAGATACTCAATACATCCTGGAACGGGGAAGATGTACAAGGATCTCAAGAAACATTTTTGGTGGCCGAGTATGAAAGCCGATGTTGCTAAATACGTAGGAGAATGTTTGACGTGTTCTAAGGTCAAAGCTGAGCATCAGAAACCATCAGGTCTACTTCAACAACCCGAAATCCCGGAATGGAAATGGGAAAACATTACCATGGATTTCATCACTAAATTGCCAAGGACTGCAAGTGGTTTTGATACTATTTGGGTAATAGTTGATCGTCTCACCAAATCAGCACACTTCCTACCAATAAGAGAAGATGACAAGATGGAGAAGTTAGCATGACTGTATTTGAAGGAAGTCGTCTCCAGACATGGAATACCAATCTCTATTATCTCTGATAGGGATGGTAGATTTATTTCAAGATTCTGGCAGACATTACAGCAAGCATTAGGAACTCGTCTAGACATGAGTACTGCCTATCATCCACAAACTGATGGGCAGAGCGAAAGGATGATACAAACGCTTGAAGACATGCTACGAGCATGTGTTATTGATTTCGGAAACAGTTGGGATCGACATCTACCGTTAGCAGAATTTTCCTACAACAACAGCTACCATTAAAGCATTGAGATGGCGCCGTTTGAAGCACTTTATGGTAGAAAGTGCAGGTCTCCGATTTGTTGGAGTGAAGTGGGGGATAGACAGATTACGGGTCCGGAGATTATACACGAAACTACCGAGAAGATCATCCAAATTCAACAACGGTTGAAAACCGCCCAAAGTCGACAAAAGAGCTACGCTGACATTAAAAGAAAAGATATAGAATTTGAAATTGGAGAGATGGTCATGCTTAAAGTTGCACCTTGGAAAGGCGTTGTTCGATTTGGTAAACGAGGAAAATTAAATCCAAGGTATATTGGACCATTCAAGATTATTGATCGTGTCGGACCAGTAGCTTACCGACTAGAGTTACCTCAACAACTCGCGGCTGTACATAACACTTTCCACGTCTCGAATTTGAAGAAATGTTTTGCTAAAGAAGATCTCACTATTCCATTAGATGAAATCCAAATCAACGAAAAACTTCAATTCATCGAAGAACCCGTCGAAATAATGGATCGTGAGGTTAAAAGACTTAAGCAAAACAAGATACTAATTGTTAAGGTTCGATGGAATGCTCGTAGAGGACCCGAGTTCACCTGGGAGCGTGAAGATCAGATGAAGAAGAAATACCCGCATCTATTTCCAGAAGATTCGTCAACACCTTCAACAGCTTAAAATTTCGGGACGAAATTTATTTAACGGGTAGGTACTGTAGTGACCCGAACTTTTCCATGTTTATATATATATTAAATGAAATTGTTATTTACATGATTAAGTGTTTCCAACATGTTAAGCAATCAAACTTGTTAAGACTTGATTAATTGAAATAGGTTTCATATAGACATTTGACCACCCATGTTGACTGGTGATTCACAAACGTTAAAACTTGTAAAAACTATACGATGACATATATATGGTTATATATATAGTTAACATGATTTTATTATAAGTATGTATCTCATTAGGTATTTTAACAATGAGTTATATACATAAAAATGAGACTATTAATTTAAGAAACTCGAAAACGATATATATAACGATTATCGTTATAACAACTTCTTACTAGGTACATATGAATCATATTAAGATATTGATACACTTGGTTAATTATGTTAAATTATAAGTAAATATATTATTAAGTGTATTAACAATGAAATACATATGTAAAAATAAGACTACTAACTTAATGATTTCGAAACGAGACATATATGTAACGATTATCGTTGTAACGACATTTAACTGTATATACATCATACGAAGATATATTATATATCATAATATCATGATAATATAACAATTTAACATCTCATTTGTTATAATAAATAATCGGTTAACAACATTCAACAAGATCGTTAACCTAAAGGTTTCAAAACAACATTTACATGTAACGACTAACGATGACTTAATGACTCAGTTAAAATGTATATACATGTAGTGTTTTAATATGTATTCATACACTTTTGAAAGACTTCAAGACACTTATCAAAATACTTCTACTTAACAAAAATGCTTAAAATTACATCCTCGTTCAGTTTCATCAACAATTCTACTCGTATGCACCCGTATTCGTACTCGTACAATACACAGCTTTTAGATGTATGTACTATTGGTATATACACTCCAATGATCATTTCTTAGCAGCCCATGTGAGTCACCTAACACATGTGGGAACCATCATTTGGCAACTAGCATGAAATACCTCATAAAATTACAAAAATATGAGTAATCATTCATGACTTATTTACATGAAAACAAAATTACATATCCTTTATATCTAATCCATACACCAACGACCAAAAACACCTACAAACACTTTAATTCTTCAATTTTCTTCATCTAATTGATCTCTCTCAAGTTCTATATTCAAGTTCTAAGTGTTCTTCATAAATTCCAAAAGTTCTAGTTTCATAAAATCAAGAATACTTCCAAGATTGCAAGTTTACTTCCAAGTTTTCTAAATCCATTCCAAGTAATCATCCAAGATCAAGAAACCTTTGTTACTTACAGTAGGTTATCTTTCTAATACAAGGTAATAATCATATTCAAACTTTAATTCAATTTCTATAACTATAACAATCTTATTTCGAGTGGAAATCTTACTTGAAATTGTTTTCGTGTCATGATTCTGCTTCAAGAACTTTCAAGCCATCCAAGGATCCTTTGAAGCTAGATCTATTTTTCTCATTTCCAGTAGGTTTATCCAAGGAACTTGAGATAGTAATGATGTTAATAACATCATTCGATTCATACATATAAAGCTATCTTATTCGAAGGTTTAAACTTGTAATCACTAGAACATAGTTTAGTTAATTCTAAACTTGTTCGCAAATAAAAGTTAATCCTACTAACTTGACTTTTAAAATCAACTAAACATATGTTCTATATCTATATGATATGCTAACTTAATGATTTAAAACCTGAAAACACGAAAAACACCGTAAAACCGGATTTACGCCGTCGTAGTAACACCGCGGGCTGTTTTGGGTTAGTTAATTAAAAACTATGATAAACTTTGATTTAAAAGTTGTTATTCTGAGAAAATGATTTTTATTATGAACATGAAACTATATCCAAAAATTATGGTTAACTCAAAGTGGAAGTATGTTTTCTAAAATGGTCATCTAGACGTCGTTCTTTCGACTGAAATGACTACCTTTACAAAAACGACTTGTAACTTATTTTCCCAACTATAAACCTATACTTTTTCTGTTTAGATTCATAAAATAGAGTTCAATATGAAACTATAGCAATTTGATTCACTCAAAACAGATTTAAAATGAAGAAGTTATGGGTAAAACAAGATTGGATAATTTTCCTCATTTTAGCTACGTGAAAATTGGTAACAAATCTATTCCAACCATAACTTAATCAACTTGTATTGTATATTATGTAATCTTGAGATACCATAGACACGTATACAATGTTTCGACCTATCATGTCGACACATCTATTTATATTTTGGAACAACCATAGACACTCTATATGTGAATGTTGGAGTTAGCTATACAGGGTTGAGGTTGATTCCAAAATATATATAGTTTGAGTTGTGATCAATACTGAGATATGTATACACTGGGTCGTGGATTGATTCAAGATAATATTTATCGATTTATTTCTGTACATCTAACTGTGGACAACTAGTTGTAGGTTACTAACGAGGACAGCTGACTTAATAAACTTAAAACATCAAAATATATTAAAAGTGTTGTAAATATATTTTGAACATACTTTGATATATATGTATATATTGTTATAGGTTCGTGAATCAACCAGTGGCCAAGTCTTACTTTCCGACGAAGTAAAAATCTGTGAAAGTGAGTTATAGTCCCACTTTTAAAATCTAATATTTTTGGGATGAGAATACATGCAGGTTTTATAAATGATTTACAAAATAGACACAAGTACGTGAAACTACATTCTATGGTTGAATTATCGAAATCGAATATGCCCCTTTTTATTAAGTCTGGTAATCTAAGAATTAGGGAACAGACACCCTAATTGACGCGAATCCTAAAGATAGATCTATTGGGCCTAACAAACCCCATCCAAAGTACCGGATGCTTTAGTACTTCGAAATTTATATCATATCCGAAGGGTGTCCCGGAATGATGGGGATATTCTTATATATGCATCTTGTTAATGTCGGTTACCAGATGTTCACCATATGAATGATTTTTATCTCTATGTATGGGATGTGTATTGAAATATGAAATCTTGTGGTCTATTGTTACGATTTGATATATATAGGTTAAACCTATAACTCACCAACATTTTTGTTGACGTTTAAAGCATGTTTATTCTCAGGTGAATACTAAGAGCTTCCGCTGTTGCATACTAAAATAAGGACAAGATTTGGAGTCCATGTTTGTATGATATTGTGTAAAAACTGCATTCAAGAAACTGATTTCGATGTTACATATTTGTATTGTAAACCATTATGTAATAGTCGTGTGTAAACAGGATATTTTAGATTATCTTTATTTGAAAATCTACGTAAAGCTTTTAAAACCTTTATTTATGAAATAAAGGTTATGGTTTGTTTTAAAAATGAATGCAGTCTTTGAAAAACGTCTCATATAGAGGTCAAAACCTCGCAACGAAATCAATTAATATGGAACGTTTTTAATCAATAAGAACGGGACATTTCACAACGGTATCTGAGCGTTGGTCTTAGAGAACCAGAAAATTTGCATCGTTTACTAAATAACTTGAAATTATATATATGTATATATCTTTATTTAATATACATAAATCAGTTTTTAAATACACATTGCAAGTTATTTATGAATAATTAATATTTCAATTTATTGTATATATATATATATATATATATATATATATATATATATATATATATTTACAAATAGATGTTCGTGAATCGTCGGTTAATAGTCAGAGGTTAACTGAATATATAACATTAGTTCAAAAATTTTGAGAATCAATATTACAGACTTTGCTTATCTTGCCGAAATCATATAAAGATTAAGTTTTAAATTTGGTCGGAAATTTTCGGGTCATCACATGAAGTTCACTTGGATGCTTCATGTAAATTGTCGTACGTGTATGGTTCTGTCATCAAGTGTAGTTGGTCGCTTCATGTAAATTATCGTACATGTATAGTTCTGTCATCCAGAATATTTAGCTCATGGAGTGAAGTATAAACGTTCATATTTAAAAAGCTTATTTTGATCTTGATCCATAATTTGGTGCGTTTGATGTTGCAGGTCTTGATCCATGAAGAAAGTCATTTTAAATTATGCACGATGAACGTCACTATGTTATATGCATAAAAAGCCAAGCTGGTAATGTTCTTATGTTTTTATATAGTTTGTTTATAATGTTGGTTTATTTCTGTATTAATTTCTTTTATAATATAGCTGCAACGGATGTTGGTAATGACTTTCTAGGTGAATTTTTAAGTGGTGAAGGAACTAGCCTGGAATCATATGAATCCGAATTGAAGAGATATTTAAAATAACCCAAAATTAACTTAACTACCAGATTTGACATACTTAGGTGGTGGAAACTAAATGCCATTAGATTCCCACTGGTATCTCGCATGGCTAAAGGTAACTTATTATAACATTATATATATATATATATATATATATATATATATATATATATATATATATATATATATATATATATATATATATATATATATATATATATATATATATATATATATATATATATATATACATATATATATATATGGGCACGATCCATGGATAAGCTTAAAAGGAGTACAAACCGGATAAGCAAAATAAAAATTTTTTTTTTAAATTTTTTTTACATTCATAAATCTGCATTAAAATGCACCTCTAATCAATTTTTTTCATAAAAAAAAAGTTCAAAATCTTTCAAAAATCGATGATGAATGGTAAAATTAATCATTCATCGGGTTAATTTATCATTCATCTTGTTTACGATTAATGATAAAATTAATCAATGCTAAAAAAAACCAGATGAATGGTTAAATTAACCATTCATCTGTTTTTTTATCATTCATCATAAACAGATGAATGGTTAAATTAACCATTCATCTGCTTTTTTTTAGCATTGATTAATTTTATCATTCATCGCGAACAAAAATGAATGATAAATTAACCAGATGAATGGTTAATTTTACCATTCATCATCAATTTTTACCATTCATCATCGATGTTTACCATTCATCATGGATTTTCGAACGATTTTGTTCAAAAACTTTTTAAAATTTTTTCGTTTTCTTCTATTTGCATATTAAAGTATCGTTTTTTTTTTAAAAAAAATTTGAAATTTTACTTATCCAGTTTGTGCCCTATTTAGTGCTTATCCATGGATTGGTCCACTATATATATATATATATATATATATATATATATATATATATATATATATATATATATATCAATCTCTTAGAATATTATTGTTTATAAAGTTTTTATTTACCAGATATATTAGCAATACAAATTTCAACCGTGGCATCCGAGTCAGCATTTAGCACGAGTGGTCGTGTTCTAGACCCATATAGAACAAGTTTGTCACCTCCCATTGTTGAGGCACTAATTTGCACACAAGATTGGGTGAGAAAGTCGAGAAAGCCAATAATTGATGACATCGATGACTTATTAAGAGATGATGATATTGCTATTGGTAATTAAAATTAATTACTAACTTACTTTATCCTTTTATTTTATCTTTATATATTCATTGTTATGCTATTATTATTTGGGGGATGATTCTCACACACTGTTTTTTTATCCTCACACACCAATTTACTTGAAATCCTCCCTAATAATAGGGTAAAAGGGTGTGTGAGGATCAAAAAACAGTGTGTGAGAATTATCCCCCTTATTATTTTTGCATTTAACTGTAGGAATTGAAGATATGATAAACAAGCAAAATGCGAGAGGAAAAGGGAAACAAATAATCGAGGATTAATTGCTATTGAAAGGGGTCGATTTGTGTTTTGAATTTTCATAAAATTTAGTTAAAGATTGCACGAGTTAATACTTTTACGGGTGTTGATTAAATAATATGTTGTTTACATTAAGTTTAATTTACTCTTTATATTATTTATTTCCTTTGAATATGTTTCATTAAAGCCTGTGACATTCACTGGTGCAACCTCTTTACATCATGTTAATATGTAACTGTCTAGTAGTTCCAGTGAGTTTTGTTTGCACATCTCATTGGCATTGTGGTGCTACACTATATTCAACTTTGCTTGATAATAATAGATCGATATTTTGCTTTTAAAAATACTTTCGTTATTTTTCCTTTTTTATTTTCGGTACCAACCGGTATAGTACCTATTTTTACCGTACCGATACCGAAACCGTACCGGTACCAAACCGATTATTTCGGTACGGTATTCGGTACTCATTTTTGGGTAAAAAAAGATAGCGGCACCAACCGGTTCGGTACGGTTCGGTACCGGTACAGTACCACGCTCACCCCTAGTATATGGTACTTGCTATAGGTACGTGGTGATTTTTTTTTATTATTTTTTTTTATCTTTAGGGTTAAGATCATAAAGCGATCATTATCGTCTAGATTTGGTGTATGAAGGTTTTGTGTTATAAGAGATATCTAATTCTTTTTTATTGTGTTATAGTATTAATATATTAGCATTATACTACCTCCGTCCCATCTTATATGAATGAATTGAGTTTTAAATGTGTTTTCAGTCCATATAAGTTTCATCAAATATTATATAACACAAATAAAAATATTTACGGTCAAAATGTATTGTGTTGTTAAGGTTGCTCAGTCAACCATGTACTATTCGTGATTGTTTAATATAAGTCCTTCTCGCTTTTCAAAAAAAAAAAAAAAAACAGTGGACACTTAAGATGAGACGGAGGGAGTATATTATATTATATACTTCGTAGTACGAAGTATATTTTGTTTTGTAAAGGTGGAGTTGGTTTTTTCCCTGCATCTAGGTTTTTGTGATTATATTTTATTTTTTATCAAAGTGTTTTTGTATGCAGGGTGCAGCTGCTGGAAAAAGACTGCCCATAAGGTAATGCTTTTATACTGCCAATTTTACATACAACTGAAAATGAAAACTCTTGATTCTGTTTGACGTGTGTTCATTGTACTGGGGTCATTTAGAATCTACTGAAGCAGTAAACAAAATAATGGAAGAAGCTAACCACCGTATTTAGCCTACTGGAACTTGTAATAAATTGCATTTGTGAGTTATATTTTTGTATGAAAAACTATGAACCTATTTTTTATCTTAGCACTGAATTTTATTCTTTAGGACTTTCATTTTTTTGGTCCTGAAGGATTTGCAGTTGAGTTCTCAAAAAGGACATCATGTAATTAACTTTATTGATTAGTGGATTCAGTAAAAGCGTTTTATGATTTGGGTTGTGTACTCGTGCTAGGAAACCTGGTTTTCCAGGTTGGATCATGAATTCATACTAATTCTATTATTTTTAAAAAAGTTTCATTATGATTTAATTCATACAAACTTATGCATCTTGAAGTAATTCAACAACATTTTATAATATTTTTTAAGATATTTAAATTGTACGAACCTTGCCATTATGTATTGTCAATACATATTATTCCTTTATATAGATTTTTTTGGACAGTTGGAACACAGTGGTATTTATCTTGGGTAACTTATGTGATTTGTTTGGAGATGTAGTCAATAACCATCGTAATCGCATACAATTGTCAGCAGTGAAACGCGTACCTCAATAAGTCAAAGTTAGAGTTCATGGAACGCGACTTGAGTGGCCACAAAGGCACAAAGTCAAAATTGAGTCACCAAAAATTCCATCTGGGTGAAAGTGGGGCCTCCATAACATGATTAAGCTTCGGGACAAGATTGAATTGTGTCGCCATCTTTTCCGTATTGGTTTGGGTTTGCTTATTCACTTATTCTATTAGTTTTTCCGACTTATATAAAACGCTTTCTTATTCTTATGTATGTAGTCTTCATATAATTTTGGGTTTGGTCAACAATAAGACTTTCGGGATGTTATCTTTTCTTTTTTAGAAACGAAATTCACTAGCAAGCCTATTTTTATTTAACTATTTTGCTTAAATTGTACGGTAAACATTACATCATGATTTAGTGATTGACATTTTAATATTCTTACAAGGTGTCTAAGTTCAAACCTATGTAACAACAAATTTTGTGATGACTAAAAAATAGATTGGAAACGATTACGTGATAACTTTGTTTGTTCTCGTAAATCTGAGTTATGAACTTATGATGCTACTGCTAGTGCTAGTGCTAGCCTCATCATGGTTGATACTTGAAAGATTAATTTCCGAGAACGGATAGACATTCTCAAAAATTAAAGGGCTCGAAGCTATAGAAGCTATACTAATAGAAGCTTTTATGAAGTTAAAATCTTGAAGTTTTTATGAATTAAAATTTGAGTAAATATTACTCCGTACTTATCTTTCCGAGTAATTTGAAAAGAGAATATATCACCTCTTTTATCCGTTTTTGTAATTAGATTTTGAAGTTGTGAAATTTGTTTGGATGTGTGGAAAGTGAAGTGGGTTACCTAAAGAGAACACGTATGTTTGGGACTTTGTGAATATGTCAACAATTTCCACCTTTTATTTCCCACGGTGATTTTAAAGATTATATAACATTTTTTTTTTTAAATTTCGATCTCTCATTTTTATATAAATAAAAAAAGCTTTTAAATACGAGAGTACTCAGTATATTTTTTAAGTGGTGATCCTTCTTTCAAATGAAAATTTTGCCATACACCACTAAAATACCTTTTTTCCTAGTTTATCCTTAATAATTTATCCTTAATAGCCTAAACAATGATAAACAACCCGCGCTTCGCTGCGGGGTGGTTTTGGTCAGATAACGGTCGGTTATTTAAATATCTTTTAAAAGCGGTTAACATCGGGTAATTAAACGTTTAAAAATCAAAGGAATGAAAAAAGAAGGTGAAAAAGTAAGTGTTTGGTAGGTTAATTGAACGACATAATAAACGGCTGCCAGTTGATTAATTGAACGTTTAACAATTTTTTTTTAATGTAAATGCAATTATTTAGGCTTACAATGAAATGGTTTTAGTAATGCGAAGGGCGGAACATATTGTATCACAAAGTGAGTATCATGTCACCTGAATTTAATGGAAAAAAAATTTACACACAAATTTTTTTTTTTACGAAAACGTATCACATATTTTCTTACAATCACTTCATATTTTCATTATCTTCCAAATGATCCATATCCACTTTGCTGTCCCAAATCACTCTGACATCAAATTTAGGCCCAAAAAATTTACAGCGCATTAATCGTAATACTCCGTAATACTACCATATACTCTATAAGGCTGGTCCCAACCATTCGTCCAGGAGGCTCGCCCAGGTCCGCCCAGCCTGGACACTGATGGCACGAATCCGCCCAGGGGTCCGCCCAGCTCCCTCGTCTTCATTTTCGTCCATTTTCAGCACATTTCAGGACGGGAGAGGCTTAATTTTGTGGTACTTTTTGCTAGCGGTCTTGTACAATTGATTAATTAATTAATATAGTGGGTGATGAAGGAGTGTCATTGTTAGGAGTGTTTAGTCCTGATTTAGTCCTGAGAAGGAAGTGAAATGGAAGTGATGATGTGTCGCTGAATGGTTGGCTAGTCTTGGAAGAATTCATGTCTTGATTGGGACCTCTCTAATAAATAATATAAAATAGAGTTTCAAGAAACTTTTTCTCATTATACGGATTGGTTGCAGTTTCTATTTTCTCTTTTTCTATTTCATATTCAACCTCTCATTTTCCTTTCTCTAAATTCTTAAACAACCCAAATATAATCAAGGATATATCACACCACAATATTCTACATATTGAATCTCACCACCACCATCATTAAATCCGTAGTAAAATTACGAACACACATACAAATGTTGTGAGCGTTGACTGGATGATGTGCAGTCACGCGCCGCTACCACTTTTCTCGCCCAGAAACACAATTTCCGGTAACCGTACTGATTTTCCGGCTTGGCCGCCTTAGACCGCCTTTTATCGCCTTTGAAAGTCGTTTCAGCTGAATCAGCCTGAAACGCAATGGGCATGTGAAAATGAAAACATAATATGGACATATATTAACGGTGGTGTGACCGGAGATTGCTTGTGGTGGTTGCAGATGGTTGAAAGGATTTTGTATTCTGGCAGTGGCAACTGGTGGCGGCAGGTGCCTGAATGTAGTAGTGTCGGTGGCTGGTGGCGGATGGTGGTGGTGGCCGGTGGGGTAGCAGGATGTAGTGGTAGTGGGAGGTTAGTATGTGTGGCATAGTTGTAATTAGTAAAAAAAAAAGAAAGTGAAATGACTGTATTGCCCCTGTGAACAGTAACATGTTCATCATAATTTATATACTATCTAATAAACAAAAACCCTAAGTAATAATCAGGGGTACTTTCGTCCTTTCACAATTTTTTTTTTTTTTTTTGTGTTTTCACCTTTTTTTTCCTTTTTCCAAAAAAACCCCCAAACTTTTTTCTAAATTTAAAAGCGGCCCCCGAACAGGGGGTAAAGTGTCAAATAACCATTTTTATAAATAATTTTAACTAAACTCCACCCAAATATTCAACGGGTCATATCTTCTCGCTGGCAACGAGTTAATTTTTCCGACACCAACGTTAAACTCGAAATAATTTTAGGAACACAATGTCACTAACTATACGCAAAACGGACGCTTTTTAAAAAACGCTAAATATTTGAGATACTTTTCATACACGTTGATTTTGCGTTAAATTTTAAAAATCAACAACTCCGTAGCGAAACGCGGAGATGCACATATATTGTTAATTTAAAATAGCATTTAAATCTTTCACGGATTATATCTTTTAGTTCGACTCGAGTTGCGCTTTAACGACATCATTTTTAGCCACGAATTAATTTTACAAACTAAACGCAATAAAATACATTGAAAACCGAATTCCCGGCGCGAAGCGAGGATTCGTAAACTAGTTAGTATTATTGATAATGAAATGAATCTTTTAATTATCCTAAAACTTACGCAGTATTACTCATAAAGCATGTAGTTTGGAATTGGTTTTTTTTAAAAGATCAAAGAACATTTTATTAATATAAAAGAGATTACAACGAGGCTCAAGAGCGAAAGGAAATCGAGAAAACTATAGATACATCAGCTACATATAGACAAACACGAAAACCGCTATGAGGCTAAACAATTACAAGATCAGGGAGAATGACTCAATAGGACTCGATAAGTTTTTGTAGGAAAAAACTCCTATCCACAAATTTGTTCTCGGCAGAAAGCTACTTGAAATCAAGTCGAAGGGAAGACTTAATACAGTGCTGTTTTATAGCGACAAAGTAACCTGTAATCACCTCATATAGTTTCTAACGAGGACTTACTTTCGGGCCGCTTTTATAAGAAGTTTATACATAACTTATTGGTACGATTTTTCGTGTGACGGTTGTAAGGTACCAGGCAATATAATAACTGCTTAGCGTTGAGTGTATGATGCCGACTGATGTTTGCCCTCGAGAAATAATCTCTGCAGACCCGGAACACGGATGAGAGATCTGTGGGGTGACCTCAATCAGTCTTTGGATCAATCTGTAATTGATCCGTCTAGCGTTCTGCTGCTAAGCAGTTAATGTGCTTTAGAGTGAGAAAGAACTTTGTTAGAGAGAAAGTGTACTTCTCTCTGACTGAAGTTTAGATGTCAGATGTGGTCACCCAATGGGTCTAGTTATAGGCGTAGAATTTCCGATGTTCTCGGAAACACGTGTCAATCACTGATTAATTCTGTTATGCGAAATAGACGGAACTGACTTTGGTGTGGCTGACGTGGCTGCGTGCCGCTCACGCTCCTAGTAAAAGGGCTTATGCATAGAAGCTGCCTGCAGGGCTTACGCTTGACACTGGGCGGCCTGCTGCGCGCTGGACGGCAAATGCTAAACACTGCCAAATAATGTTATCTTTTATGCTATTTGATCCATTCTTCTTTACAAAAATGATGTTTTTATGCGTGTATCCCCAAGGGTACACTATTATAACTCTTGTAAAATGGAACATTTTGTTAACTTTTTACGCGATTGATATTGCTCCATTTATATATTTTTTATTACGCAATATCGCCCTCATTTCATTCGGTTTTGATGTTCGTTGGGCCCAAAAGTTGCTTTCCTGCGCCCAAGTGTCGACTCAAGGCAAAATGTCTAACTTGGTGTAAAATTGACCAAGAAATGCTCAAAAAGTGCAAAGAAAATGACAAGTGCAGGAAACAGCTCAAAAAGCGCCGCGCCTGTAGAGGAGCGCCGCTCCTGAAGGTCCAAAAGCGCCGCTCCAGAAGGAAAAACGGCGCTCTTATGCATGATTTGTCTCCATTTTTCATCAGTGAGCAGAAGCGCCGTTCTACATGTCAAAAGCGTCGCTCCTGTCAACCCAAAAGCGACGCACCAAGGTCAAAAGCGCCGCTCCCGTGTTAAGCCAAAAGCGCCGCTCCTGAAGGAAAAGCGACGCTCCTGATGCTGTTTCAGCCCGAATTTTCACCACTATAAAAGGAAAGAGATAGGTCATTTTCAAGAGAGCTGCAGTTTTTACTCCGAATTTCACACACAAAACCCTAATTTCATCATCCATTAGAGTTCTAAGGTGAATTGGAGGAAGCAAGCTCAAGTTTCATCATCATTAGCTCTAGATCTTTCTCTTTTATTCATTTTGGGTTGTAATCTCTACTTTACTTTATCTATATTGCACTAATTGGTTGTAATCTCTACTTTATTTTACATATCTTGCAATAATTAGTTGTAATCTTTGTTTATCTTCATCTAGCTTTGAATCTATTGCTTGTAATCACTCACGATGATGCTTATTGACGCTTTTATGATTATTGCTAGTATAATCTTTGCTATGTTTGCCTAAATCACTTGTGTTTACTTATCTATGAATCTCTAATGCATAAGATGTGCCCTTAATCTATTGAATGAAGTTGTTTTGAATGAAAATACATGAGCTAGTATTATTGAGTTAGCTATGAGGTCCATTGCTATGTTTGATATTGGTTTTACTTTGATTACATAGGTTGAGTAGCTCTCTAAGTGATTTGAGAAGTGAATCAACTTGTGCTTCAACACCTTAGGTGATCTAGACAACTAGAATAGGGATTTCAAGTGATTGTGTTTCTAGTCTAGGGTGGTTTTCAATTGACCTTTGTTCATCATAGTGGTGTTTGACTATCTTAGGTGACTTTGATGGTTGAAGGGTTTTAAGTGATTTCAACCCAAGCATAATCTCAATAATCAACTCATAAATTACTTGATCTTAGGATACCATGCTTATGTGAATTTGCTAAAGTATAATTTGATTAAGAACATTTACTAGTTCAAACAACTTAAGTGATATCGAACTGGGTAAAACAAGGGTCATCCAAGCATAGAGAGGATTAGATAAGTGAACACTCTTTGTCTTATTGATTAAATCTCATTTCTTAATTACTTGCTACTTGTTGCTAGTTAAGTTTTAGTTTGTTTAATTGCAAAGTTTAGTTGTTAGTTAAAATCTCTCGCAAAACCCCCAATCAAACAAACCCCTAGGATAACTATTAGTTTCAAGTATTCAACTTACACCGCTCTCACGGGACGAACTTGATAAGAATACTTACATTAAGTGCTATAATAACCGGGTTTTAAGTGCTCGATAGTTGTGCGTGCTTATTTGTAATATTTGCATCTTGTATAAATTTTGAGAGTTATGTATAGTATCCCCACGTCACATCACACTTTCTTGGCGTTACTGCCAGGTAGCGGTTAGCTAAGTTAAGTTGGGTATTTGGTTTAAGCTTTTAGTTATTCGATCCTTTTGTAAGGATTCGTCCTTACAAAAGTTACTTTTATTGTATTTTTATATATTATTTTGTATTGGATAAACGTTTGTGTTTGTGTTGTCTTTGAAGGTTAGGTATTTTGGTGTATGAGAAGAAGGTTCCACAAGGATCAAGAGTTCACACAACCATTTTCCGACCCTGAAAAACACGTGCACAAGGTTTATAAGTGTAGAGAAGAACGGGATTTAAGGAAGCATTTTGAGGTTTTGCCATTTTGTTTGATAGAAATGGACGGAGAACAAGAGGGTAATCCACATGTTAACGTTGATCCGGTGAATGATGAAATTGCAAACGATCCAAACGGCACTCCAATGTGGAATGTTAGGTTGGTGGCACAAACGGTTGTGCATCCAGCTATCACAAAGCCACCAATTGAAGCGGATAATTGGAAGATCGAGGCTAACTTTTTCACGATGATCAAGGATAGGTTCTTTCACGGGTTAATAGATGAGAATCCTTTCGAACACATTCAACACTTTAACGATAGTTGTGACATTTATAAAACCAAAAACGTCTCCGATGACGCTTTTAAGCTAAGGGCATTCCCCTTCACTCTTGAAGGAGAAGCAAAAGCTTGGTTAAGGAATTTGCCATCCGATTCTATTAGATCTTTTCAAGATTAAAACGATGCATTTATCAATCACTTTTTCCCACCTTAAAAGGTGGAATGGTTAAGAATGAAAATCAATGGGTTCACGCAAAGGGGAGATGAATCTTTTTATGATGTGTGGGTGCGTTTCAAGAAGTTATTAAGAGCTTGCCCACCGCATAGTTTAACTAAGAAGGAATACATCAACACGTTCTACCTGGGTACTAATGCTTTGACTAAGCAATATCTTGATTCTTCTTCGCGGGGGGGGGGGGGGGGGGGGGGGGGGGTTGTTTATGTACAAATCACCCAATGCGGCCGAAATTTTACTAGAAAACATCTCGATTAATATATATGAATGGGCACCTTCACCAAGAGAATTGACAAAGAAGAGTGTAGCTCAAGTGGAGAGTGAAGATGGGCAAATTACCTTAGCAAGTTTGAACAATCAATTTCAAATGTATGGAAAAGAGTTGAATAAGCTACAACAATCGATAGTCGCGATGCAAGTCGGTTGTCAAAGGTGCGAAGGACCACACCTCACCAAAAATTGTCCTCAAATTAATCAATGTAACCACATTGACTTGGATGACATTCCTATGAATTCGGATGCTCACGTGAACTATGTGAGTAATCAAAACTTTCAAAGTGGAGGAACTTCAAACCAAGGCAACAATTCTTATCAATCAAACAATAGCTACTACAACCCTAACCAAAAACAAGTGTCGTTCAACACTCAAACCAATGCACCACCCGGATTCACAAACCAAAACCGAAATCAAGGTTACAACTCCAATTACAACCAAAACCGAGGAAACAACTTCCAATCCCACAACCAACAAAATTACAACAATCAATCTTACAATAACTATTCCAACCCAAATTACCAAGGAAATCAAAGTTATCAAAACCAAGGTTATAGTCAACCATAAAATAACCAAGGTTACATTCAACAAAACCAACATAATCAACAAAACAACCAACCTTCCCAACCTTCTAAAAGCCTAGAGGAGATGATGCAAACTTATATCAAGAAGGTGGAATCAACCGAAGCTTTATTGACAAAGGAAAACGAGTTCTTGAAGCAAAAAATTTGACACAACCAAGCCTCATTCTAAAACCTAGAGAGCACCGATGGGAGACTTTCAAGCCAAGTTGTCGAAAGACCTCAAGGCACCTTGCCATCAAACACTCAAGTTAACCCAAATACCAACTACAATAATAACCGGAGCAACCAACAAAACAAAAATCACAACACCACTAGAGTTATTCCAATAGAGTGCAACACTACCAATAAAAACACCAACCAAGCAAGTTCATCAAATCCTAGCAACAACTATGCTCAAGTGAATTCAATTGCTTCAATGTAAGAGGAGGATCGAACCGAATCCCCTCAAGTTTTTGCATTCGATGTTGACGAGGGAGAGCTTAATTTGGATGAAGCTTTGGGGATGGATACAATGGATCTCGGGGTGTTCAAGTTCTCGGATGATTCGGAAGTAGCGGAATTTATTTCATATCAAATGAAAAGTGTTATGACAATGGAAGCTACCGAGTTTACATGCAAGGATCTAGAGGTTGACTTAAAGAGAATTGAACTGGGTGACTTGGAAAGAGAAGTAAGGGTAGAAAACATCTTGGATACAAAGGAACAAAACAAGGAGGTTGAGGTATCTACTACATCAATCAAGGAAAACAAAGAGACACCGGTTTCACAACCTCAACCATTTCCTCCTACACATCTAAAGGATGTGGATTGTAAGTTGACCCAAGACGAACACAACAATGCGTATGTTAAACTCCCCTTTGCGAAATTGCTCGAAAACATGCCCAATTATGGGAAATTCTTGAAAGCACTTATGGCCAAGAAGGGAGAGGTTGAACAAGCATCCACCACTTTCTTACTTAAGGAGTGTGATGGAATTTTGAGAAAACGAAATTTACCACCTAAAATGGGCGATCCCGGACCTTTCCTAATACCATGCAATCTGAAGGGGTCTGAAACATTTACATCATTAGCCGACTCGGGAGCTAGCATAAATTTCATGCCCTTGTCCATTTATAAAAGGCTCGGCCTAGGGGACCTTTCACCCACCAAAATGGGGGTGAAATTAATTCACCAGTCCGTTAACCCTAGTGTGGGGATCGCCGAAGACCTAATTGTTAAGGTAGGGGACATGGAATTTCCAACCAATTTTGTAATTGTTGATATAAAGGAAGACCCGGTTGTACCCCTAGTTTTAGGAAGTCCATTCTTGGCAATCACAGGTTCTTTCTTTGACTTTAGAACCGGGAAGTTGACCCTTAGAGATAAAGGAAAATGTGTAAGCATTAAGAGCAAAAGTGTTAAATTACCACCAAAGCCTTTAACCACACCACAAATTGTTGCTAGTGTGCAACGCACTACAAGCCCAAAGCGAGTTGGTTCACCAACTAGATGTGGTGGTGGTTTGACCCGAAAAGTTCCAAGTAAGCTTAATCATAAGAATGATGTTATTGATAAGTCAATGAAAAAATTATATGGTCAAATTCATCATGCATCATCCCAAAAGGATGAGAAATTGAGAAAACGGTTAGTGTCAAACTTGTCAAAACATGAAAAATTCAAGCTTGAGGAGTTAGTCAAGGACACCAAAGCCATTAATGATTGGTTAATGTTGGTAATGTATGAAAGTTGTCAAGGTAATTGTTCCCTTAGTTCAAGGGGAGGGGAGGTTTACCACCCCGGTGTTAGTTAAGACCTTAGTGGAAGTTGAGTCGGGAGATAGACTCGTTAAACACTTTCCACAATCTTGTATATAATTTCCTTTAATTGCATTTCATGTAGAATTGTATGATATTTTCTTTGATTAGTTGCATTTGCATTTAGTTAACTTTTCTGCACTTTGTTAAACTGAAAAATCAAAAAATAGTTTGTTACTTGGTCAAAATGGACTTTAAAATGAGAAAAACTGCAATCAGGTACAAAAGCGGCGCTTTTGTCCTAGGAGCGGCGCTTTTCACCAACAAGAGCGACGCTTCTGTTTCAAGAGTGACGCTTTAACCTGTGTTTTGGAAGAAAAAAATGGACAGTAGCCAAGAACGGCACTTTTGTGTTCAAAAGCGGCGCTTTTAGTTCGCCTAGAGCGACGCTTTTCTTTCAAAAGCGACACTTATGTTTTGCCAGGAGCGGCGCTCCTGTTTGAAAAGCGGCGCTTTTGCATCTGCTACTTAAGAATTCTGCACGGACCAAACCTCATTTTTTCACACCCAACTTCGTTTTTCTCTCTAATAGTGGCGCTACCCTAACCCTAATCGACCTAAATCGACCCAAAACTTCAAATTTCATCAATTTTCTTGCAAATCTTCATCATCTAACATGGGAAAAGTAAGAATCTATCATTTTAATTCGTTCTTTAACATGATTAGGTTGATTTTTACCATTTTTCTCTTTATGCTTAATTCGTAGATTATGTTTGATTTATGATGTTAATGGTCGAATTGTTGATGAATCTAGACTACATTGATGTTTATTAACATGATTTGCATGCTTAGTTACATAGATTTCAACTTTGAAATTCTATGGTTCATCCAATTTAGGGGTTTTTGATTTTGAGCCAATATGGAGTGTTACTTGATGTTGTTGATGCTTAATTGTTAGTCTACCATGATTATCTTACTTTGAATCCATCTTTCATGCTTGTATGATTTGAAATTGAAAATTAGGGTTCATAAGCTAGGGTTTTGACTTTGTTTGACCAATTTGAGCATGTGATTAGTGATAATGTATTTGTTTGCAGTGTATTTATGTTATAACATGAAGAACTGATATAATTTGATGAATACTCTTGTCTTAGTCAAATTTTGAACAAATTAGGCTTTGACTAGGGTTGACTTTTTGCAATTGGTTCATGTTGACCATGTTTGACCAAGATGAGCTTAATCATAGAGTATAATGCATGTTTAGCTTATGATACTACATATGATTGACAATTGACTGAATGAGCTAAATGTTGCAACTTTGTGTAAAGTTTGAAATTTCACCAAGTGGTTTGTCTTTGTTTGGTTTCACATTTGACCATGTCTAAATGCAATTGTTTTATTCATGTATGATATACACGCACATGTTTTGCATGATGAAACTAATTGTGAATTTTTGAAATCAACTTGGAAATAATGATTGGAATTTGAAAGCAAATTGTTTATGTGCTAACTTTTACCTCTCCACAATGTTTTTCTCTTGTTGTCTTGTCTTGTAGACTAATGAACCCCCAAGGTCACATGGTTCAGGAAGTGGAGCAAAACGCCAAAAGAGTATTGGAATCAAGGGCATGGGTAAACGCCCTGCAGCTCAACAAGAGGTTGAGGATGATGAAGTGCCAACAATCCTGGAGGATATCCGGAGACTCTCAACAGACCCGTGTTTACAACAAATTTTGCTGAACCCACATTTTAGAGCGGGTCTAGAGCTTAGGCTTAAGGACCAATTCTATCCTGGGAAATACATTGACTGGTCTCTGCTTGATGAAGCCGGGATGACTGATGAGATTGAGGGTCTTTTTGCGGCTACATATGGGAACTTATCAATTAACTTTTGGGTTCCAATATTCAGATTTAATGAGCCTATTTACACTGTCCCGACCTTAGAGTTCACTTCCACCTTGATTGTAAACTTTAGGGTAGAAACAATCAATGACCAAGAGTACATGACCTTTTACTTGGGCGGGCAACAAAGAAAAATGAGCATGCTCCAACTTATCAGAGCCCTGGGAATTTACACCCAATTTAGAAACAACACTGATGCCCTTTGGGATTATATCTTGTCTTGCAAAATCCCCAATACCAACCCTCAAGAGTTTAACTATCCTGCAGCCTGGAACCAAATAAGCGATGGAATTTTTAGCCCGGGTAAAACTGTTGCCAACACCCTTAAGACACATGAACTTCAGATCATAGCCCGATTCATTGCAAACACGGTCAACTACCATTTTCATAGAAATGAGAAAATGTCATATTTGGACATTTGGCTCACTGACCGAATTGCCAATAAGAAACATGTCCATGTCCCCATGTTATTGCTGACTATCTTTTCGATAAAACTGGGATAAAAGGAAAGAAAGGCACGGTGGGTGGTGTATTTGTGACAAGGATAGAAAGGCAATTGGGAATTGACATCTCAGGGTACACGGCCAATGAAATGGCTAGATTCGGGTATGCTGATTTTAAAGGGGGTAAGATTCTGAAAAGGGACATGAACAACAATATGAGGATATGGTTTGATCTAAACAGCATCAGGGAAAATGAGGAAGAATAAGAAGAAAGGGTGAGACATGGGTATGAAACGGGTAATTTTGGAGCAAGTAGTGGAGCACAAGGTGCGGGGAGTAGCGTCCCGGGCGGGTATGATCAATCTTGGCTTGAAAATCAATTCAATCAAATAAATATCAACCAAGCAAACCATGATTACGAGGCACGTTACCACTTCTCAGGCCTCCGTGCGGTTTCGCAATGGCAAGTCCATTGTGGCCAACTAAGCCACGCGGACCCGAATGCCCCCCCAACCTTTTGTCCCCACATACAACCGTATGATCTTGAGCACCCTTGAACTCAACCTTTCATTGACTATGACCCGAACGAAGCATATAGGAGAGCCAAGGAGTTTGCGCATTTTGAACGTTTAAGGCAACAACAACAACAGGAGCAAAACGAGTGGAATAGGCCACCCAATTATGACGATTATCCAAATCCGGACCAATCCGGAAGCTCATACTCTGGAGGGTATAGTTGGTGGTAATTCTTACTTTTGTGCTCTCGCTATCTTTGCTTGTGGTTTAGTTAAAACATTTGGTTGTGGATTTGTGAAACTTTTTCTTTGAATTATTGGCATGTAATAACAATGGGCGGATGGTTTGGGAGTTTTTGAATAATTGGTTGATGATCGTGTAACGACCCAACCCGTTATCCAACCGAATACGCGAAATAATTTTTTTTATTCAGCAAGGGTGCGCGGCGCGCAGCCCCATTTGTGCGCGGCGCGCACAAGCCATTCCAGGTTCTGTCCGAAATTTCCCATTTTCGTTTAAAGATCTCCCACTTCCCGACACTTTTAGACTAAACGCTTTTCACAACATATTATAATATGTAAAACTACCACGTTTCAATAATAAAACAAGTTTTACGACACCGGGCCCACATTGGATGTTTTACGACTTTCGTACAAAATACAAGTTTTCGACTACATGAGTTTAAATTCCAAATAAAACTACGAGCATGATGTTTGGGGATAAACTATCCAATCCTAAGTCGAAGTCAAAAGTAATCCAAGCAAGCATCAAAAGGGAAATCGTCTAATCCCGAGCATACCCTTGCCACGTCCGCCTCCGAACCTAAAAATGTAAACAACGAGAGGGTAAGCTAATGCTTAGTGAATGCAATACTTATACGCATACATACATAATTCAATCACTTGCATACACCTACACAAACAACACAATAACATTAGCAACCCGCAATAAACGTATAATCGTACGTACAACAAGCCAACACCATTAGCATAGAGATCTCAACAATAAAACGTGCCAACAACAAAAATACGTACAATGCTAGTGAAACTTACACACCCCAACATACACAATGTCGACATTCGACTTGATGGTGGCCGACGAAGAGCGGTAGGTCAAATACGTTAACCACTCACCACCCATCGCAACGCGTACGTGGCCGACGAAGAGCGGTAGGTCAAATACGTTAACCACTCACCACTACGCACCATGAGGCCAACGAAAAGTGCAACCGAAACATTAACACTTACCTCAATCACAAGGATGGCCGACGAAAAGCGTAACCGTTTACCATCCTACGATAAGCGGCCAACGAAGAGCGGATCCCTAAACAGATAACACTCACCACTTACCCCAACACACATATGTGGCCGACAAATAGCGATAGTCAAACATTAATCACTCACTACATAACCAAACAAACACATGTGACTGACGAAGAGTGATAGGTCAAGCATTAATCACTCGTCACATAACCAAACGCACACATGTAGCTGAAGAAGAGTGATAGGTCAACCATTAATCACTCGCTACATAACCAAACACACACACACACATGTGACCAACGAAGACCGATAGGTCAAACATTAATCACTCATCACATGCAACACCTCCAATCGTGGTCGACAAAGAGTTATTCCTTCCGGATATCACTCGCCACATATCGCAACCAAATATAGCCAACGAAGAGCTATCCACACGGATATCACTCACTATATTTTCCAACCCAATTGTGGTCCCCGAAAAGTGAATCCTAACGGATGTCACTTACCACGCGGCACACAAGCAACCAAATTATATACATAAACGTATAAATATTCCACTCACCTCGGTTACTTGAAAAGCAATCCCGCTTGAGCTCTTAAACGTCCAAATGTAAATCACTTAAGTAATTCACAAACAAATAAGCTAAATACTCTAGCTTATGCCCAAAACACCATAAGTGAAATTTCGACCCATTAGCACTTACTTCCACTTTGACTAAGTCAAATCTCACCCGAAAACCCCCATAATCACAATCGACTAGTGATTATGTTCCAACAACTCATTTTTACTCGAGGTTTCATCATCAAAACATATTACTTGCATCAATTTACACAAAACCCATTTTGACCTAATCTCAAGTCAAAACACCCATTTTGCAAGCTTACACAATTAACCACTTATAACCTAAGTTAACTAGTGATTTCAACAATCAAACATGATTATCGACTAATCAATTTCACTAACCAACCCAAACCAACCAACAAAGGTCAATAACACCATTTACTAGCTCAATCACCCAACTATCAACTAGTGGGTTTACTCATGAACACCCAAATCAAAACCCCAAATATGAACACTAATCATACTATGAAAACTCGGAGTTAGAGCTTACCAATGCCACCACAACGTAGCCGTGAACGAGATGAACAACTTTAACACTTGCAACTTCGATTGATTCAAGCTTCTTCTTCTCCAATTGAAGCTCTCTCTCTAAACTCTATATCTCACTCTAGGGTTTGAAAGTGTGTGGAAGAGATGAAGAATGAGATCCAAATGAGATTGGATCAGGTTTTGTGGCCTCAAACCGTCCAATAAGTGAAAATACCAAACTACCCTTCATCTAACTCAAAATAGAAAAAAACAGGATTCTGTCGCAGGGACAGTGCGCGGAGCGCACCCCTGAATGTGCGCGGCGCGCAACACTCAAAATCAGTCTGTGAGTTTCAGTTTAATACAGTTTGATTATTCGACGTTTATGTACACATGTACACTTGGATTTAGGGTCTTACAACTCTCCCCCACTTAAATTGGATCACGTCCCCGTGATCCTCACCACTCGAACTAACAGGACCCACGCTCTATGGTCCTCCGACATACGTCCAAACTCGATGTCCAAAACAATTTCCACAAATCCGAAGATTCTACACAATTCCTTTAGGCGACTTTACTCAAAAGTTACAATTCCGATTTAAATCATCATCCGTGATTTACCAAATCTACCAAACCGAGCACTAAGTCTCGATTCATTCCCAAACTGGAATGAATTCACGCCTCGACCGCAGGACAAACACATGCTAACATTCCAATAACTCGTACCGAGTTAGCAATCTCTTTAACGTACCCTTATCATGTACAACGCTAAAGTAACAACACACCAATAAAATGGCCAACAAACAAAATAATGGAGCCGACGAAAAGTGAATCCTCACGATTGGATACCACTTGCCCCACATCCTCACTCGTACGTGGCCGACGAAAAGCGGTAGATCAAACGTTAACCACTTACCACTACGGAACAAGAGGCCGACAAAAGGGTATCCTTACGGATCACACTTACCTCTCCTCACACATGGCCAAACAAAAGCGATTCCTAACGGAAAACGCATTCCACACAACAATAAGTAGCCGATGAAAAGTGAATCCTAACGGATAACACTTACTACTTATCACGCCTCAACCGTGGCCGACGAAAGTGAATCCTCACAATTGGATAGCACTTGCCACAATACACACCACAAGCTAAGTATATACGCATACTTAGAATCATTCCACTCGACTTGGAATTTCCCGCACACGAACCATACGTATGCACAAACATCGCTATCACGATCGCGCAAATCACAACCTACATCACGCATAGGTTCAAGAATGCATTTCTCTAAAAGAGAATTTGGCATACCATCCCTCGATTACGGGACCCAACCTTGCTCAACGAGCCCGCCCATTTGTCTCTTAATGAGCTTAACCACATTACCACCTCAAGTAGTAATTCACATCCAAACCAATAAATACAATTTAACCAAAATTGTACTCTACCACAAATCGACCAATCTAGGTCCCGACAATAATCTCCGGATCTACCATGAGCATCATCCGAAGTTTCACACTAAAACCTCCTAATGTGGGAGTGTAACTCCCCCACTTGGAACTACGTTCCATAACCACATCGCCATGGTAACATCATCCCGCGATAATTACCCCTTTCCAAAATACGTGACCAATCTATCCATCGGTCGTAGTACCCGGATTCTCAAGAATTCATTTCGCACACTAGAAATTGACGCTCATCGTCACCTGTTGGCGTCATTTAAGCAACGACAAAAAGCCAACACAACACGCACCTTGTACAACCGTACAATGCTACCAAAAGGTAGACTTTTCTAACCATTGGGTTCACACGACCCATTACCACATCTTGCTCCAAACTTGAGTATACAAGGATCTTAACCTATCCTTAATCACTTCGAACGAAGAGTTCATCACAAATTACACAAACTTTATTCTTGCAGTCCTCTGATTGCCATAGCTTGTTAAAGTTCCACCTAGTCACTCATGTACCTAAGGGTTTCTATCCAGTACCCTAAGTACAATGTAACCACAACGTCGTTGGAGTCGAACATTACGCTTGCAGGTATGATAGAGGCACCTGGCCACACGTCGCATAGACTCTACTACCAACATTCATCGAGATCGAAAGACTCGGCTTAGTGGGTTTCATTCATCCGATGTCACCCATCACAAAACTAAAGTGACCTTGAGTCATCCGTACCCGACGAAACTTATGTTTCATCAATTACGACACAAAAGCGACTACGCGCTACCAAAATAACACCAAAGCCCATTCTCATGGCTTGGTAACATCTTTCGTCCAACACTAAGGAATGCTTGGAAGCACCAAGTCTTACGCCCTTCGCCCGTCAATCCGACCATAATCATAGGGTAATTCCATAAGGAACGCCACCCTTAATTACACTACGCACTAACACAAATGCATCAAACAAAATCATAATTACGTTTCAACCGAAATATCGAAAAGTACCTGAACATCGTTGTCAGGTTCTCATGCATCACTAACTAGTTCCGGACACGCCGACTTTCGGTGTCCCTCCTTTCGACAATTAATACACGTAACCTTGTTAGACTTCGCATTCGTACATTCGCGCGACAAATAACCCCGTTGTCCGCAATTATAACACGTGGGTATAAAACCACCGGTACCACTCTTCTTCATGCTTCCGACACCCTCGAAAATACTCTTACTCTTTTTATTCGAAAGCATCGTAGTTTCGGACTTTCGCTTACTAACATCAGAACCACTCTTCTTCAGGACAATCGTCTCTAAACCCTTCGCCATGTCAAACAACTCATCAAAAGTTTTCACCGAATTCCTACTAATCTTCTCTTGGTAGTTGTCATTCAAAGTTCGGTAAAAGTTTTCCTTCAACATGTGATCATTCCCGACATACTCCGGGCAAAATTGGGTCTTTGATAAGAAAACGGATTTGAGAGTGTTTAAATCCATTGTCCCTTGCTTCAAAGCACGCAACTCGTCCTTAAGCTTAGAAAGGTCGGTCGAAGTTCGGTATTCCTTGAAAAATTCTGTTTTGAACTCGTCCCATGTGAACTCCATACATTGTTCCTGACCATAGAGTTGGATTTTCGCATCCCACCACAACTTGGTGTCACCCCTTAGCATACTACTACCATACCTCGTCTTCTTATCGAGAGGGCACTCACTAGTACGAAAGGTCCCCTCCATATTGGAGATCGATCGAGCACTCTTGAGTGGGTCTCGTTCACCATCAAAAGTGGGAGGTTGAGCATCCTTGAAATTTTTGTAGTAGAAGTCTCGCCTTCCTATATTATCTTCGTGAAGAACAATCTTGTTCCTTGACTAGACTGACTACTTCCTCATTAATCGAATCTAGGAACATCTTCCTAACGTCCTCTAGAAAGGCCGCACGATGCCTTTGTATAATGGCCTCAACCTTGGACGTGAACTCGGAGTCTTCGCTTTGATCTTCGTTATCATGTCCGTTCCTCGTCTTCATTCTAAGAAATGAACCCGGTTAGGAACGCAACTCAAGTAAATTATATACACCGCCACGATCAATATTCACAATCATATAAATATGCCAACGTTCGTACATCCCATCTAGTCCAATACTTGTTGTACATCACTTGCATGACTTGGCTTGCAACCGTAATAATGGTCGCGAAGCATTATTAAGCTCACACGCCATGCCGAGCTCATGAATACAACAACCATCTCGCTAGATATTCAACACAAAACAACATGATTAGTAACAACATAATCAATACATAGCTAGTTCACCTACAATCTACGACACTAGCTAAAACCCGAGCCGACCCGTAATCCTACAAGTCCCGCAACAAATAAGCACACACAAAAGTCTAAGTCTAGGCGCCTATCTCAAGTCACCTAAATCCCTTAGACCATGCTCTGATACCACTTGTAACGACCCAACCCGTTATCCAACCGAATACGCGAAATAAATTTTTTTTATTCAGTCAGGGTGCGCGGCGCGCAACCCCATCTTTACGCGGCGCGCACAAGCCATTTCAGGTTCTGTCCGAAATTTCCCATTTTCGTTTAAAGATCTCCCACTTCCCGACACTTTTAGACTAAACGCTTTTCACAACATATTATAATATGTAAAACTACCACGTTTTAATAATAAAACAAGTTTTACGACACCGGGCCCACATCGGCTGTTTTACGACTTTCGTACAAAATACAAGTTTTCGACTACATGAGTTTAAGTTCAAAACAAAACTACGAGCATGATGTTTGGGGATAAACTACCCAATCCTAAGTCGAAGCCAAAAGTAATCCAAGCAAGCATCAAAAGGAAAATCGTCTAATCGCGAGCATACCCTTGGCACGTCCGCCTCCGAACCTTAAAATGTAAACAACGAGAGGGTAAGCTAATGCTTAGTGAATACAATACTTATACGCATACATACATAATTCAATCACTTGCATACACCTTCACAAACAATACAATAACATTAGCAACCCGCAATAAATGTATAATCGTACGTACAACAAGCCAACACCATTAGCATAGAGATCTCAACAATAAAACGTGCCAACAACAAAAATACGTACAATGCTAGTGAAACTTACGTTAACCACTCACCACTACGCACCATGAGGCCGACGAAAAGTGCAACCGAAACGTTAACACTTACCTCAATCACAAGGATGACCGACGAAAAGCGTAACCGCTTACCATCCTACGATAAGTGGCCAACGAAGAGCGGATCCCTAAATGGATAACACTCACCACTTACCCCAACACACATATGTGGCCGACGAAGAGTGATAGGTCAAACATTAATCACTAGCTACATAACCAAACAAACACATGTGACTGACGAAGAGTGATAGGTCCAGCATTAATCACTCGTCACATAACCAAACGCACACATGCAGCCGACGAAGAGTGATAGGTCAACCATTAATCACTCGCTACATAACCAAACACACACACATGTGACCAACGAAGAGCGATAGGTCAAACATTAATCACTCATCACATGCCACACCTCTAATCGTGGTCGACAAAGAGTTATTCCTTCCGGATATCTGATGTGGTGAAACTATACCTTTATTTATGAACGGATTTGAGTTGTTTTGTTACACGAATTGATTTATTGTAAATATGGTGTTTTAATGAATTCGGATTGATTTCACACATATATAGGCAACTAGTCCTATCCGCGTAGTTTAGTTTTATAGGTAAATCCGATTCGTTCCACAGGGAGATGGAGTGTTTAATGGTTTTTAATAGTCTTTGAAGTTAAAATTATTTAAAGGAGGTTTTGGATTAGGAATTATATAATATAACAATAACAATAATGAAAAATAACTTAATGTGCTTACTTTATAAATAAAATTACAAGATTACATGATTTATAATCATTAACTTAAAAGTGAACTAAATGAAATTATACTATTTATGATAAAACAATTGTATTGTTGAATAATAAGTAAAACAATAATTTGTAATAAAACTAAATGATTAGGAATTTGTTTTAACCAATAAAATAAAATAAAAATTATTTAAATTAACTAAATAATAATAATAAATTTCAATTAAATTAAAGATGAATTAAAGAGAATTATCATAATTATACTAATTATAAATTAAATACTTTAAAAGTAATAATAAAGATTTTAATTAAAACTTGGAATTTAATAAAATAAGTAATAGTACTGGTATTACACTTACGCGTTTCGCGTAGACATATACGCGTTCCTCGTATATTTTGGAGATACACGATTCGTGTGAATTTATACGCGATACGCGTATGTTTTATACGATGTGACAAAACAGTATGTATAAAGACTGAAGTATATTTGAGTTATAATCTTAATTTTAGCTGAATAATAATACGTATAAATAATAATAATAATTATTTGCAATATATAAATTGGAGTGTTCACTTAAATGTTTTACCTCTAGATCCATGGATTGTTTTAAAATTAAGCTCTATTAAAATATTTTAGTATAAAACTTTATATTTTTCTTTCGAATATATAAAGTTTCAACTAGCTAAATTAAATCTAATTTTCATTTGACCTTATTTAGGTAGTTTACTATTCCCCAAGTATTTAAATTGAGACCCAATCTAGTTTTGACTTTCGCCAAAACCCAAATCATAACGGTTTCCCTTTTTACAATTTCACTATTATATAACTAATGATATCACCCAAACCACCGAACTTTATTTCTAAATTAGTGTTAATAACTTATTCATAAGTTCGTCTAAATCGCTATTAATGTTGAAGCTTAATTTATATAAATAAAAATAACTTTCATTATTTGAATCTAATAAATTAAGTGACAAGGGTTAAATATCTAAATACATAATAATGGTTCTTTTAATTAGGCTCAATGTTAAAAATACTTAAGTTACATTTTAATTATTATAAATGATAACAATCCATTTCACTAGGGGCTCTACATCTAAGCAAACACTATGGAAATTTAGCTACTCATTATACTAGGGTAAACATAAAAATACAAGTATACAAACATAATAATGACGATAAAAATTGATAACGATAATTTTAATAGAATATACTTACGAAAATCTTCACTTTCATTAACTTCAAACGGTAGAAAATTACAATAACAACACCCTTGCACTCGCACAATAATACCCTTAATCACGAACAATACACCCTTAATATTGAAACTATCCTAATCTTGAACTTGAAAATTAATTGGAACTGAAATAAAATTGATACGAATACTTGAAAGAAATAAAGATACTAGTAAAATAAATTTGTGATGATTCTCTCTCTGCTCTCTTGTAAAAATGTATATTGTACTCTTGAACTTGATAGTACTCCGTAATATATCATTTGAGAAGTAGTAAGTGGAGAGGTAGTTAATCTCCATTTTCCCTTTTTTTTTTTTTTGTAAAAGTATTGGTATAATACTCAAGGCGTGCTAACTGCTCTGTAATTTAATTTAAAAGTGGCCGTCCCATGTGAATTTTGGATCTGAATCTGGACAGAACATTACGCGTTTCGTGTAAAGAACCACATGTTTCGCGTAAAGAACCACACGTTTCGCGTAAGACTAAACTGAAATCTGAAAATGTCACAACATTACGCGTTCCGCGTAAAGATTTACGCGTTCCGCATAAGTGTAATTTTGAACCTGCATTTATGAGTTTGAATCTGTATTTGTATCATAACTTACGCGTTTCGCGTGGATATTTACGCGATTCGCGTAAGAGTAAACAACAATTTTTTTATTTTTTATTTTTATGTTTGTTCTTTGATGACTCCGTGTTGACGTATATTGACTTGGAACTTTGATTTGAACTCTTTTTTCTTCAATCATCTTGAACTTGCATTTTTTTCGTCTTTTATTCTTGATTTCGGATAAACGTTTTTCTCGATATATAATTGGTTTAAATTCGTCGTTTATCGTCGTTCCTTCAAACTTCAAGCTCGTGTTTACTTTTGTCGTTTTTCTCGTGAATTATGCATTGAATGTCTTCGTAAACGGTAAAAGCCTATGAAATATAAATGATATTGCGTCGAAATATATGTATGTTTAAAGCAATATCAAAATACCCCACACTTGAACGTTGCTTGTCCTCAAGCAATTACATCTTTTAAATAGAATCGGAACATTACATATTTTTCCATGTCGAAAATTAAATCACACAACACACGCCACACGAAATGAAAACACACGCTATATGGAATAAATTGGAAACACTAAACAATATTTATTGGATCACACGCACACCACACGAAATGAAATTCTGACAACAGAAACAAAGTTGAAACTCGTGATTAAGGTTTAAAAATTAGGATCCTTAGGGAAAATTGGACCTTGTGAAAACGTTTTATGATTTTATAAAATGTCATGCTAGTTTTTACACTAGACACGTTTTCCGGTTTTTAACCTCAAATTCCGGTTGAGGGTAACTGAAAACCGTAGTCTCAGTCGGCGATTAGCAAGCTATCCGCCCCTATGATTGAAGTATCATGGAACTTGAAACCGAATGTCCAAAAAAATGGTTTTACACAATATAGTTCATAAAATAGCATAAGTTTTAGAAGAAACTTATATCGTGTCCAAATATCATCGGTGAACCATGAGTTTGCACACCTCAATTTGTTATGGCATATGTATGTTGACCGCGGTCAAACATAGATGCGGTTGATCTTTACGGAGATCATCCATCTGGGGATTAGATTCATTAGTATTAAAAGCTAATTTGCAATGTGACCCCCATTGTACGAGACAGATCCATCTCATGGTTAGGATAAGTCTGACCACCAAAAACCCTGTTTGATGCTGAGGTGAGGTGGATTTCCAGCCGATGATAGAGATGACTTTTCAAGATTTTTCGTCAACCTACAGCTGTTCTGGACTACATCTTCTAACATAAGTTAGCAAGTGTGTCATATTGGAAGACTTTACTTCCTTAAAGGATGGACTTGATTCATCCTTTATTACTCGCATTAATGGGATATTCAGGTTTATACATTCCAAAGCAATGATATCTGCAATAAACTTCATAAAAACATGTGATAAATGGTTCTAAACATATGGGTTTATAAATTCTGTTATACTTGGTTTTCTTTTATAGGTTTTAATCAAATAAACTTATGTATTTTTAATGTATGGAGACAATAATTTCGGTTTTTGACACCTAGTCTTTAATTGCTCATAATTACCTTAAAAATTGACTAGATATATTTGTTTAAAAATTTTCAAAATTTTTCGTAAAAAACACCAAGTTATAAGTTCTCGAGAATTTATATATCCCCACCCCACACTTAAGATTATGTAATGCCCTCATTACATAAAATCAGATTAAATGTATAAATTTGAGAGGACAAAAAGTGTAAAGTATTAGAACTTCCTTTGTCAAGTAACTGGACATTGTAAAATGCTTATCGTATGAATATATCCAATCCCTTTATCACAATATAAATGTAGTGTTTCGTTATGTCGAATGCATCATCATCATAAGTACCTGTCAACAAATATGTTAATCACACAAAAGATGGGGTTGTACTTTAGTAGTACAAAAATTTTACCCCACACTTAAAATTTTTGTATTTAAAAAAAAAGTAAAAGTAAATACTTAACACACATCATAAAAATCATTTTTTACAAACAAGATAAAAAATAAATAAATTTTTTTAAAACTAAAAACTAGAAAAATGGCCATATTGGGCCTCCTTGATTTTCCTCCTCCTGTTGCTGTTGCTGCCGCTGTTCATTTTGGCGTTGTTCCTAGTAAAAACGCCGATAGGCATCCTGACTTGCAGCTAGAGCAGCATTGGGGTCATAAGGTAGAGGTAGAGGATCACCGGGTGCTTGCCATAGGGTGTATGAAGGAAAAGCTGAGGGTGCGTAATTCTGTGGGTTAGCTGCGTATAGATATGCCTGATGATGTGCCCACTCAAGTTGTGCTCCCTGACCCCTTTGATCATATCAGATGTTTTCTAAAATATTACCCTGAGCTAGTTGGGTATCCCTTATGTCCCCTAATTGCCGAGACAAACTAGTGTACTGGTTTTCTGATCTCTGTCCCCAATTTTCATATGAGTTTCTTACATCTAAACTCAATTAATTAAACGAATTTTGTAACATACTGAAATCGGAAGTACCTACATTAGACGAAATAGCCTGATCTGGCTGTCTCCATCTTCTCCTATTATCTTGCTCAGGCTTATCATCTTCCTCCATAGGAGCGGGAGCAACAACTTCTTGTCGTCTTAAACTACGTACCCCACCCCTCACTTGTATTGCTTTTGCCGTTTTATAAACATCCAATCCTAGAACTCTAACACCTTGATCTACCGGTACGATTGGAGGTACGGATTCACTTGGGTCGAGTCCGAACCAGTTTCCTAAACAAGTGATATAGTGACCCCCCGACATGTCACTTGACCCTCTAGCACCTTTACCTACATGAGCCAAGAAGTAGGCAACTCCATAGGGTATACTAACAAAAGTCTCCCTATCTCTGATCACATCTAAATACCAAAGGTCAATATAATTAATTTTATCTGTATTACCAAATGACCTTTGGTTTATTGTGTTCGCTATAAATTTATGAATTATTCTAAACCGAACATCAGTGATCTTTAGGTATGATTCTTGGCCGGCCTCATATGTATTTCTACGAGTAAAAGATTGCCAAACTCTCCCAGAATCATAATTACCTGTATATCTAGCCCCAGTAAAAATATACTCCCTAAAACCGGGAGTCAACATCTCCTCGATGGTGTAAATCCCTAATGCGTTAGTCACGTCGCTTAGGGACATTCTTCTATCTACCCCACCCAGCCTAAATTGTAGAAAATTAGTATCATCGATAGTTTCTGGGTGTATGCTCATCCTAATGGTAGAATAGAATTCTAAGCACCATTCTTTATATACAGGACTATTTAATCTGAACAACCTCTCAAAATCGTTAAAAACCAAAGTTACCCCAAATTCGTTTGTGAAACTTTGGTTTAAAATCTCCCTTATTTGTGTATCTAAGTTGACCAGCAGTCCTAAGGGAGCCCAATCCACAAAGTAAACCGGAGAGGTGTTTCTATGGATCAGAGAAAGTAAGTCCCTAACCTTTTGTACCCGTTGAGGTAAATCATTAGGGAATCTCAGGTTCGGGTGTAAGGTTTAGAGTTGTTGTTCCATTTGTGGTGTTACTTGTTCCTCTTCTTCCTGTTGGTTTACAGCTCTCATTCTAAATAATCCCTGCATAATATTTTAAAACAAGAAAATCATCCCAATTGGGTGTGTTAATATTAGCAAAGAATCCATATTCAACATACAAGCTTGTTTTCAACACCACATGAACTAATATTTCAACAACAATTAAAGTTTTACTTCTAGAAATTAAAACAAACAAAAATAAACCAAAAAATTCAAAATCATCAATCAAGTTTCATAAGCAAAGTCTATTTCGCAAGTGGAAACATACAATGAGCTAACCATATATAATTCAATTCAATCACATTGCATGCATTCCAACTTCTAAATAATCCTTAGCATCATTACAATTCATACTTGATTCATGGCAAAAACAAAAATTATCAAATATAAACTAAAATTAAAATCACAAAATCAAACAATCAAAATCATGTTTAACGGTTCTGATTATTATCAAAACAGTTAAAAACATGTAATTACAACCAAAATAATACACTTTAATAGCAATTCCTCAATTTTCCCCAATTTGTACAAACCCTAATTTTATAATAATCAATTAAACATCAAATTCTCATGGTAATCGGGTTTAATATCATACTAACAACATAGTTATAGCAATAATCAAGCAAAATTCAACAATAACATGCATTAATTTGGATTAAAGCTAAACAAATAAATAATTAAAAACTTGAAGAACAAGTGGTAAAATTGGGTTTAGAACCCTTACCAATCTAGGCATGTTGAATGATTGAAGAATTGGAGAAGATTGAGAGTGTTAAATTGATTTTTGGAAGTGATTTTGGTAGGTTTTTGGGTTCTCCTTCGTTCACAGCAAAACAGAAAGAAAAAAAAAAAGTGGGAGGAGATGAGATGCTCGTCCAGATAAGTTTTCTGTCTTTTAGAATTACCCGTTTCGCGTAGATTTCTATTATACACGTTTCGCATAGTATCTTACACGTACCGCGTGCGTTTTTTTTTATTTTTTATTTTTTTTTAACTTTATAATTAATCAAATTTTTAAAATATCTTTTATAAATTTATATTTGTTGTTTCGGAAATTTCGGTTGTTATACCTAGTCTTTATCCGTTTATAAAATTTTAAATTCAATTTATAAAATTTAATGCTTTTAAAAGTTAAAGTTTTAATATTTTTCGAAAACAACTTAGAAATAAAACAAAACACTCTATTTTTCTTTTCAAAATTTTTTTTAAAAATAAAAGAAAATTAATATTTTAAAATTTTAAAACAAGTACATGAAAAATAAAAATTAAATGAATTTAAAATACCCTCTATTATATATATATATATATATATATATATATATATATATATATATATATATATATATATATATATATATATATATATATATATATATATATATATATATATATATATATATATATATATATATATATATATATATATATATATATATATATATACTTTCAAACCAACTAACTTTCAAACTTAAAACTTTGTTTCCTATCAACTAGGTAGAGATAATCTCGGTTGTTACACCTATCATTACCCACGACAAAGTTTATAAGTTATATATTTTTACGGTTATTGATAAAAAAGTATATTTTTAGTAGAAATAATTTTTCTTTTGTTTTTGTGGTTTACTGTTTAAAAGATATCTTATGAATCCAACAATAAATTTCGTGCAATTTGAAGAACAATAATTCAGTTGTTACACTTAACATTATCGTTTTCAATGAAAACAGGTTAAACTCAAGGTTTATCAATTTTAAATGGTAGACCTTTTTTTATTTTTATTTTTAAACACACAATAAATAAATACAAACTAAAACACACCAAAACACAAACACACAAAAATGCACAAACACACAACACACAAACATGCACAAACACACAAAAATGCACAAACACACAATTGGCGAGAAAAAGATTTAGATGGTGAAACCGCGTTGACTCGCCTCATAGTAGAGTCGTACCATTTCGCCCCCCATGGCTTCGTAGGCGTAACCTCATTGGTTTAAGAGGTTTTCCTTTGAACATTTAAAAGGCCCTTCTCGGCACAAGGTTACGTACTCGTAATTAGAGTCCGTTTGGTTCTTTGGGGAATCTCCGTAATGAGTCGATTTTCCACATTTTACACACTTGCCTAAATGACGCGCTCGACGCTTCTTAGCTGATTTTGATTTGCCTTTTGCATAATTTTTCTCATTAAGTTCTTGCCTTATTTCTTTTCTCGCCTGATCGCATCTACTCTTTATATCTAATACCACATCCCTCGGTAAAATATTATCACACATAAAAAGGAAGTGGTTGTAGACGTATTGATTGCGCATCTTGAAAATAAACAAAAAAACGAAAAGAAAATAAAAAGGTAGAATGGAGGGAGAAGACTAGTTCTTTAGTGTCTGCTAGGGAAAGACCGAACAAACCCCACTCTTAAAGATAAAACTAAAGATCGAGAATGGAGTTGAAAACCTTAAAGTTACCCCAAATTTACTTGTCCTTAGGGTAGAAGGTGATTTCGTCTCTTTCCGTAGTGTTGATTCCATCAAAGTATAACTTGAGTCGATGACCGTTCACCTTGAAAGTTCCACCGTCTTTGCTATATAACTCTGCATATCCAGATGGAAAAACCTGTTTTATTATATATGGCCCAGTCCACCGGGATCTAAGTTTCCCAGGTGAAAACTTAAAACGTGATTGGAAAACTAATACTTTATCCCCTTGTTCGAATTCTTTTTTTTCTTTTAATCGTGCATCGTGCCATCTCTTAGTTTTCTCTTTGTATGTTTTAGATTTTTCATATAGCTTGTAGTCTTAATTCGTCTAATTCATTAAGTTGTAAGAATCGGTTTTCTCCGGCTTCCACAAGGTCGGTGTTACATTCTCTTAGAGCCCAATATGCCTTGTGTTCAACTTCGAAAGGTGTAGTACCAATGGGCATTTTGAATGCAGTTCTAAATGCCCAAAGAGCATCATCTAACTTTTGATGCCAGATTTTAGGATTATTTTTAACCGTTCTTTCTAAAATCCGTTTAAGACCTCGATTTGTGTTTTCAACTTGGCCACTCGTTTGAGGGTGGTAAGAAGTTGAGAAACGATGATTAACTCCGTACTTTTTAAGTACTTTCTCGAGTAATTGATTTGTAAAATGAGTTCCACGATCACTGATTAATGCTTTTGGAATCCCAAAACGTGAAAATAGGTTTTTTTGGAAGTTCACAACAACAAGGGCATCATTTGTGGGTAAAGCTTTTGCTTCGGCCCATTTAGAAACGTAGTCAACTGCCACAAGGATGTATTTGCATTTATTCGATGCGGGAAATGGACCCATGAAGTCAATACCCCAAATGTCAAATACTTCACATATAAGAATGCCTTTTTGTGGCATTTCGTCCCTTTTTGAGATGTTACCGGATCTTTGACATGCATCACATGTTTTAACCATGTGGTGTGCATCTTTGAAAATGGTTGGCCAATAAAAACCTGAGTCAAAGACCTTCTTAGCTATATAGCTAGGTCCGAAATGACCACCAGCTGGGCCTTGATGACAGTGCTCCAATATTTGTTGAGCTTCTTTAATATATACGCATCTGTGACGATCGCTCCAAATCCATATGGACAATACGTCATTCATTGATTTCATTGCGAGGTATTTGACCTCTATATGATACGTTTTGTAAACATTGCATTCTTTTGAAAAGGCACACCATAAATGAATATTTAAATCAAAGGTTTTCGACATCTGATGATTTCTATAAATAGACAATCACCGTAAATAATAGTTTACAATAGTACTTCCGTTGACAATGCAGTCAAAATAAGATACATGGTGATAATTTGATGAATGCAACGTTTCCTTGAAAAGTATGTCATGTAAGACTCCATGCACATAGCTTGTCTAACATATAAGCAACAGCGGAAGACTTCTAGAAAACCTAAGAATAAACATGCTAACAAGTGTCAACATAAAGGTTGGTGAGTTCATAGTTTTAATGTTTCGCATAATCTGTGTATAAAGGTGGATCACAAGATTTCAGTTGTTTCATCCAGAAACATTTATCAAAATATTCTACAAGATTGAGCACCCTGGTAACTAAACTTAACGTATATATAATTTGTACCCTTTGTATAATCATCTTAATAATACACGCAAACCAACGTGTACGCTTCTCAAATAGCATACGTCCGTTAAAAGGCTAGTGCTCTAGCTCGGACGGAGATATCAAGCCCTATGGATCCATATACTACTACTCGCGCCCACCAGTTCTTATAACTGGCAGTTAACAGTTACCAAAGCTAAGGGATTTTCGGTTCAAACTCAGTGTAGAATTTAGTATGTACTTGTATCCATTGCGTTTAAAATAAAGTGCATGTATTCTCAGCCCAAAAATATAGATTGCAAAAGGAATTAAAAAGGGAGCAATGAAACTCACGCATATAAATATTGTAAATCAGTTAATAAAGCATTTGCATGTATTCTCAGCCCAAAAATGTAGAGAGTAAAAAGGATCTTATGAAACTCAACTTAGCAGCACATAAAGTTGTTCACCAAAACGTGACCGAAACTCGGAATATCAAATAACCGTAGATCTCAACCTAGAGAACATATGTTGGTTAATAAATGTCTATCAAGCTAGGTCAGGTCATAGTATATAACAATCCAAATGCTCGAGATCGACATACAAAAGTTATCCAAAGTCATTTCAAAAAGTCAATTTTGACAATAGTTCAACAAAACGAGACATACCTTATATAAGGATTCATTTACTCGGTTGGTAATATTCAAAAATCCAATTTATCAATCTCGTAAACAAGTTGTTTAAATCTTAATTGTAGATTTAAAAGCAATTTCAATTAACGTTAATCATAATTCAGTTGATCATATCTTTTAATCCGTTCATCGAAATTATTCGATATCTAAATGAAAAGTTATTGATTTTTCGCCAGCTTTCCAAAAACATGTATATCATATACCTTTTACCAGTAATATATGTATTTACTTTGTGATTCATCATAACTGTTTAACGACAAAATTTAGCATACAAGCATGCATAAATATATATACTCGAGCACTAGACATGGATACACAATTAATGTATAAAAGATAAAATATGAGTGCTTACGTATCAATATTGAGATTCAATATTGTAGGAAAGTACGTAGACGCAACAGATATGATAAACACTAGATTTGATTCACAAATATACCCTCGAACATTACCCATAACCTCCTTGACAATAACCCATAATTTCCTTAGCTCTATCCCACTCAAAAACCCATTTTGAAGGTGACACGCTCATAACCTCGTCGTAGTATTTTAGGTATATATACTACTAATAATAATATTATAATAAGATTAATAATAATAATATTAATCTTAATAATGATAATAATAATAATAATAATAATAATAATAATAATAATATAAAAAAAAATAATACAGAGGAATGAATCGAGCTTTTATAGTATGTGGCCTGCTACAGTACCTCATGCGATCGCATGAGTTTTCAGTGTTTTTGCCATGCGATCGCATGGCCGCCCTATCCTGTTTTTGTTTGCTAGTTCGTCGACATCAAATAGTGTGTACTGTAGCAAATAGTGTGTTACTGTAGCAAATAGTATTTACTGTAGCAAATAGTGTTACTGTAGCAAATAGTCGTTTTCACTGTAGCACTGTAGAAAAATACGGTTTCACTGTAGCAAATAGTGTTTTACTGTAGCAAATAGTGTTTTACGGTAGGAAAGTCATTTTACTGTAGCAAATAGTATTTTACGGTAGGAAAGTCGTTTTTACTTGTACATATATATATATATATATATATATATATATATATATATATATATATATATATATATATATATATACATACATATAATTGTTCATGAATCGTCGAGAGCAGTCAAATGTAATTTAATACATGAAACAGTTCTAAAATTTTAAGATTCAACTTCATAGACTTTGCTTATCGTGTCGGAAACATTAAATCATTTAAAGATAAAGTTTAAATTTGGTCAGAAATTTCCGGGTCATTACAGTACCTATCCGTTAAAGAAATTTCGTCCCGAAATTTAAGTGAGGTCGTCATGGCTAACAATAGAAATGTTTTCATGACGAATATGAGTTGATAAATAGAATTTTATCACCGATGAATTACATGGATAAAACAATCCGATTTCTCGAAGCGTATGAGAGAAGTTATCGTAAAAGAGTCAAATGAAAGAATAGAGATTCGTCTTAGCTTTTGACGTAGTTACGATTGATTTCCGGAATTTAAGGAATAGAAAATCTTCATAATCTAAATAAGATTTGATTCTTCGGAATTTGCGGAAATTAGGATTTTCTTTGATTAAATGCGTAATCTGTCTCGATTGCTATAAATTGACCTCTTCCGTTTCATTTATTTTCACCACTCCTATAATCTTCTTTCTTATTTCATACATCCCAATAGATTGTGAAAATGCTTAATCCAGTTCTGATTCTTGATATTTTCCTGGCTATCGTATCCTTCATTCTTCTTTTTCATCTGCCACTAGAGGAAGTTATTTTCTTCTACTATTACCTTGGGGTTATAGTGTTTTTCGTTCTCCCGTGTCTTTATATTGCTATACACATTGATATACACGGTTTGTAATTTCGGGGTTGTTATCGGGCTTTATGTTCTCCGTTATATTTCGGAGCTTCATGCTTTCGTTTTTTTCTTCCCGACCTTAAGTCAAGCGAATAATGGTCCAGAATTCGTAGGTATGAATTTCATAATAAACATAATTAATGTTCTAAGAAAGAAATGGTAATGGCACAATCCGACTTGTCAAATTACCAGAATATCCGGAAAAGACCGAATCATCAAGAAATATATTTTATTGATATATTTAGAGATTATATAGAATAAAAAAGTTATGTAACATGGTTTATGATGAGGGTGTGATTTGTGAACCTTTGTCACGTTCCATTAGAAACTCAACATGACTTACTGTAATATAATCACGTTGATCAAGTGTCATTATATTATACTAACTCATGCTTCAGTTCCCAACATTACTTCAAAACATCCATTTTTTTCGAATTTTTCAGATTTTAGAAACTAAAATAGTTTCTTTTATGATGTAACACAGATAGCGCGAAGAGGTAATGATTTCAGATAAGAATGGTTTCGAAAAATATCTTCAGAATTATGGAGGATATTTATAATGGGAGATACGATGATATCTTAGAATATTTAAGATAAGATGATGATGAAAAATATTGTCCTCAAAGGTTTTAGAGTAAGGAGCAAGGTATTCGCTAATGATTTCAGCAGACTCTGAATCATTTGAATTCTTTGAAGGTAGATTTAGTCTTTGTGATTTGTCCACAGCCTCCTTCATGGTCTGCTCACTCCGTTTTTCAATTCCAAACCTTCTCTTTTTCTATGCTTTACCACCATACTATTCTTTATCATCAAACTTTTGACTGTTAAGGTCGTTTACAGTTTTTGCTGCTTCATCAACATTTTTCCAAAATTCGGAGAACTAGTTTCGTAGTTTGGGGTGTTTTTCGGAAACTTCACATTCGAAGTATGTAAGTCCAGGTGGTAGACGTTATATGTACACATATAACTGTTGGCGTAGACGTGCTACAAGATTTCAAGATACTGATTGCTAATTCCCGATAGTTGGTATGGCAATTGCCGTTACAAGATGTGGATGAGTACATGATACAGTTTCAATGAGTATAAGGATTTTTCGGAAGGTCAAAGATCAATGAAGTTGTTGGTAAATTTACTGCTAATGTGGTGGAACATGAAAGGTTCCCCAGTAACGAAAACGTATATGCCAAAATTACAAGTCTGAAAGGTCGTCGTTGACTGGTTGAATGGTTGATAATACTGGATACTTAGAAAAGGAATTGCAAGGTTATTTTTGGTAAAAACAATACCAAAGGATTTTTCACAGTTTTGAAGTCAAAGTATAGCTTTGAAAGATGTAGAGATCTAAGAATGATTTCACCGGTTCAGAGTTATGACTTGGATTCTGATCCGTCAATATCATAATATGTAATTGAATTTGTATGAAAACGATTGTATATCGCTGTGAGCATAGTTAATAATTTTTTAATCAAAGTTGAAGAATGTACAATATAACATATTAATTGCGAACTTATATATTTCCCGAGTATTACCTACCCGTTAAAGATTTCACAATTAATACTTTGTACAAAAGAATTTTTATTACCGTTTTTATGAAAATATATGTATGTATATTTTCTTCAGATGTAATACAGATTTAATGAGTTAATATCATATTAAGCTCATTTGATTTTCGGCTTGAATTAGAAATGAATAATCTCTAAAATATTAAAGATTACATAATCTTTGCGGAGTATTTTGCTAATGAAATCAATACTTCATTATTTATTTTTATTGATATTCCTTGGTGAAGGGTGTTGATATTCGTGAAATTCTTGCAAACTTCGCAAGGTGCAAATGATGTTTTCTAGAAAGTTTCGAGTGCATCGAAGATGAAAGTGTAAAATCAACCATATTATTGAATAATACACTTGGTTTATTATGAAACGGAATTCTTTGGATTGAAACAGAGATTGTAGTTAATGAAGGTTAAGTTGTTAACGAAGGATGTACATCATAGCATATTAGTAATATGAATTTAACCGAGTAGTATTTACCCTTTTTCAATTCATACTTAATAGCTTAGTACGAAAAGATTTATGATGGTTTTAAAATATATATATAAGATATACATATAAATTCTTCAGAGGGAATGAGTTAATATTTCATAACTCGTTGATACAAATATACGCGTTGTTGACTTGTAATAATATCCACGGTGCTTTCTTGAACTGGCGGAGCTTGTGATGTTAGAGGTGCTGATGATTCTAATGATGTTGACAGCACTAACTGTGCTGGTGAGGCTAAGGGTACTATTGATGCTGTTGGTAAAACAAGTCTAGCTTGTACCTTACGCATCATTCTTGTCAGGGTTTCTATTCTTCCTTCTATTTATCTGATTTACGGTTAGAACTGGGATAAATAATCTCTAAGATTTTAGAGATTACATAATCACCGTAGAATATTTCTTCGATGAAGTTATGAATCAGTACTTCATCATTTATTGTTGTTGGCACTCCTTAGTATCTACGGTGCGTATGATGTTGATATCTGAAGTACAGTTTTTAGATGTGATATTGAGGTGTGGGATGCGGATGTGGTTGTTGATGGTGGTAATGGTACTGTTGTTGTTGATGATGGTGGTACTGGTTATGCTGCTGGTGCTGCTGCTGGTGTTTGTAACCTTCGAACCATATTCTCCAAAGCCACTACCCGAGCGCGAAGCTCGTTGACTTCTTCTATTATACCGGGATGATCGGTGGTTCGGACGAGCGGACGAATAAGATTTAGAATGTGAGATAGTATATAATCATGACTAGATACTCTGGAAATGAGAGAGAAAATGGTATTACGGACAGGTTCGCCGGTAAGTGCTTCAGGTTCTTCGCCAAGAGGGCAATGTGGTGGATGGAAGGGATCGCCTTCTTCTTGTCTCCAATGACTAAGTAAGCTACGAACCCATCCCCAATTCATCCAGAATAGATGATGGCTAATTGGTTGATCCATTCCGGTTACACTGTCTTCGGAGTTCATGTGAATATCCATATCGAAATAGCGGTCGGAATTTAAGGAATTTGAACTAGATACATGATCCATCTTGTATAATCAGGGAATTGATTTTTGATATAAGATAGATTATAGAATTTAGATTGGTACTCCTCAATACATAATTTACATATGTATATATAATACCAAAATCCCGTAAATTACGGAGAAATTTTCGGAAGATGTCAGGAAAAGTTTACAGTAACAGATATGCTAAGATATGAATTTTGTCAGTACACTATCTATGCAGTAAATGCAGTAAGACGTGTCTAGACTTAGGAATGATAAGCAAGTAATTTTCGATGATAAATGGTAAGCAAAACTTGGTAAAAAGATATACGGTCATAGTCCAGACTCACTAATGCATCCTAACAATAACCAGTTAGACACACTCATGCAAGACCTGGTTCACTAGGACCAACGCTCTAATACCAACTGTGACGATCGCTCCAAATCCATATGGACAATACGTCATTCATTAATTTCATTGCGAGGTATTTGACCTCTATATGATACGTTTTGTAAACATTGCATTCTTTTGAAAAGGCACACCATAAATGAATATTTAAATCAAAGGTTTTCGACATCTGATGATTTCTGCATATAGACAATCACCGTAAATAATAGTTTACAATAGTACTTCCGTTGACAATGCAGTCAAAATAAGATACATGGTGATAATTTGGTGAATGCAACGTTTCCTTGAAAAGTATGTCATGTAAGACTCCATGCACATAGCTTGTCTAACATATAAGCAACAGCGGAAGACTTCTAGGAAACCTGAAAATAAACATGCTAACAAGTGTCAACACAAAGGTTGGTGAGTTCATAGTTTTAATGTTTCGCATAATCTGTGTATAAAGGTGGATCACAAGATTTCAGTTGTTTCATCCAGAAACGTTTATCAAAATATTCTACAAGATTGAGCACCCTGGTAACTAAACTTAACGTATATATAATTTGTACCCTTTGTATAATCATCTTAATAATACACGCAAACCAACGTGTACGCTTCTCAAATAGCATACGTCCGTTAAAAGGCTAGTGCTCTAGCTCGGATGGGGATATCAAGCCCTATGGATCCATATACTACTACTCGCGCCCACAAGTTCTTATAACTGGCAGTTAACAGTTACCAAAGCTAAGGGATTTTCAGTTCAAACTCAGTGTAGAATTTAGTATGTACTTGTATCCATTGCGTTTAAAATAAAGTGCATGTATTCTCAGCCCAAAAATATAGATTGCAAAAGGAATTAAAAAGGGAGCAATGAAACTCACGCATATAAATATTGTAAATCAGTTAATAAAGCATTTGCATGTATTCTCAGCCCAAAAATGTAGAGAGTAAAAGGGATCTTATGAAACTCACCTTAGCAGCACATAAAGTTGTTCACCAAAACGTGACCGAAACTCGGAATATCAAATAACCGTAGATCTCAACCTAGAGAACATATGTTGGTCAATAAATGTCTATCAAGCTAGGTCAGGTCATAGTGTATAACAATCCTAATGCTCGAGATCGACATACAAAAGTTATCCAAAGTCATTTCAAAAAGTCAATTTTGACAATAGTTCAACAAAACGAGACATACCTTATATAAGGATTCATTTACTCGGTTGGTAATATTCAAAAATCCAATTTATCAATCTCGTAAACAAGTTGTTTAAATCTTAATTGTAGATTCAAAAGCAATTTCAATTAACGTTAATCATAATTCAGTTGATCATATCTTTTAATCCGTTCTTCGAAATTATTCGATATCTAAATGAAAAGTTATTGATTTTTCTCCAGCTTTCCAAAAACATGTATATTATATACCTTTTACCAGTAATATATGTATTTACTTCGTGATTCATCATAACTGTTTAACGACAAAATTTAGCATACAAGCATGCATAAATATATATACTCGAGCACTAGACATGGATACACAATTAATGTATAAAAGATAAAATATGAGTGTTTACGTATCAATATTGAGATTCAATATTGTAGAAAAGTACATAGGCGCAACAGATATGATAAACACTAGATTTGATTCACAAATATACCCTCGAACATTACCCATAACCTCCTTGACAATAACCCATAATTTCCTTATCTCTATCCCACTCAAAAACCCATTTTGAAGGTGACACGCTCATAACCTCGTCGTAGTATTTTAGGTATATATACTACTAATAATAATATTATAATAAGATTAATAACAATAATATTAATCTTAATAATAATAATAATAATAATAATAATAATAATAATAATAATAATATAAAAAAATAATAATACAGAGGAATGAATCGAGCTTTTATAGTATGTGGCCTGCTACAGTACCTCATGCGATCGCATGAGTTTTCAGTGTTTTTGCCATGCGATCGCATGGCCGCCTTATCCTGTTTTTGTTTGCTAGTTCGTCGACATCAAATAGTGTTTACTGTAGCAAATAGTGTTTACTGTAGTAAATAGTGTTTTACTGTAGCAAATAGTGTTACTGTATCAAATAGGCGTTTTCACTGTAGCACTGTAGCAAAATACGGTTTCACTGTAGCAAATAGTGTTTTACTGTAGCAAATAGTGTTTTACGGTAGGAAAGTCATTTTACTGTAGCAAATAGTATTTTACGGTAGGAAAGTCGTTTTTACTTGTACATATATATATACATACATATAATTGTTCATGAATCGTCGAGAGCAGTCAAATGTAATTTAATACATGAAACAGTTCTAAAATTTTAAGATTCAACTTCATAGACTTTGCTTATCGTGTCGGAAACATTAAATCATTTAAAGATAAAGTTTAAATTTGGTCAGAAATTTCCGGGTCATCACAGCATCAGCGGATAACTTGATCCGCTCCTATTCGAAAAAGATTAGGGTTTCCCCAGAAGTAAAACTTTAAATCAGCAAAGAATTTCTTCTTTTGCTGGTACGTTTGGTGTTTAATTAATACTCCTGATGATCCGCATAGCGCATCGGGCTATTACTTAGGCTTTCCTTTAAGCCTGGTCCATTAAAGGCCCGCTAGCCTTTTCCCCTCAAAACCCTAATAGGCCTCTATAAATAGAGGGTAGGACTTCTACCCTAAAGACATATCAATTAGGAGCTCAAACGCTCTCCTCTCCCTCTAGGATTTTACCTACATCGCCGTGTAGGGTTTTCCCCTAGCCGCCAGTCGACACGCCTCGATGGCGGCCAAACAGCCATAACCACCCTCCCGAAATCATCATCTCGGCTAGGGTTATCACGGTAACCGGACCGGAGGTTAAAGCCGCTGTACATAATAAACCCTCCTCTATTGCACTCAAGCGTGTTCTTGACCTTCGGTGGAAATATGCTTGATCATTTGGCGCCATCCGTGGGACTATTACAATAACCTGTCACACGTTCTTTCTCTCAACCCAAGCGGCTGTATGTTTATTTTTCATTATGATAATAAGCTGTTACATGTCGGTGTAATTTGATTTGTTGTTTGACTTAACACCCACTAATCATAATACGTGTAAATTTGCATACATGAATTTTAATGAACAATGAATACTTTGCCGTGGGATTTTCGTAAATAAAATAAAAAACTATGAAAGTTTTTAGTTATCTTATCAAACATCACAATTACAGCCGACTGCTCGTGTAATTTATCATATTATATTATATGGATGTTTTTGTTTAAGAAGAAAACTATTTGCATATAAGTATTAATCTTGATGAGTTGCGAGACCTTTCTCTTGAGCGGTTCTCCAAACGTAACCTGGTTTGCTCCCCCACCGAAATCATTGGTGACGATATTAATGGCCAAAAGGCGACCGCCATCATCACTAACATAAATACATGGGACGCGCAAAAATAAGTGCCGCGTTCTTACCTTCAACCAGAAAAAGAAGTCAGATCTAACGCTTTACGTAAGTTTTCTATCACAATTTTATTATAAGTTGCTCATCTAGCATTAATCTTCTGGAATGGGATTATAAAATTGGAACTTCTCTGAATAAACAGTTTCGAGAGAATAAGAATTACTAAAAGTGATCAATTATATTGGTTGATAGCCATAAATAATAACCCTCTCTGGTATATGGCATTTGGTGTGTGGGTTTAAAGAGGACTTTTACTTTTAGGTTGCTGGGATGATCTGACCCAGATTGTTTAGCACAACTATCTTTAGGTGACCCAAACGAGCTAAAAATAAATAAATAAATAAAACGTATAATAAGGTATGAACGTTTATTAATTATGTTGTTAGCAAGTCATCGTATTTGATTGATTTAAAATATTATGTCAATATGAAATGGCTGCGCCTTATTAGCGAGAAATTATAGTTTGACGAGTTACGATATAGACGAATCTCATACCCTTATATAAAATATGTTATTTTATGACAAAATCTGACTATCTCATCTCATTCCGTATGAAAAATTTAGATCAAATAAGTAAATGCACATTTAATGATGCTTACGATTTGCAATTTTTTGACAATATATGTAAACATTTTTGCAATTGTGTAGAATGCATACTTTAGCTCAATAATATTACCTTATTGTATAATATTCACGCGTTGCAGCCAAATTCAACATAATTTCAGAAAAACTAAATATATTTTAGTTATCTTGATCAAATCTTAAAATATTATTTTAGATTTTAAAAAGATTGTGGCAAATCTTATTTCTGTAAAATAAAAAAAAATAAAAAAATAAAAAATTGTTTCCTTATTATATGTTAAATATACATATACATATTTGGGGCATATTTTATTAACGTATTATGTTTATACATGCTATATACCATATAATAATAATAATAATAATAATAATAATAATAATAATAATAATAATAATAATAATAATAATAATAATAATAATAATAATAATAATAATAATAATAATAATAATAATAATAATAATAATAATAATAATAATATATATGTTAGATTATTTAACATATACTCTGTATCGGTTGGTTAACATCAAAAGGCTTAGAATGAACATATAAATAAATTAGATACGTGATACATAACTCGCACGTGTATGTCTATATATGTTTTGAAATATCACTATATTCGACCGCATACAATATACGCAAATTATCTCCTTTTTCTGCGTAAAGTACAATAACATGGTCAGCAAGAAATACTCCACAAATAAAAGAAGTGGATAAACTCGATCTCTCGTTTGAGATTATTTTAACCGAACGATATTTATATAGTTTGAATTTATTTGTACATATCAATATGCATCCACTGATTCCACTCATTCCTAAATTGTTTATTGGCTTCTAGATTTCACAGTGACATAGCCTGACATTGTGGTTATTTAGCATGTGTCTACTATAAAGTACACGCACACCCATGGTTGCTTAATCTGGGAAGTTTGATCCGTAAAACTGAATTAGCAAAGCTTATACCTCCATGAATTTGGCTACAAAACGCAAAGTTAAATAAAAATATAGCTACTCCTTTAAGCCTATTTCTAGTAGCCATCTCGTGAATCTGCAGGCATCAGCAAAGATCTTTTATAAACTTCTGTGAGAAGCTAGCATTAATGCGTGGCAATTATTCAATACACACATTTGCGCAACACATGTTTATCCCATTGTTCACGGTTGTTGCTGTGATATCAATTATAGTTCAACACAACTAAAATACTTTTAGTTATCTTGAACTGGGGGCTGACATAATATATACTATAACTAGCGGAAAAAGAATGTTTCCTTTATCGGTGACGGTCGTACACCTAAAACCTCTTGGTAGGTTGGAAGGTGTCTCCTTATGAAGATGCACATCATGATGCTAAAACTCCGCGATGCCGCTCCATAATCCCATTGCGGTGCTAATCACGCAATATCACATTCCGCACTATTTGTACAAAATAGTCCATGGCGGCAATGCGTAAGACCATGGACAATTAATTAAAGACCATGGTCGCGTAAGCGCGCCCATGGCATATTTATTAGTCCGTGGCCGCAAGGCGTAAGCCCATGGACAATTAATTAAAGACCATGGTCGCGTAAGCGCGCCCATGGCATATTTATTAGTCCGTGGCCGCAAGGCGTAAGCCCATGGACAATTAATTAAAGACCATGGTCGCGTAAGCGCGCCCATGGCATATTTATTAGTCCATGGCGGCAACGCGTAAGACCATGGACAATTAATTAAAGACCATGGTCGCGTAAGCCCGCCCATGACATATTTATTAGTCCGTGGCCGCAAGGCGTAAGCCCATGGACAATTAATTAAAGACCATGGTCGCGTAAGCGCGCCCATGGCATATTTATTAGTCCATGGCCGCAAGGCGTAAGACCATGGACAATTAATTAAATACCATGGTCGCGTAAGCGCGCCCATGGAAAATTTATTAGTCCATGGCCGTAACGCGTAAGACCATGGACAATTATTTAAAGACCATGGTCGCGTACGCGCGCCCATGACATTTTTATTAAGTCCATGGCGGCAACGCGTAAGACCATGGACAATTAATTAAAGACCATGGTCGCGTAAGCGCGCCCATGGCATATTAATTAGTCCATGGTCGCAACGCGTAAGACCATGGATAATTATTTAAAGACCATGGTCGCGTACGCGCGCCCATGGCATTTTTATTAAGTCCATGGCAGCAACGCGTAAGCCCATGGACAGTTATTTAAAGACCATGGTCGCGTAAGCGTGCCCATGACATATTTGTTAAGTCCATGGCTGTAACGCGTAAGACCATGGACACTTATTATAATCTCATGGTAGCATTGAGTAAGTCCATGAGATGATTTATATGCTCATGGTCGCATACGTACTTTTGCACTTCCCTTCTAAAAGTGGTTTAAGTTTCATTCTAGATTTCAACACCACTAAGTACTTTAGTACTATTGAAATGGGAGCTACCATGATATGAGCATAACTATTAGAAAGTGTTATTTTCCTTTGAGTGAATAGTGGTCGCATGCCAAATATCCTTTAAACAGGTAGGATAGACCCGTATACACATCACATATATTATTTTTGCGGTTAAGCCCGTAAAGAAACACACATATCGAGGGAACTAATCCACCCTCTGTAGTGTTTCTTATTTAGTGCGTCCAAAAGTTTATGAACATTAAATATGTTAATTGCACGCACCGCTGCACAGGGAACGCTCCGAATCCCAAGTGGCATAGTTTAGTTTGGCTACTAAAACTATAAATAATGGTGACAGTAGTAAAACATTGGTTTGTTTCAAACGCTTGTACACCGCGCAGGACGGAGATCTGCAAAGTCATGACTATAAAATACAAGTATTGGTTTACTTGTCCAAATACCCGGGCATTGGTTTGGCCGGAAGACTCTTGAATAAGCATTGGTTTGCTTATATACGGATAGTGACATTGGTTTGTCCATGCGTAAAATACTTATAAGAAATTTATAAAAGTCAAGAGTATAATATTTAGAGCATTGGCTTGCTCTCTATGCGGACAACATTGGATTGTTGCCGCAAGAATAAAAAGATTATGTTCGACATAGAGGGGTCGCACCCGTCATGCAACATAACATTTATTCTACGTTATTGTGCAAATGGTGAAGACTGGATTTCAACAAAATCAAGGAACTAAGTTGTTTCTCTACTCGAGCATGCACCAGCATAAAACACTAAATGCAGAATAACGACGCGCGCATAAAAATACTATAAGAAATAAAGGCATTAGTTTGCCTGCGTAAATATACGCAAATTGCAGCATTGAATTGCCCGCACAATTAAATACCCCTCACCTTTTGGTTGGGATACCTCAAAATGACTGAGTACGGAGCTTGCAAGTCAGAGATGCCTTGAATGCAACAACGATCTCCGAATTATCTTGTTGCATCAAGAAGGCTCCTATGCGAATAGCTGGAGAAGCCTCGAAGTGGCCTTGAGATTCGGAACTCGAAGTCGCTAGCGAGATGTCTTGAACGCAAACGGAAATTCCGAACAATGTTTGCTTCAGGAAAGCCTTACTTTACGATAAAACGTTTTATGAGTAGACCATGACTTTGTGCTATGGACTACTCTTTACTAAGTCCATGGTCGCGTAAGCGCGCCCATGGCATATCTTTACTAAGTCCATGGTCGCGTAATCGCGCCCATGGCATATCTTTACTAAGTCTATGGTCGCGTAAACACGCCCATGGCATATCCTCACTAAGACCATGGTTGCGCAGGCGCTCATGGCATATTTTCATAAGTCCTTGGTCGCGAAATGCCCTTGGCCGCTATACTTAAGACCATGGACGCATGGCAGTACTTTGTAAATCCATGATTGTGAAATGCTCATGGCCATTATTATAGTTCAAAACAACTAAAGAACTTTAGTTATCTTGAACTGGGGGAGTAACGATATACTAATATACTATCAGTATACTTTATCGGCATTATTATATGGGTTTATGTTTTGGTATTGTCCCGCATAGACATAATTGTCTAAATCACACCTATAGTATATCATTCATAAGTATAGGTGTTCGGCATTGGAGCTGTCATGATTACGGCGTCACTTGGCGCAATAGATGCTCATTACGCATCATTACTTGGCGCACAAGATGCGCATCAAATGTTTATTACAACTTTATTTAGACTTGATAGTCTTTGAGTTACGTGCGGTGGCATATTATAAGTTCGACATGATACATTTGTTATATATCATACCGAACTTGGGGGACTTGATGATCCGCATAGCGCATCGGGCTATTACTTAGGCTTTCCTTTAAGCCTGGTCCATTAAAGGCCCGCTAGCCTTTTCCCCTCAAAACCCTAATAGGCCTCTATAAATAGAGGGTAGGACTTCTACCCTAAAGACATATCAATTAGGAGCTCAAACGCTCTCCTCTCCCTCTAGGGTTTTACCTACATCGCCATGTAGGGTTTTCCCCTAGCCGCCAGTCGACAAGCCTCGATGGCGGCCAAACAGCCATAACCACCCTCCCGAAATCATCATATCGGCTAGGGTTATCATGGTAACCGGACCAGAGGTTAAAGCCGCTGTACATAATAAACCCTCCTCTATTGCACTCAAGCGTGTTCTCGACCTTCGGTGGAAATATGCTTGATCAACTCCTGCAGCGAGATAGTTTGCAATATCCGCAAACCATGGAATTTCAAATTCAGTTTCTATTCTCATTAGAAACTCATCGGGAAAAGTGTCATGAATAACTGACTCATCTAGTTTTTCTAGGTCGGGATTCTCAAGACGAGACAACTGATCAGCAGCGAGATTTCCAGCACCCTTTTTATCCTTGATTTCTATATCAAATTCTTGTAAGAGAAGAATCCAACGTATCAATCTAGGTTTTGCATCTTGTTTCTTGAACAAGTACTTTAGGGCTGAATGATCGGTAAAAACAATCGTTTTGGATAACACAAGATATGATCTAAATTTACCAAAAGCAAATACAATTGCAAGGAGTTCTTTTTCGGTAGTTGTATAGTTGAATTGTGCTCCTGTTAGTGTTTTACTTGCATAATATATTGGTTGAAATTTGTTATCTTGGCGTTGTCCTAAAACGGCTCCTAGTGCGAAATCACTAGCATCGCACATTAGTTCAAATGGTTTGGACCAATCGGGAGATACTATGATAGGTGCATTCATAAGTTTATCTTTTACAATGGAGAAAGCTTGTAAGCATTCGTCATTGAAGTCGAATGTACTGTCTTTCTCAAGAAGTTTAGTCATGGGTCGAGCAATTTTGGAAAAGTCCTTTATGAATCGTCGATAGAATCCCGCATGACCTAAGAAACTACGAATTCCTTTAATGTTAGTTGGAGGAGGAATCTTTGAGATTACATCGATCTTAGCTTTGTCTACTTCCATTCCATCTCGAGAAATCTTGTGTCCTAAAACAATGCCTTCCTTCACCATGAAGTGACATTTTTCCCAATTTAAAACAAGATTTGATTCCTCACAACGAATTAACATTCGCTCGAGGTTAGAAATGCATGAATCGAAAGAGTCTTCAAAAATAGAGAAATCGTCCATAAAGACTTCCATAATTCCTTCTATCATGTCGTGAAAGATTGCCATCATACACCTTTGAAAGGTGCCTGGCGCGTTGCATAATCCGAACGGCATTCGTCGGTATGCGAAGGTACCAAATGGACAAGTAAAAGTTGTCTTGTCTTGGTCTTTTGGATCAATGGGAATTTGAAAATAACCGGAGAATCCATCAAGGAAACAATAGTACTCTTTTCCCGCTAAACGTTCTAGCATTTAGTCAATATAAGGAAGTGAAAAATGATCTTTCCTTGTGGCGTCGTTTAAACGACAGTAGTCTATACAGACTCTCCAACCAGTGACTGTTCTTGTAGGAACGAGTTCATTCTTATCATTAAGGATGACAGTTGTACCCCCTTTCTTAGGTACTACTTGAACAGGACTAACCCATGGGCTATCGGATATAGGGTATATTAACCCGGCATCAAGTAACTTGATAACCTCCTTTTTGACAACTTCTTTCATGTTAGGGTTTAACCTTCGTTGTCTTTGTACCACGTGTTTAAAATCTTCTTCCATTAGAATCTTATGAGTACAATAAGCGGGGTTAATCCCTGGAATATCTGTTGTTTTCCAAGCAATTGCTTTCTTGTGAGTTTTTAGAACGGACATTAACCAACCCTTTTCGTCATCGAAAAGTTTTGATGAAATTATAACAGGTAATTGTGACGTACCTTGGAGATAAGCATACTCCAAATGTTCCGGGAGTTCTTTAAGTTCCAAGGTGGAGAACCAAGGAAGATTTTATCCGGAACCTATTACCATCGGTAATTTCTTCAAAGGGTTCATCTTCCTTGGGAATTTCTTCCTCACAGCAATCTTCATCGATGACTACTTTCAACAATTCATCAAGTTCAAGCTCTACATCAAATTCATCACTTTCACTCATTGGGGTGAAGTTCAAGGTGTCTACATTTAGTAATTCTTGCAATTCTTTTTCAACACAACAATCAACAATGTCTACCTTATAACATTCGTCATCGGAGGAGATAGGTTGTTTCATAGCTTTATCTATGTTTAAGGTAACTATATCTTCCCCTACACCTAGACTAAGTTTTTTATCTTTAACACGCACAATCGCGTCGGCGGTATTTAGAAAAGGTCGCCCTAGAATTAAGGGAACCTTGCTATCTTCTTCCATTTCAAGGACAACGAAATCGGCAGGAAAGATTAAATGATTAACTTTAACCGGTAGGTTTTCGGCAATACCAATAGGATAGTTAAATGTTCTATCGGCTAGGCGTATACACATCCTAGTTGGTTTTAGATCACCTAGGTTTAGTTTTAAGTACAAGGAGTGTGGCATAAGATTGATACTTGCGCCTAAGTCAGCTAATGCATCGTACATTACTGAATCTCCCATCAGACACGGAATAATGAAACTACCAGGATCTCCAAGTTTTGGTGGCATCTTTTGCTTTTGCAAAATTGCTGAGCATTCCTCATTGAGGAATGTGGTTGAAACTTATTCATATTTACCTTTATCGGCTATGAGATCCTTGATAAACCTTCCATAATTTGGCATACCCGCAAGAACATCTACAAGTGGTACATTGATACAAATTTTCTTAATCATTTCAACAAACTTGTTGTACTGTGCTTGTAATTTATCTTTCTTCAAACGTTGTGGATATGGAATTGGAAGTTTTTATTCTTTTAATGGTGGTTGAGTTTTAGGTGCACTTGTGGTTGGCACTTTATCCTCTTCCACGGAAGAATCTTTTTCATTTGGAATTGGAATAGAAATAGGAACATGAGGCTTTGGAACATCGAGGTTAACGGTTAACCCACTTCTCGTAGTTATGGAATTTACTTGCTCATTCCTTGTTTGACTGTTGTGTAGTGACCGGGAAAATTTCGACTAATTTTAAATCAAACTCTCGATACGATATTGTATTTTCAACACGATAAGCAAAGTCTGTTAGGTTGTATCTCAAAAATTTTGAACTGTTTCATATATTCAATTGACCTTCGACCATTCCCGACGATTCACGAACAACTATTTGTAAATAGTTACATATATATTTATATATATATATATATATATATATATATATATATATATATATATATATATATATATATATATATTACTTGTAAATTTATAATATTATATTTAGATGTTTAAAAGAATATAATTAATATATTTATTTACTTAAACTTGTTAATTAAGATTTGATATATATATATATATATATATATATATATATATATATATATATATATATATATATATATATATATAGAATGTGTATATTGAAAATGAATGATTTCGAGCCTAATTAGTAAACGTCAGTAACACTCGGTTGACGTTTCGTTAGTTTTAATATAGATATATTACATGTTCATGAAGGACTAAAATAAAAGTTGAACTGTAAATCGATTACGGAGATGTTAGATTTGTTAAAAATATTTTTACCTTTTTAAGTTTAAATATTAGTACTCCGTAGATATAAATTGGAACAGAAAATAAATAATTATCGAACCTTTTTGATCAGGTTTCAAACAGTTAATGAGTGAAATAATTAATTATATTTAATCTAAAAATTTGGAATTTTTAGGGACACTTTTATACGTTAACTGTTTAGCAATGGACACGATATAGCCATCCGGGGAAAAGCGTCGGCAGATAATGTTAGATTCAAGGCTGCTAATTATTTGTTTATTATTATTTTCATCTGCACGTTTTCTCTTCATTATGAATTATGATATATGATTTATATTATAATATTATATTATTACTTTTAAAATCTATATTATATACATATATAAAATCACATACATGATATAGAAAAGGATGACCACCAATCCTTTCTTTCTCCTTCTTTTCTCCTTCTTGATTCCTGTCAACCGGCCACCATCGCCACCACCCTTGGCCCAACACCAACGAGAAACACCATAGTAACCACCCTCCACCTTTTTCCTCTCTCTCATCTATTTCTCTTTTTATGTGTTGTTAGAAAACCACCACTACCACCCTTGTTTACTAATGCAACCGCCGTAAACCCCCAATCAAAATGAACTAATAACTGCTGCGGTATGTCTTGTAGCGTGCAGCTGCTATAATTCTTCTGTTTACAACCGAAATCATCACCAAGATCCACCATCTTTGAATACCCACTACTATTCATCACCACCTTCGTGAACCAATGCTGCTACTTACTTGTCTCCTATTTATGTTTCAAACATCATCGACACCATCTTCATTGTTTTTACTGATGTCAACAACAAACCAAACCAATAACCTGTAAATACCTTCTGCTAATACTCTTTCAATTTTATTTATTTATTTATGTAATGGTGAGGGTGAGAGGAAACAACGAGCAGGTTGATGATGAAAACGAAAAAAAAAATGAAGATGAAGATGGTTATAATGTAATGAAGGTGATGAAAAATGAATGATTAAATAGCTGCGGTAATTTTTTTTTCTTTCTTTTAAACACTGCCGGTCGAACTCAAGAAGGAACCAGACATGCCATAAGATCTTATTTGGACTTATTAAATTTCTGTATTGGGCTGCTACAATATCCTTGAACTGGGCTGCTATTATACCGTGTTATATATTTGTTGGGCCTGCTTCTATATTTTTTTTAAGCCGTGATGATTGATAAAATATATATAAATGATGACATATAATGATGATGATGAATCGCATGACTATGATGAGGTTCGATGATGACGGCATGAATAATAATTTATGATGATCGAGATGATGGTTTGATGTATTATGATGATGGTATGATTATGATGAGGTAAGGATGATGATGATATATATGAATGATGATGTTTAAAAATGAAGAAGAGAAACAGTTAAATATATAGTTAATTCTGTGAATTAAAATAGATATTAGAGAGCAGATGGATGGTTTTGGAGTGTTGGGGTTAAGCGGGAGGTCGCGGGTTCGAGCCCGGTTCGGGACGCTTTCTTTTTTTAAAACATATTTTGAGGTAGTTCTCCATTTTAAATTTTTTATTATTATTATTACTTGTTGTTATTATTATTGTTATTTTAGTTATTATTATTATTATCATTAGTAGATCATTAATATCAAAACTATCATTTTTAACAAATAAATATTTTATACATAAAAACACACTTATTACATATAATATAATTATATTGATATTTCATATAACTATATATAAAACATATTAACATTATCTATATAAATACTTATATATAACAATTTAGGTATTTTTAATATAATACTAAATATATATATAGATATTAATATAACTATATTAATCATTTTAGATATATATACAAAATAAACATAAGTAACACATAATTTAAGATATAATATAAGTATATGATTTTTAATGAAATTTAGTATAAATTTTACATAACTACAATTACATATACACTAATATTACATAACTTAACTATATTAAAATTTCTATATATAAAAATGAAAATATAAAAATAAATAATGAAACTTATAAATTATTAAATATAACAAATACATCATTAATAATAATAAATAACATTATTCGATTACAAGAATATGTTTTAATATATATATGAATAATATAGGTTCGTGAATCCGAGACCAACCCTACACTTGTTCGATGACGTCATATGTATTTTTACTACAAAATACAGTATTGTGAGTTCATTTGCTCCCTTTTACTCTTTACATTTTTGGGCTGAGAATACATGCAAATGATTTATTAACTGTTTTACAATATTTATATGCGTGAGTTCATTTGATTCCCTTTTACTCTTTACATTTTTGGGACTGAGAATACATGCGCTACTTTTACAACTGCTTTATTAAATGCTTTTGAAATACATTTTGAACTGCGAATACATGAAATGCTTTTATAAATGTTTGACGAGATAGACACAAGCAAAACATTCCTCGAATGAATTATGTGGACGTGATAATTACCACCATTGAATTATGTGGACGTGATAATTGCCACAATTGATATGAATATTTTTCCCCTGATTATTATTGCATTATTATTGCTTGGTAACCTAAGAATTAGAATCGGGTATGACCCTAATTCACGCGAATCCTAAAGGTAGCTACCGGGTTTAAAACCCCCACCCAGAATGTTCACTAGACGGAAGGGCTAGTGTGCGTGGTGTTTAGTACTTCGAAGTTTATATGATTATTATACAGACGATATGTTCTGTTTTGGGGATATTATTATGCGCATTATATGTTAAGGTTGGTTACCAAGCCAAGCTATGAAAGCAATGAAAAGTGAATGTTATGTATCGAGAGAATGTTTTTATACACAGATTATGTGTATGTTATTTTTATGCACAAGATATGTGTACGGTTACTAAGATTTATGAAAAATGATTTCGTACACGAGAAAGGTGTACTGTATTTAAAAGATATCGCATGTACATTACAGGTGGGTATATGATTCGGGCCCATTTGTACCATGCAGGATTTAAATCTTGTGGTCTATCAAAATGATGAATTTTACTGTTTTATGCAAAACTTATGAACTCACCAACCTTTTGGTTGACACTTTAAAGCATGTTTATTCTCAGGTATGAAAGAAATCTTCTGCTGTGCATTTGCTCATATTACATGGAGTCGTTCATGGCATATGGAGGTCAGTACCTCGCAATGGGACCAACTGTTGAAGACTTCGTCCAGATGGATTAGGACGGGTCATTAGAGTTGGTATCAGAGCGGTGGTCTTAGCGAACCAGGTCTTGCATTAGTGTGTCTAACTAGTAGTTGTTAGGATGCATTAATGAGTCTGGACTTCGACCGTGTCTGCATGTCAAAAGTTTTGCTTATCATTTCTAGTCGAAAATCATCTGCTTATCATCCTTAGGTAATTACCTGCTTATCATTCTTAGTCTAGACACATCTTATTGCATTGATTGCATGAATAGTGTATAGACAAAATTCGTATCTTAGCGTATCTGCAAATTCATATCTTAGCGTATTTGTTATTGTTACCTTTGCCTGACAGATTTCGTAGATTCCTCCGTAACTTATGGAATTTTAGTATTATATATGCATATGTAAATTATGTATTGTAGGGTACTAATCTACATCCTATAATCTATTTCTTATCGAAAAGTCCTTCATCTGATCATACGAGATGAATCCCTCAACCAGTTCGAATTCCTCAGATTCCGACAGCTATTCCGATATGGAGTTTCACCTATCAGCGTCACCAGAATGAATCAACCAATCAGTCATCCCCAATTCATCTGATGGGTTCGTAGTCGACTTAATCAATGGAGACGCGAAGAAGGCGATCCTTTCCACCAACCAACTTCATCTCTTGGCGATGAACCTGAAGCACTTACCGGCGAACCTATCTGAAACACCATTTTCAGCCTCATTTCTAGAGTAGCTCGACACGATTATATTCTATTCACAATTCTAAACCTTATTCATCCGCTCATTCCAACTGACAATCATCCCGGAGTAATACAAGAAGTCAACGAACTTCGCGCTCGAGTAATCAATTTGGAGAATATGGTGCAAAACTTACCAGCTTTCAACAACATCACCGGCACCAACTGTAGTGACCCGAACTTTTCCATGTTTATATATATTAATTGAGATTGATATTTACATGATTAAATGTTTCCAACATGTTAAGCAATCAAACTTGTTAAGACTTGATTAATTGAAATATGTTTCATATAGACAATTGACCACCCAAGTTGACCGGTGATTCACGAACGTTAAAACTTGTAAAAACTATATGATGACATATATATGGATATATATATATATATTTAACATGATACTATGATAAGTAAACATATCATTAAGTATATTAACAATGAACTACATATGTAAAAACAAGACTACTAACTTAATGATTTTTAAACGAGACATATATGTAACGATTATCGTTGTAAAGACATTTAATGTATATATATCATATTAAGAGATATTCATACATTATAATATCATGATAATATAATAATTTAAAATCTCATTTGAAATTATAAACATTGGGTTAACAACATTTAACAAGATCGTTAACCTAAAGGTTTAAAAACAACACTTACATGTAACGACTAATGATGACTTAACGACTCAGTTAAAATGTATATACATGTAGTGTTTTAATATGTATTTATACACTTTTGAAAGACTTCAATACACTTATCAAAATGCTTCTACTTAACAAAAATGCTTACAATTACATCCTCGTTCAGTTTCATCAACAATTCTACTCGTATGCACCCGTATTCGCACTCGTACAATACACAGCTTTTAGATGTATGTACTATTGGTATATACACTCTAATGATCAGATCTTAGCAGCCCATGTGAGTCACCTAACACTTGTGGGAACCATCATTTGGCAACTAGCATGAAATATCTCATAAAATTACAAAAATATGAGTAATCATTCATGACTTATTTACATGAAAACAAAATTACATATCCTTTATATCTAATCCATACACCAACGACCAAAAACACCTACAAACACTTTCATTCTTCAATTTTCTTCATCTAATTGATCTCTCTCAAGTTCTATCTTCAAGTTCTAAGTGTTCTTCATATATTCTACAAGTTCTAGTTACATAAAATCAAGAATACTTTCAAGTTTGCTAGCTCACTTTCAATCTTGTAAGGTGATCATCCAACCTCAAGAAATCTTTGTTTCTTACAGTAGGTTATCATTCTAATACAAGGTAATATTCATATTCAAACTTTGGTTCAATTTCTATAACTATAACAATCTTATTTCAAGTGATGATCTTACTTGAACTTGTTTTCGTGTCATGATTCTGCTTCAAGAACTTCGAGCCATCCAAGGATCCGTTGAAGCTAGATCTATTTTTCTCTTTTCCAGTAGGTTTATCCAAGGAACTTAAGGTAGTAATGATGTTCATAACATCATTCGATTCATACATATAAAGCTATCTTATTCGAAGGTTTAAACTTGTAATCACTAGAACATAGTTTAGTTAATTCTAAACTTGTTCGCAAACAAAAGTTAATCCTTCTAAATTGACTTTTAAAATCAACTAAACACATGTTCTATATCTATATGATATGCTAACTTAATGATTTAAAACCTGGAAACACGAAAAACACCGTAAAACCGGATTTACGCCGTCGTAGTAACACCGCGGGCTGTTTTGGGTTAGTTAATTAAAAACTATGATAAACTTTGATTTAAAAGTTGTTATTCTGAGAAAATGATTTTTATTATGAACATGAAACTATATCCAAAAATTATGGTTAAACTCAAAGTGGAAGTATGTTTTCTAAAATGGTCATCTAGACGTCGTTCTTTCGACTGAAATGACTACCTTTACAAAAACGACTTGTAACTTATTTTTCCGACTATAAACCTATACTTTTTCTGTTTAGATTCATAAAATAGAGTTCAATATGAAACCATAGCAATTTGATTCACTCAAAACGGATTTAAAATGAAGAAGTTATGGGTAAAACAAGATTGGATAATTTTTCTCATTTTAGCTACGTGAAAATTGGTAATAAATCTATTCCAACCATAACTTAATCAACTTGTATTGTATATTATGTAATCTTGAGATACCATAGACATGTATACAATGTTTCGACCTATCATGTCGACACATCTATATATATTTCGGAACAACCATAGACACTCTATATGTGAATGTTGGAGTTAGCTATACAGGGTTGAGGTTGATCCCAAAATATATATAGTTTGAGTTGTGATCAATACTGAGATATGTATACACTGGGTCGTGGATTGATTCAAGATAATATTTATCAATTTATTTCTGTACATCTAACTGTGGACAACTAGTTGTAGGTTACTAACGAGGACAGCTGACTTAATAAACTTAAAACATCAAAATATATTAAAAGTGTTGTAAATATATTTTGAACATACTTTGATATATATGTATATATTGTTATAGGTTCGTGAATCAACCAGTGGCCAAGTCTTACTTCCCGACGAAGTAAAAATCTGTGAAAGTGAGTTATAGTCCCACTTTTAAAATCTAATATTTTTGGGATGAGAATACATGCAGGTTTTATAAATGATTTACAAAATAGACACAAGTACGTGAAACTACATTCTATGGTTGAATTATCGAAATCGAATATGCCCCTTTTTATTAAGTCTGGTAATCTAAGAATTAGGGAACAGACACCCTAATTGACGTGAATCCTAAAGATAGATCTATTGGGCCTAACAAACCCCATCCAAAGTACCGGATGCTTTAGTACTTCGAAATTTATATCATATCCGAAGGGTGTCCCGGAATGATGGGGATATTCTTATATATGCATCTTGTTAATGTCGGTTACCAGGTGTTCACCATATGAATGATTTTTATCTCTATGTATGGGATGTGTATTGAAATATGAAATCTTGTGGTCTATTATTATGATTTGATATATATAGGTTAAACCTATAACTCACCAACATTTTTGTTGACGTTTTAAGCATGTTTATTCTCAGGTGATTATTAAGAGCTTCCGCTGTCGCATACTTAAATAAGGACGAGATTTGGAGTCCATGCTTGTATGATATTGTGTAAAAACTGCATTCAAGAAACTTATTTTGTTGTAACATATTTGTATTGTAAACCATTATGTAATGGTCGTGTGTAAACAGGATATTTTAGATTATCATTATTTGATAATCTACGTAAAGCTTTTTAAACCTTTATTGATGAAATAAAGGTTATGGTTTGTTTTAAAATGAATGCTGTCTTTGAAAAACGTCTCATATAGAGGTCAAAACCTCGCAACGAAATCAATTAATATGGAACGTTTTTAATCAATAAGAACGGGACATTTCAGTTGGTATCAGAGCGTTGGTCTTAGAGAACCAGAATTTTGCATTAGTGTGTCTTATCGAGTTTGTTAGGATGCATTAGTGAGTCTGGACTTCGACCGTGTTTACTTGAAAAATGATTGCTTAACAAATTTTGTTGGAAACTATATATTTTTAACATGTGAATATTATGTGATATATTAATCTCTTAACGCGTTTGATATTATGTGATAGATGTCTACCTCTAGAACAAGTCCCATTGACTCACCTAATAATAATGAAGAGTCAAATGTAAATTGGAATGATTCGTGGACTGATTCACAAATTCCCGAAGAGGAATCGGAAGAAGAGTCGGAACCGGAAGAAGAATCAGAACCGGAAGAGGAGGAACCGGATGAAGAAATAGAACCGGTGGGGGAAATAATAAAACGGTTAAGTAAAAGAAAATCCTCAACCAACCGACCAAGGTTAATTATGGTCAATGGTGTTTCCGCCAAGGAAGCGAAATATTGGGAGGATTACCAATTCTCCGATGAATCGGATTCCGACGAGAATTCCGATGATGTTATAGAAATTACCCCAACTGAATTTAAAAAGGCAAAAGAAAATAATAAGGGAAAGGGCATAAAAATAGAGAAATCTAATTCCAACCCCGATGAACTTTATATGTATCGTCAACCCCCGAAGTCCTTAAGTTGTAACAATGACCCGGGAACCTCTAAACCACCAAGTTTTTCTAAACCAATGTGGATCACGACGGCTCGTATTAGGGGAACATCATATATCCCTAGAAACTTGGCAAAACGAACCAAAACCGAAGAAGAAGAAACAAGCGAGTCGGAATAAGATAGTTGTATTCGTGTGGTGTAATATATGTAATATAGTGTGCTTATGCTTTATGATATATGTAAAAATTGCTTGTATTAATAAGTATTTTTTTTTTTATGAATCTAACTCTTGTCTATTTTACAGTATAAAAACATAAAATGGATAGACAACCCAATATTTTAAGAGACCTACCCGGAGACATGATTGATGAAATCTTGTCTAGAGTCGGTCAGAATTCTTCGGCACAACTATTTAAGGCGAGATCAGTTTGTAAGACATTCGAAGAACGTTCCAAGAATGCCTTGGTTTATAAAAGGCTTTCGTTCGGAAGATGGGGGATATCACATTGGGAAATCCATAAGTTACGATGTGTTTACTTTGACGCATATATTGCGGGGAACCCAAATGCTATTTTACGCAATGGGTTAAGAAATTATTTTGACTCAATATATCAGAATATTGGACTTCGTGATTTAGAAAAAGCGGCTAACATGCAACATAAAGAAGCATGTTATGCTTACGGATTAGTAATGTTCGCTTCTCACCAAAGTGAGAACAAGAACATCGGGCTACAACTATTAAACAAAACGTTTCCACAAGTGACGGAGTCGGTAATTGGGGTAAGAAATGAGGTTTTTAGATTGTTACGGGACTGTTGGACATTACGTAACCCTCGTCCCTTTGATGACGTTACAACACGCTGTCTTATCAACGGCCATAACGGTTATGTTCCACAAGACCAAGGATGGGAAGTAGTCCTAGTAAAACCAGAATGCATGACTTGTTTCTGGACGTATGAATTACGTGTCTTTATTGCCTTTGCTGAACGACTTGTGTACTAGCTAGAATTATCTTCACAACCATCTTGTATCAAATTTATTGTGTGCTATATTTCATGCTATATGTAAAATAAGCGGTATTGTAAGTTTGTAAAATGTTGTGTAAAAGTTTGAACGCGAAATATTATTATAATCAGTTTTTCATATAGAATTGTAGTAGTTGAATTGTATATTAGCTACAAAGTATGAACTTAACGGGTAGGAACTACCCGAATTTAAACTTATAAAACGCTAATATGAAGAAAAAGCTTTTATAAATGAGTTCATATTATGCTACGAAATACTATTAACTACTCTTAATATTCTGTATGATTAACTTGTTCAATTGACTATTTTAAAGGAAATGGCACCGACTACTCGACACACCGTGAATATGAATGAAGAGGAATTCCGTACTTTTCTAGCTTCAAACATAGCCGCTATACAGGCTGCGCTACATACCAATAATAACCTTAGATCTAGCAGTACAGGAAATCGTGTAGGATGCACCTACAAAGAATTCACTGCCTGCAAACCTTTGGAATTTGATGGAACCGAAGGACCGATCGGATTGAAACGGTGGACTGAGAAGGTCGAATCGGTGTTTGCCATAAGTAAGTGTACTGAAGAGGACAAAGTGAAGTACGCTACGCATACCTTCACAGGTTCTGCGTTAACATGGTGGAATACCTATCTAGAGCAAGTGGGACAAGACGATGCGTACGCACTACCGTGGTCAGCATTCAAGCACTTGATGAACGAGAAATACCGTCCCAGAATCGAGGTCAATAAGCTCAAGATAGAACTTAGAGGGTTACGAACCCAAGGATTTGATATTACCACGTACGAAAGACGATTCACAGAATTGTGCCTATTGTGTCCGGGAGCATTCGAAGATGAGGAAGGGAAGATCGACGCATTTGTGAAAGGATTACCGGAAAGAATCCAAGAAGATATAAGTTCACACGAGCCCGCCTCCATACAACAGGCATGTAGAATGGCTCACAAACTAGTGAACCAGATTGAAGAAAGAATTAAAGAACAGACTGCTGAAGAGGCCAATGTGAAGCAAGTCAAAAGAAAGTGGGAGGAAAATGGTGATAAGAATCACCAATACAACAACAGCAGCAATTACAACAATAATCGCAACAATTATCCCAACAATCGCAACATCAATCGCAACTACAACAAACGGCCCAACAACAACAACAACAGCAACTACAACAACAGCAACTACAACAATCATCCCAACAACAATAATAACCGCAACAACAACAACAATCAGAAGCAGCTATGCCAAAGGTGTGAAAAGTATCACTCGGGGTTCTGCACCAAATTTTGCAACAAGTGTAAAAGAAATGGTCATAGCGTGGCGAAGTGTGAGGTCTACGGACCAGGGGTTAATAGAACGAAAGGAACAAATGGTGTCGGAACGAGTAATGGCGGAGCAAGTAGTGTCGGAGCAAGTTATGCCAATGTAGTTTGTTATAAATGTGGAAAACCGGGCCACATTATTAGAAATTGCCCGAACCAGGAGAACACGAATGGACAAGGCCGCGGAAGAGTTTTCAATATTAATGCGGCAGAGGCACAGGAAGACCCGGAGCTTGTTACGGGTACGTTTCTTATTGACAATAAATCTGCTTACGTTTTATTTGATTCGGGTGCGGATAGGAGCTATATGAGTAGAGATTTTTGTGCTAAATTAAGTTGTCCATTGACGCCTTTGGATAGTAAATTTTTACTCGAATTAGCAAATGGTAAATTAATTTCAGCAGATAATATATGTCGGAATCGAGAAATTAAACTGGTTAGCGAAACATTTAAGATTGATTTGATACCAGTAGAGTTAGGGAGTTTTGATGTGATAATCGGTATGGACTGGTTGAAAGAAGTGAAAGCGGAGATCGTTTGTTACAAAAATGCAATTCGCATTATACGAGAAAAAGGAAAACCCTTAATGGTGTACGGGGAAAAGGGCAACACGAAGCTACATCTTATTAGTAATTTGAAGGCACAAAAACTAATAAGAAAAGGTTGCTATGCTGTTCTAGCACACGTCGAGAAAGTACAAACTGAAGAAAAGAGCATCAATGATATTCCCATTGCAAAAGAATTTCCCGATGTATTTCCGAAAGAATTACCGGGATTACCCCCCCATCGATCCGTTGAATTTCAAATAGATCTTGTACCAGGAGCTGCACCAATAGCTCGTGCTCCTTACAGACTCGCACCCAGCGAGATGAAAGAACTGCAAAGCCAATTACAAGAACTTTTAGAGTGTGGTTTCATTCGACCAAGCACATCACCGTGGGGAGTTCCTGTTTTGTTTGTCAAGAAGAAAGATGGTACATTCAGGTTGTGTATCGACTACCGAGAGTTGAACAAACTTACCATCAAGAACCACTACCCACTACCGAGAATCGATGACTTATTTGATCAACTACAAGGCTCGTCTGTTTATTCAAAGATTGACTTACGTTCCGGGTATCATCAAATGCGGGTGAAAGAAGATGATATTCCAAAGACTGCTTTCAGAACACGTTACGGTCATTACGAGTTTATGGTCATGCCATTTGGTTTAACTAATGCACCAGCTATGTTCATGGACCTTATGAACCGAGTGTGTGGACCATACCTTGACAAGTTTGTCATTGTTTTCATTGATGACATACTTATTTACTCAAAGAATGACCAAGAACATGGTGAACATTTGAGAAAGGTGTTAGAAGTATTGAGGAAGGAAGAATTGTACGCTAAGTTTTCAAAGTGTGCATTTTGGTTGGAAGAAGTTCAATTCCTCGGTCACATAGTGAACAAAGAAGGTATTAAGGTGGATCCGGCAAAGATAGAAACTGTTGAAAAGTGGGAAACCCCGAAAACTCCGAAACACGTACGCCAGTTTTTAGGACTAGTTGGTTACTACAGAAGGTTCATCCAAGACTTTTCCAGAATAGCAAAACCCTTGACTGCATTAACGCATAAAGGGAAGAAATTTGAATGGAATGATGAACAAGAGAAAGCGTTTCAGTTATTGAAGAAAAAGCTAACTACGGCACCTATATTGTCATTGCCTGAAGGGAATGATGATTTTGTGATTTATTGTGACGCATCAAAGCAAGGTCTCGGTTGTGTATTAATGCAACGAACGAAGGTGATTGCTTATGCGTCTAGACAATTGAAGATTCACGAACAAAATTATACGACGCATGATTTGGAATTAGGCGCGGTTGTTTTTGCATTAAAGACTTGGAGGCATTACTTATATGGGGTCAAAAGTATTATATATACTGACCACAAAAGTCTTCAACACATATTTAATCAGAAACAACTGAATATGAGGCAGCGTAGGTGGATTGAATTATTGAATGATTACGACTTTGAGATTCGTTACCACCCGGGGAAGGCAAATGTGGTAGCCGATGCCTTGAGCAGGAAGGACAGAGAACCCATTCGAGTAAAATCTATGAATATAATGATTCATAATAACCTTACTACTCAAATAAAGGAGGCGCAACAAGGAGTTTTAAAAAGGGGAAATTTAAAGGATGAAATACCCAAAGGATCGGAGAAGCATCTTAATATTCGGGAAGACGGAACCCGGTATAGGGCTGAAAGGATTTGGGTACCAAAATTTGGAGATATGAGAGAAATGGTACTTAGAGAAGCTCATAAAACCAGATACTCAATACATCCTGGAACGGGGAAGATGTACAAGGATCTCAAGAAACATTTTTGGTGGTCGGGTATGAAAGCCGATGTTGCTAAATACGTAAGAGAATGTTTGACGTGTTCTAAGGTCAAAGCTGAGCATCAGAAACCATCAGGTCTACTTCAACAACCCAAAATCCCGGAATGGAAATGGGAAAACATTACCATGGATTTCATCACTAAATTGCCAAGGACTGCAAGTGGTTTTGATACTATTTGGGTAATAGTTGATCGTCTCACCAAATCAGCACACTTCCTGCCAATAAGAGAAGATGACAAGATGGAGAAGTAAGCACGACTGTATTTGAAGGAAGTCGTCTCCAGACATGGAATACCAATTTCTATTATCTCTGATAGGGATGGCAGATTTATTTCAAGATTCTGGCAGACATTACAGCAAGCATTAGGAACTCGTCTAGACATGAGTACTGCCTATCATCCACAAACTGATGGGCAGAGCGAAAGGACAATACAAACGCTTGAAGACATGCTACGAGCATGTGTTATTAATTTCGGAAACAGTTGGGATCGACATCTACCGTTAGCAGAATTTTCCTACAACAACAGCTACCATTCAAGCATTGAGATGGCGCCGTTTGAAGCACTTTATGGTAGAAAGTGCAGGTCTCCGATTTATTGGAGTGAAGTGGGGGATAGACAGATTACGGGTCCGGAGATTATACAAGAAACTACCGAGAAGATCATCCAAATTCAACAACGGTTGAAAACCGCCCAAAGTCGACAAAAGAGCTACGCTGACATTAAAAGAAAAGATATAGAATTTGAAATTGGAGAGATGGTCATGCTTAAAGTTTCACCTTGGAAAGGCGTTGTTCGATTTGGTAAACAAGAGAAATTAAATCCAAGATATATTGGACCATTCAAGATTATTGATCGTGTCGGACCAGTAGCTTACCGACTTGAGTTACCTCAACAACTCGCAGCTGTACATAACACTTTCCACGTCTCGAATTTGAAGAAATGTTTTGCTAAAGAAAATCTCACTATTCCGTTAGATGAAATCCAAATCAATGAAAAACTTCAATTCATCGAAGAACCCGTCGAAATAATGGATCGTGAGGTTAAAAGGCTTAAGCAAAACAAGATACCAATTGTTAAGGTTCGATGGAATGCTCGTAGAGGACCCGAGTTCAATTGGGAGCGTGAAGATCAGATGAAGAAGAAATACCCGCATCTATTTCCAGAAGATTCGTCAACACCTTCAACAGCTTAAAATTTCGGGACGAAATTTATTTAACGGGTAGGTACTGTAGTGACCCGAACTTTTCCATGTTTATATATATTAATTGAGATTGATATTTACATGATTAAATGTTTCCAACATGTTAAGCAATCAAACTTGTTAAGACTTGATTAATTGAAATATGTTTCATATAGACAATTGACCACCCAAGTTGACCGGTGATTCACGAACGTTAAAACTTGTAAAAACTATATGATGACATATATATGGATATATATATATATATTTAACATGATACTATGATAAGTAAACATATCATTAAGTATATTAACAATGAACTACATATGTAAAAACAAGACTACTAACTTAATGATTTTTAAACGAGACATATATGTAACAATTATCGTTGTAAAGATATTTAATGTATATATATCATATTAAGAGATATTCATACATTATAATATCATGATAATATAATAATTTAAAATCTCATTTGATATTATAAACATTGGGTTAACAACATTTAACAAGATCGTTAACCTAAAGGTTTAAAAACAACACTTACATGTAACGACTAATGATGACTTAACGACTCAGTTAAAATGTATATACATGTAGTGTTTTAATATGTATTTATACACTTTTGAAAGACTTCAATACACTTATCAAAATGCTTCTACTTAACAAAAATGCTTACAATTACATCCTCGTTCAGTTTCATCAACAATTCTACTCGTATGCACCCGTATTCGTACTCGTACAATACACAGCTTTTAGATGTATGTACTATTGGTATATACACTCCAATGATCAGCTCTTAGCAGCCCATGTGAGTCACCTAACACTTGTGGGAACCATCATTTGGCAACTAGCATGAAATATCTCATAAAATTACAAAAATATGAGTAATCATTCATGACTTATTTACATGAAAACAAAATTACATATCCTTTATATCTAATCCATACACCAACGACCAAAAACACCTACAAACACTTTCATTCTTCAATTTTCTTCATCTAATTGATCTCTCTCAAGTTCTATCTTCAAGTTCTAAGTGTTCTTCATATATTCTACAAGTTCTAGTTACATAAAATCAAGAATACTTTCAAGTTTGCTAGCTCACTTTCAATCTTGTAAGGTGATCATCCAACCTCAAGAAATATTTGTTTCTTACAGTAGGTTATCATTCTAATACAAGGTAATAATCATATTCAAACTTTGGTTCAATTTCTATAACTATAACAATCTTATTTCAAGTGATGATCTTACTTGAACTTGTTTTCGTGTCATGATTCTGCTTCAAGAACTTCGAGCCATCCAAGGATCCGTTGAAGCTAGATCTATTTTTCTCTTTTCCAGTAGGTTTATCCAAGTAACTTAAGGTAGTAATGATGTTCATAACATCATTCGATTCATACATATAAAGCTATCTTATTCGAAGGTTTAAACTTGTAATCACTAGAACATAGTTTAGTTAATTCTAAACTTGTTCGCAAACAAAAGTTAATCCTTCTAACTTGACTTTTAAAATCAACTAAACACATGTTCTATATCTATATGATATGCTAACTTAATGATTTAAAACCTGGAAACACGAAAAACACCGTAAAACCGAATTTACGCCGTCGTAGTAACACCGCGGGCTGTTTTGGGTTAGTTAATTAAAAACTATGATAAACTTTGATTTAAAAGTTGTTATTCTGAGAAAATGATTTTTATTATGAACATGAAACTATATCCAAAAATTATGGTTAAACTCAAAGTGGAAGTATGTTTTCTAAAATGGTCATCTAGACGTCGTTCTTTCGACTGAAATGACTACCTTTACAAAAACGACTTGTAACTTATTTTTCCGACTATAAACCTATACTTTTTCTGTTTAGATTCATAAAATAGAGTTCAATATGAAACCATAGCAATTTTATTCACTCAAAACGGATTTAAAATGAAGAAGTTATGGGTAAAACAAGATTGGATAATTTTTCTCATTTTAGCTACGTGAAAATTGGTAACAAATCTATTCCAACCATAACTTAATCAACTTGTATTGTATATTATGTAATCTTGAGATACCATAGACATGTATACAATGTTTCGACCTATCATGTCGACACATCTATATATATTTCGGAACAACCATAGACACTCTATATGTGAATGTTGGAGTTAGCTATACAGGGTTGAGGTTGATCCCAAAATATATATAGTTTGAGTTGTGATCAATACTGAGATATGTATACACTGGGTCGTGGATTGATTCAAGATAATATTTATCGATTTATTTCTGTACATCTAACTGTGGACAACTAGTTGTAGGTTACTAACGAGGACAGCTGACTTAATAAACTTAAAACATCAAAATATATTAAAAGTGTTGTAAATATATTTTGAACATACTTTGATATATATGTATATATTGTTATAGGTTCGTGAATCAACCAGTGGCCAAGTCTTACTTCCCGACGAAGTAAAAATCTGTGAAAGTGAGTTATAGTCCCACTTTTAAAATCTAATATTTTTGGGATGAGAATACATGCAGGTTTTATAAATGATTTACAAAATAGACACAAGTACGTGAAACTACATTCTATGGTTGAATTATCGAAATCGAATATGCCCCTTTTTATTAAGTCTGGTAATCTAAGAATTAGGGAACAGACACCCTAATTGACGCGAATCCTAAAGATAGATCTATTGGGCCTAACAAACCCCATCCAAAGTACCAGATGCTTTAGTACTTCGAAATTTATATCATATCCGAAGGGTGTCCCGGAATGATGGGGATATTCTTATATATGCATCTTGTTAATGTCGGTTACCAGGTGTTCACCATATGAATGATTTTTATCTCTATGTATGGGATGTGTATTGAAATATGAAATCTTGTGGTCTATTATTATGATTTGATATATATAGGTTAAACCTATAACTCACCAACATTTTTGTTGACGTTTTAAGCATGTTTATTCTCAGGTGATTATTAAGAGCTTCCGCTGTCGCATACTTAAATAAGGACGAGATTTGGAGTCCATGCTTGTATGATATTGTGTAAAAAATGCATTCAAGAAACTTATTTTGTTGTAACATATTTGTATTGTAAACCATTATGTAATGGTCGTGTGTAAACAGGATATTTTAGATTATCATTATTTGATAATCTACGTAAAGCTTTTTAAACCTTTATTGATGAAATAAAGGTTATGGTTTGTTTTAAAATGAATGCAGTCTTTGAAAAACGTCTCATATAGAGGTCAAAACCTCGCAACGAAATCAATTAATATGGAACGTTTTTAATCAATAAGAACGGGACATTTCACCAACAGTACTACCAACATCAACACTAGTATCACCAACAACCCAAGTATCAACAATCCATGCCTCAACATCTCATTCTGTACCTCGAGCATAATTATCGTTCTACGAATCGTTCTACATCATTTATCTTCATTCTACATGACGATTATAAAATTTCTAACATTTTAGAGATTATGTATTCTAGTTTTGACGGTAAACCAAATGAGTTTAATATTATATTAACTCATTAAATTCATGATTACATCTGAAGAAAATATATATGTATATATATTTTCATAAGGATTATAATTAAAAATTCTTTTGTACAAACTGTTAATGGTGATAATATTTGATAAGGCTAAAAAGGAACATATATTTCATAGCAATATCCCTCCTAAATAATAGGTTTTCATATGTAATTGTATTATATTTTCATTGTAATTGTTTAAATAAATAAGTGCGAAGACAAAAGGCGAAAACGAAGATTTGAAGACACAAACGTCCAAAAAGCTCAAATGTTCAAGATACAATTCAAAAGGTTCAATTTATTGATGAAAAACGTCTAAAAATGACAAGAGTACAAGTTACAAAACGCAAAGTACAAGATATTAAATTATACGAAAGGACGTTCGAAAATCCGGAACCGGTACCCGAGCCAACTATCAACGCCCGACGCAATGGACCAAAAATTACAAGTCTACTATGCACAAGAATATAATATAATATATAAATAATTATATTAATTATTTATATTTTATATTTATATATAAAATATGTCGACAAGCAAGGTTCCAAAAGTATGTGAGCTGGATTTTCAAACTCCACGACTCGCGGAGTTTGAAGGCTTAAAACTCCACGACTCGCGGAGCTGTCAGAAATCAGAAATTCCTATAAAAGGCACGAGCTTCTGCCGAGTTTTTTACACAAAAATCAATCTATCTCTCTGTATTAATATATATAATATATATATATATATATATATATATATATATATATATATATATATATATATATATTATAAATTAGTATTAGTTTTATATTAGATTAGTTTGGGTTATGTAAAGGTTATTTTACGGGTTTTTGAAGTCGAAATTCTGTCCGTGTAACACTACGCGATAAATACTCAATGTAAGTTATGTTCTCCTTTTTAAATTAATGTCTCGTAACTAAGTTATTATTATGCTTATTTGAGCCGAAGTAATTATGATGTTGGGCTAAATATTAAAGATGGGGTTATTGGGCTTTGTACCATAATTGGGGTTTGGACAAAAGAACGACACTTGTGGAAATTAGACTATGGGCTATTAATGGGATTTATATTAACTAAATGATACCTCATTAAATTAATATAGAGATTTACAATTTGACGTAGATATAAATAACCACATACGCTCGATCGGACACGATGGGCGGGATATCTATAAATACTAATAATTGTTCATTTGACCGGACACGGGGATGGATTAATAGTCAATGGACTCATTAAAACAGGGGTGGATTACATTCAAGGGTAATTGGTGTAATTGTTAACAAAGTATTAAAACCTTGGATTACACACAGTCGATAACCTGGTGTATTCATTAAACAAAGTATTAAGACCTTGTTACAGTTCGAATCCCCAGTTAGTTGGAATATTTGACTTCGGGCATAAGGTTAAATTTGCCGAGCATTTTATAATTATGATCGATGAACTATTGTGGACAAAAACCAGATAGGTTTCAAATACATCCAGGACAAAGGACAATTAACCCAGGACAATAAATTAAAATCAAAACGTCAAACATCATAGTTACGGAAGTTTAAATAAGCATAATATATTTTATTTCATATTTCCTCGTACTTTTATTTATTGTCATTTTAATTATTGTTATTTATTTTATATTGGTTAAATATCGTCATTTACTTTACGCTTCGCTTAAAATATAAAATCGACAAACCGGTCATTAAACGGTAAACCCCCTTTTATATATTATTAATATAATATATTTTGTACAAATATAATTGTTTAAAAATATAGTGTGCAATAAGCCCGCTCCCTGTGGAACGAACCGGACTTACTAAAAACTACACTACTGTACGATTAGGTACACTGCCTATAGTGTTGTAGCAAGGTTTAGGTATATCCCATTTGTAAATAAATAATTAAAACTTGTGTAAATTGTAACGTATTTCGTAGTAAAATATAGTACTATTTCACGTACCCCCACGCTACCACATCAAGTTTTTGGCGCCGCTGCCGGGGACTTGGCGAAACGCTATATTTTTAATATATATTTGTATAAATATATTTTTAGAAAAACAATATAAAAAAAAAAAAAATAATAAAAAAAAATAAAATATATATATGTATCTAGTTTTACGATTTTTATTTATAAAATTATAAAGTAGTTCTATTTTTATTTTAGTTTTTAAATATAAGTTTTTATTATATAAATATTTAGATTTTAAAACAGAAAAATAAAAAAAAAATAAAAAAAACACGTCGAATTAAAAACTGTACCAGAGTTGAATTTTGGAACCCCGCGACTCGCGGGGTTTGCTGCTTGAAATACCGCGACTCGCGGAGACACTTTGACACACGTGACAGAACCCTAATTTCACATTAATTACGGATTTTATTATTATTATTATTAATAAACCCTAATTAGTTTAATTATTATAATTAGTTTAAGTTTTTTTTTTTAATTAAATTGTATTTTAAATTTTAATTAGTTTTATTATATGTAAAATTAATAGTTTTAATAAATAAATAATATAAAAATAATATTTTTATAAAAATTGTACTTTTTACAACTTTTTGTATATTTTTATATTTTGTCCCTTTTTAATCGTTTTAGCGTAATATTTGTATTTTTAGCTCATATTTAGTTTTAAACTTAGTTTTTGCCATAGTTATTTTTACTTCTAGATTTTTAGGCTTTGCCGTAAAATCCCTTAAGTGCTTTTTCTTTAGACTGAGATTTAGGTGCTTTAGAATTTTGCGACGCCGTTTTTATATTTTAGTACCTTTTTAAGTTATTACCATTTGGGATATAGTTTTTCTTTTAAGCTTTAATATTTTTAGACGCAACTTTTAATTCTTAGTTTTTAATTCCTTTTTAAGTTACGACGCGCTATTTTCTTATTTTTATTTTTCGACGTTTTTCGACGCACATTCTTTTTCTTTCTTATTTCTCGACGCTTTAGTTTTTAGGACTTAGAAATTTTCTCTATTTCTTATCTAATATCTCAAACAGAAAGAAAAATTATTTAAGTGGTTAAATTAATGGACGTTGACAATTTTCTGCTTCGTAGTAATAGTTGGATTTGTTAGTGGCTGAGTTGTGAGCTTCCGATTTAAAGGGTTCTGGCTCCCTGCTGCATCTTTTGGCTATTCGAAACGTGGGCAAAAGCAGAAAAGTCTATTAATTGGACAACTTATATAAGTTTTTCTATTTTTATAACTAATAGGATAATTAGTAAATGCACCACATTGTTGCTAAAATTTGGCCATCGCAATAAAATGGAAAATTTTGAAAACAAGGCTATGGAAACTCTTTTTGATATCCAAAATCAATTAAATCAATACTCTCAAACGAGTATTGATGACAATTCGTTCGGTCAATCTTGGATCACGAATGACGAAACAATAACTGGTTGTGAAATCTGTGGAGATTATCACTCAACATGGGAATGTTATTATTACGTTCCTATGAAAAATTACGCACCCACGGAACCTGAATGGAATGATTATGAAGAATACAATTCAAATTGGGATTATTCCCAAGAATATATCCAAACTCAACAACCAGTAGACGAGGAAAATTACGTGTCTGAAAATTTATTAGACAATATGAAAATCAAACTCGAAGAACTCAATGCTCAAAATGAACAAATGAGAGAGTTTGTAAACCGGCAAGCTGAAACTCTATCAGACTACACACCTGTTGATCTGAGGAGTCGTGTGCAAGAAAATCTCATATCATCGAATTTTGATGAATTCGAGAGCTCCGAAATCACCAACTATCCCGATGATACTTTTTATTCAGTCTTACCAATTTCACAACATATCGACACATTAGCCTCTACCGACGAAATCATCGATCCATCAATGGATAAAGAAGAAGTAAGGGTGACAAATTGGTACTCTTGGGAAAACGATAACGTTGAAAATTTTACCCCCGAGACCAAAATGGTGAGAACAATAAGTACCGTTAATGAAGAAGAATCTACTCCAATCCCGAAATTCACCATTCCACAACCTTCCAACCCAATATTCTCAATAGACGAGTCATCTACCGAAGATGAACTACGAGCTTTAATAGATAATGACACCTTGAATTTCACCCAATTAGGTAATAGAGGTGAAACCTTTGATCCCGAGAATGAACGGAAGGAAATGTTAGGAATTATCCACCCTATAGAAATATGTATGTCGATGTATATCGATCCATTTGACCAAGAACCAGAAAAAAGACATATCCATTTACTAAAAGCTACACTTAAAAAAGAATTAAGTAGTGACAATCGGGCGAGTCTAAACTTTAAACCCATTGATATATTATACACCACCCGAGATGTAAATAACTGGCTCACTACTCTAATTCGTGGAACTTATTCTACCGACTTCACATGTCGTCAGCTAAGAGTGGGGAAGTTTAACCCCACTTAACGTTAAATTAGGGGTTCGGGTTAGTGCATAACTCGTTAATAAAAATGCACGATTAGGGTAAAAGACGCATTTTCAAAAATTATCAAACAGTTCAGAAAAGCAACCGTTTTTGAAGAAAAATATGTGTGATAAAACAAGAAGGAATGAACGATGAGGTGCACCATCTATCATCCTGCAATTTTATGGTATCTTTAACTACTTTCTACACTAATCACCCTCATGAATTTATAATTATAGTCTGATTTCATGCAAATGAGGGCATTGCATGATCTTAAGTGTGGGGAAGGGTTATAAATTCTCTCGGGTTTACACTTGGTTTTATTTGCCAAATTTTGTGAAAATTTTAAAAAAAAATTCAACTAAATGAATTTAAAATCATGTTTATATATATTTATGAACGGTGAAAACTAGGTGTTAATACCGAAATTATCGTTACCTCGGAAAGGACATAAATTGAGAAACACCCTAAAACGATTGAATTCATTTAAAATGGAATAAAGGAGAATAAAAAGGCAAAGAAAGAAACTAAGTGTGGGGAGAATGTACCAAGTTATTCAATTAAAAACTATATATCACATGTTTCTGTAAAGTTATTGCAGGTGCTTTTGTTTTGGACTAAATTAACTGTTTTACCCGATTTACTGTAATATATTTGAAAGAAAAGATGGATCTACACGATGAATCAATTCCATCATTAAAAGGAAGTAAAGTCTTCTGAAAAAGACACGCGATTCTTGATTTAGGTCATGAAGTTGTCGTCCAGACCAGCTGTAGGTTGACGAAAAATCTAGAAAAGTCATCTCTAAAATCAGCAGGAAATCCACGGACCTCAGCATCAAACAGGATCGCCAAGTGGTCAGATTTATCCTAACCATGAGAAGGATTTATCTCGTACAATGGGGGGGCACCGTGCAAATTAGCTTGATAAGAATAATGAATCAGATCCCCAGAAAGGATAATCTCCTTAAAGATCAAAAATCAGCTTTTAAGCCTGATATTACTCAATCCTTGAGATTGACCTTAAAGATTGAGAATTACAAACTCATGGAATTCAATGATATCTAAACTCGAGCTTGAACGAGAAAATATTTTGATCAAAAATAAAACCGATTTGTTTTCTGAAAACCCATTTTCAATGCGTTCATTACCTTTGAACGTAAAATCCTAGAAATTCACCTGGAATTCATTAGGTCACCTGAACCAAATCGGGTGTCAACCGTAAGAACGGTGGTTGCATAGCATGGTCGGAGACAGGACCTTGTGCCAGACCAAAAAATCATAGGATGATCTTTACTATTGCTCCTACAAAGGATAGTAATAGCATCCGACACGTTTATAGACCATAATCAAAAGCAAGTCATGGGACATTGCCTTAACAGTTTCTTGTTCATCGCTTTCCTTTACAACCGGACGGTAGTTTACCGAAAGGTAATATACGGAGCAAGTATACTGGACGTGTTGCTTTCCCAATACAAGGTTAGCAAGTGGGTAACACAAAACCACAAGTATTGAGCTAAAATTTTCAAATCTGAAACCCACACAACCCACAAAAATAATTTGCAAACACCGGTGAAGGGTTATTCCGGAAAACTTATCTAGGGTAAAAACTAGATTGAATTTTCAAAAGATCAAATGTTTTCATAAAGATCCAATTTCCTTACGGATCTAAATTTTCATAGTCATGTGGGACTGTAAACCGCCTTTCAAATGTGCACTTTGCTTTGGAAACCGAAAGTAAATCGGCTATTTGATTGCAAGTGTCGTTGACCTAAACCCGAGGCAACTGTGGATGACACACCCACCTTTAACCATGGTTCTATCATTACTATCATTGTTTATACCACCATATCAAAATCACTGATGTACAAAGTGTGATGAATAAAAAAGTGATTCATGTATGTTTTCATTTCATGTTCTGTATTGCTTGAGGACAAACAACGCTCAAGTGTGGGGATATTTGATAAGGCTAAAAAGGAACATATATTTCATAGCAATATCCCTCCTAAATAATAGGTTTTCATATGTAATTGTATTATATTTTCATTGTAATTGTTTAAATAAATAAGTGCGAAGACAAAAGGCGAAAACGAAGATTTGAAGACACAAACGTCCAAAAAGCTCAAATGTTCAAGATACAATTCAAAAGGTTCAATTTATTGATGAAAAACGTCTAAAAATGACAAGAGTACAAGTTACAAAACGCAAAGTACAAGATATTAAATTATACGAAAGGACGTTCGAAAATCCGGAACCGGTACCCGAGCCAACTATCAACGCCCGACGCAATGGACCAAAAATTACAAGTCTACTATGCACAAGAATATAATATAATATATAAATAATTATATTAATTATTTATATTTTATATTTATATATAAAATATGTCGACAAGCAAGGTTCCAAAAGTATGTGAGCTGGATTTTCAAACTCCACGACTCGCGGAGTTTGAAGGCTTAAAACTCCACGACTCGCGGAGCTGTCAGAAATCAGAAATTCCTATAAAAGGCACGAGCTTCTGCCGAGTTTTTTACACAAAAATCAATCTATCTCTCTGTATTAATATATATATAATATATATATATATATATATATATATATATATATATATATATATATATATATATATATATATATTATAAATTAGTATTAGTTTTATATTAGATTAGTTTGGGTTATGTAAAGGTTATTTTACGGGTTTTTGAAGTCGAAATTCTGTCCGTGTAACACTACGCGATAAATACTCAATGTAAGTTATGTTCTCCTTTTTAAATTAATGTCTCGTAACTAAGTTATTATTATGCTTATTTGAGCCGAAGTAATTATGATGTTGGGCTAAATATTAAAGATGGGGTTATTGGGCTTTGTACCATAATTGGGGTTTGGACAAAAGAACGACACTTGTGGAAATTAGACTATGGGCTATTAATGGGATTTATATTAACTAAATGATACCTCATTAAATTAATATAGAGATTTACAATTTGACGTAGATATAAATAACCACATACGCTCGATCGGACACGATGGGCGGGATATCTATAAATACTAATAATTGTTCATTTGACCGGACACGGGGATGGATTAATAGTCAATGGACTCATTAAAACAGGGGTGGATTACATTCAAGGGTAATTGGTGTAATTGTTAACAAAGTATTAAAACCTTGGATTACACACAGTCGATAACCTGGTGTATTCATTAAACAAAGTATTAAGACCTTGTTACAGTTCGAATCCCCAGTTAGTTGGAATATTTGACTTCGGGCATAAGGTTAAATTTGCCGAGCATTTTATAATTATGATCGATGAACTATTGTGGACAAAAACCAGATAGGTTTCAAATACATCCAGGACAAAGGACAATTAACCCAGGACAATAAATTAAAATCAAAACGTCAAACATCATAGTTACGGAAGTTTAAATAAGCATAATATATTTTATTTCATATTTCCTCGTACTTTTATTTATTGTCATTTTAATTATTGTTATTTATTTTATATTGGTTAAATATCGTCATTTACTTTACGCTTCGCTTAAAATATAAAATCGACAAACCGGTCATTAAACGGTAAACCCCCTTTTATATATTATTAATATAATATATTTTGTACAAATATAATTGTTTAAAAATATAGTGTGCAATAAGCCCGCTCCCTGTGGAACGAACCGGACTTACTAAAAACTGCACTACTGTACGATTAGGTACACTGCCTATAGTGTTGTAGCAAGGTTTAGGTATATCCCATTTGTAAATAAATAATTAAAACTTGTGTAAATTGTAACGTATTTCGTAGTAAAATATAGTACTATTTCACGTACCCCCACGCTACCACATCAATATTTTAACGGGTAGGTAATACCCGAGGAATATTTAGATTTCACATTAATAAGTTACACTGTACATTCTTCAAATCTGATTCAACATTCATTTACTATCCCACTTACATCCACAGCTATACGAATACGTTCACCACAGAATAACCAATTTCATTCAATTTCATATTTGGATTTTTACCTATCAGAATTTAACAACTGGCATAATGAAGAAAACATTGGATAAAATAAAATTTGTTAGAAACAAACAAATAAACTACGAGAAAAAAAAATTTTGTTAAGAATCCACGCTAACTGTTCCTAGCTAATTGTTCCTAGCTAACTGATTACATTTTATTCATCGCAATTTATTTATCGCAATTATATTCTCGCAATTTTATTTATCGTCATTTAATTTCAGTTATTTATTTTACGCACTTTAAATATCGGGACACGTATACAAGGTTTTGACATATCATATCGACGCATCTATATATATTATTTGGAATAACTATAGACACTCTATATGCAGTAATGCTGGAGTTAGCTATACAGGGTTGAGGTTGATTTTACAATAATATATATAGTTTGTATAACAACCCAAACCAACACCCGACAAAACCTTGTGAAAATACGAAATAAAAAAAAAATTTCTGTTGCAGACCATCGGCGCGCCGCGCCATATGGCCCGCGCGCCGCGCCATATCTGGCTGTCCCCGGGACTTTTAACCGCGAAAAGATTGACTAGTTCCCGGCACTTTTAGATAAAACGCTTTTTACCATACAACCAAATATGTAAAACTAACATGTTTCAAACATAAAATTAAAGTTTTACAAGCGGGGCCTACACGACCCAAATTACAAGTTTAGTACAATTTAGGAGTTTCGACCACCAAAAAGTTTAAGTTCCAAACTACACAATGAGCATGGCGTTTGGGATTAAACTACCCAACTATCGGTCAAACTCCGAGAGCTACTAAAACCAAAAGCGTCCCTTAGCAACAAGCGGGATCCCTAGTCCAAAACGATGCCCTTACCCTTGTCCAACACCGAACCTATAAAAGTGGTAAACAACGAGAGGGTAAGTAAAGCTTAGTGAATGCAATAATTACACATACATATATATCGCCCATCTATTTGCAATCACAACACAAGATACCTCGTACGAAACGTGTAACACAAAAGCATGTCATCAACCTCAAACACTTAACAAGTCATACAATAACATAACCGAGTTAGCATATACTCAACACAACCATAAATAATTTAGCATGCTAAATATCAACAAATCTTAATATGGTTAACCATGACGCTATGGTGCTACCGGCTCGTGGTTCACACCATACGCATTGAGTCTCACTCGTTTATAGTGCTACCGGCTCGTGGTTCACACTTTGTTTATAGTGCTACCGGCTCGTGGTTCACACTCGATGCTACCGGCTCGTGGTTCACATCAATTATTTTATAGTGCTACCGGCTCGTGGTTCACACTCGATGCTACCGGCTCGTGGTTCACATCAATTTACACACATGCTATGGTACTACCGGCTCGATGGTTCATACCATAACACCTACAAATAAACACGCCATATACACGAATGCATAATTATTCCACTCACCTCAAAATCTCTTGGTGAAAGATAACCGAGCTTGAACACTTCAATGTAACGCACCTATTACATTTATCACAATATCAAAATCACAACTCCAGTTGGTCAACACTCTAAAGCTCACTCCTAGTGTTAATTTGACCCATGGTGCAAATCCGACCCATTTGCACCCTTAACCCTAAAATCGGGTTAACTCATCACAAAACCCTATCATTAACCAAAGTAGGTTCATTACACATTTTAACACTAGTTTTAGGCTTCAACCACACATATTAATTAGCTTAGGTTCATTTTGACCCATTTGACACTTTCAAAGTCAACCTACCCATTTTGGGTCAACCACTAACCCATTTACACCCATTTACAAAAATCATGGTGTTCTAGCAATTTTACTAGCTAATTAGGGTTCTCTAACAACAAGTAACTCTTCCAAACCCTAGTTAACCCAATATTGAGTCTACATGACTCAAATTACCCTAGAACACCCAAAACACTAACAAAATGGGTTTTATGTTCATCTTCACCCCAAACCCTAGCCCTAAATCAAATTAAACAAAGAAATTAAGATTAGAGCATACCACAACTATCACAACGAAGCTAGAGGGAAGGCGAACAACTTTAATGCTTGGACTTAAGCAAGAAACCTTCTTCTTCTTCTCCAAAATGGGGTTTCCCTCACTAAAAGCCACTCTCTCTCTAGAATTGATTTGGATAAGTGTTGGTAGTTGTGGAAGGAGTAAATGAACTCCCCAAAACTGATCTAAGGCATTAAATCCGGCCTCCAAGTCATTTTACCAAAATACCCTCAAAATATCTAATTAAAAAGAAAGAGAGAATCTGTCACAGACAGATGGCGCGGCGCGCCACCAGGCCGCGCGGCGCGCAACTCTCCCAGTCCAGCTCCTTTTGCCTTTTTAAAAATATACAACCAAACCCCGATTCGAGTACCGCACAATACACTTATATACACATGTGTACACTTCAATTATTCGGGTCTTACAGTTTGAGTTGTGATCGAGTCTGAGACATGTACACGGGTCACAATACGTATTAATTAATTTGAATATTATATATTAAACTATGTATGAATTATTGGACTGTTAAATGTAGACTATCGACTGTGGACAAATAACATTGGACAATTAAAATGAATTAAAATATTGATTATAACATATGAAACTAAACATTTCTTCAAGTTTGCCACTTGATTTCATCTTAAACCTCATTTGTATCTTGACGATTACAATCTGCGTTTAAACCTTTCGTAATTCTTGAAAAACACCTCAATTGAGAGGATGAACCAACCGCATTTCATCTACGGAAGAAAAGATTGATGCATATAGTTATACACACTCGGAACCTGAGTAAACGTATAACACGTATCTGTGCTAGCTCCTTTGGCATTGTTATTACCGTAAATAACAATGCAATTCTTTTCCGAATTAGCCAATTTTGTCACAGCTCCAGCAAGTCAACTTCGTCTTTTCAACCATACTAGTCTTATTATAACTTGATATATATGCATGCTCATTTATTGTTACTGGAGAACCTTTCATATTCTACCATGTTACCAGCAGACGTACCAGCAACCTCGTTGCTTCTTGGTTTAAATCTCTCCGATAAATTATTATATTTATTCATTGAAACCCTATCATATACTCATCCGCATCTTGTAATGAGAACTGCCATACCAATTACCGGGATCAGCAATCAGTACTTTGAAAACTCACAGCATATCTACATCAACAGTTATATGTATAACATTTATCTTTTAGAATTATGATCTTTCATTCTGAAATTCTGGAAAGCACTCAGACTACAAAACAATACTCTAAATGTCGAGAAAGCTGAATGAAGCAGCAGAAACCGTAGACAACCGTAAATGACCTTAATCATCGGAAGTTTAATAATAAAGAATAGAATGTTGGTAAAGCTCAGAAAAGTGGGAACTGAAAAACGGATTGAGCTAACCACGAAGGAGACCAAGGACAAATACAAGGACCAAACCATATATTCAAAGAACCCAGATAAATCTGGATTCGATGAAATCTTTAGAGAATATCTTGCTCCGTACCCATGTTAAATCTTGTGAAAAATCTTTCTTCATCAACCTTCGATCTTAGAAATTCTGAAAATATCATCATAAATATCTTCGATATTTCTGAGGATATTTTCATAAATATTCTTGTCCGAAATTATTTATCTCTTCGTGCTACCTGTGTTACATCATAAAAGAAAATATATTAGTTTCTAAACTTCTATAAAATTCGAGTTTAAATTATGAATGATTTCTGGAGAAGTGTTGGGAATTGAAGCATGAGTTAGTATAATATAATGACGCCCGGCCAACGTGATTATATTACAGTAAGTCATGCTAAATTTCTAATGAAACGTGATGATGGATCACAGATCATACCATCATCATGTGCCATGTTACACGACTCTTTCATTCTATTTAATTTCTAAGCATATCACGAAAATATTTCCTTGATATTTCCGTTTTTCCGTAATTCCAACAAATTGCTAATAAATCGTGCTATTACATTTTCTTTCTGGTTAGACGAATTCCTTAAATTCCTTGATTCTCGAAAATCAACCGAGACTACATCAAAAGTTAAGATGAATCTTTAATTTCCTCATTTCACTCTTTTGTGACAGCTTCATTCGTACGCTTCACATAATCGAATCGTTTTATTCATATTACTCAATGATGATAAAACTCTATTTATCAACTCATATTCGTCATGAAAACATTTTTATTGTTAGCCATGACAACCTTACTCAAATTTCGGGACGAAATTTCTTTAACGGGTAGGTACTATAGTGACCCGAAAAATTTCGACTAATTTTAAATAAAACTCTTGATACAATATTGTATTTTCAACACGATAAGCAAAGTCTGTTAGGTTGGATCTCAAAAATTTTGAACTGTTTCATATATTCAATTGACCTTTGACCATTTCCGACGATTCACGAACAACTATTTGTAAATAGTTACATATATATTTAAATATATATATATATATATATATATTACTTGTAAATTTATAATATTATATTTAGATGTTTAAAAGAATATAATTAATATATTTATTTACTTAAACTTGTTAATTAAGATTTTATATATATATATATATATATATATATATATATATATATATATATATATAATGTGTATATTGAAAATGAATGATTTCGAGCCTAATTAGTAAACGTCAGTAACACTCGGTTGACGTTTCGTTAGTTTTAATATAGATATATTATATGTTCATGAAGGACTAAAATAAAAGTTGAACTGTAAATCGATTACGGAGATGTTAGATTTGTTAAAAATATTTTTACCTTTTTAAGTTTAAATATTAGTACTCCGTACATATAAATTGGAACAGAAAATAAATAATTATCGAACCTTTTTGATCAGGTTTCAAACAGTTAATGAGTGAAATAATTAATTATATTTAATCTAAAAATTTGGAATTTTTAGGGACACTTTTATACGTTAACTGTTTAGCAATGGACACGATATAGCCATCCGGGGAATAGCGTCGGCAGATAATGTTAGATTCAAGGCTGCTAATTATTTGTTTATTATTATTTTCATCTGCACGTTTTCTCTTCATTATGAATTATGATATATGATTTATATTATAATATTATATTATTACTTTTAAAATCTATATTATATACATATATAAAATCACATACATGATATAGAAAAGGATGACCACCAATCCTTTCTTTCTCCTTCTTTTCTCCTTCTTGATTCCTGTCAACCGGCCACCATCGCCACCACCCTTGGCCCAACACCACCGAGAAACACCATAGTAACCACCCTCCAACTTTTTCCTCTCTCTCATCTATTTCTCTTTTTATGTGTTGTTAGAAAACCACCACTACCACCCTTGTTTACTAATGCAACCGCCGTAAACCCCCAATCAAAATGAACTAATAACTGCTGCGGTATGTCTTGTAGCGTGCAACTGCTATAATTCTTCTGTTTACAACCGAAATCATCACCAAGATCCACCATCTTTGAATACCCACTACTATTCATCACCACCTTCGTGAACCACTGCTGCTACTTACTTGTCTCCTATTTCCGTTTCAAACATCATCGACACCATCTTCATTGTTGTTACTGATGTCAACAACAAACCAAACCAATAACCTGTAAATACCTTCTGCTAATACTCTTTCAATTTTATTTATTTATTTATGTAATGGTGAGGGTGAGAGGAAACAACGAGCAGGTTGATGATGAAAATGAAAAAAAAATGAAGATGAAGATGGTTATAATGTAATGAAGGTGATGAAAAATGAATGATTAAATAGATGCGGTAATTTTTTTTTCTTTTAAACACTGCCGGTCGAACTCAAGAAGGAACCAGACATGCCATAAGATCTTATTTGGACTTATTAAATTTCTGTATTGGGCTGCTACAATATCCTTGAAGTGGGCTGCTATTATACTGTGTTATATATTTGTTGGGCCTGCTTCTATATTTTTTTTTTAAGCCGTGATGATTGATAAAATATATATAAATGATGACATATAATGATGATGATGAATCGCATGACTATGATGAGGTTCGATGATGACGGCATGAATAATAATTTATGATGATCGAGATGATGGTTTGATGTATTATGATGATGGTATGATTATGATGAGGTAAGGATGATGATGATATATATGAACGATGATGTTTAAAAATGAAGAAGAGAAACAGTTAAATATATAGTTAATTCTGTGAATTAAAATAGATATGAGAGAGCAGAGGGATGGTTTTGGAGTGTTGGGGTTAAGCGGGAGGTCGCGGGTTCGAGCCCGGTTCGGGGAGCTTTCTTTTTTTAAAACAGATTTTGAGGTAGTTTTCCATTTTAAATTTTTTATTATTATTATTACTTGTTGTTATTATTATGGTTATTTTAGTTATTATTATTATTATCATTAGTAGATCATTAATGTCAAAATTATCATTTTTAAAAAATAAATATTTTATACATAAAAACATACTTATTACATATAATATAATTATATTGATATTTCATATAACTATATATAAAACATATTAACATTATCTATATAAATACTTATATATAATAATTTAGGTATTTTTAATATAATACTAAATATATATAGATATTAATATAACTATATTAATCATTTTAGATATATATACAAAATAAACATAAGTAACATATAATTTAAGATATAATATAAGTATATGATTTTTAATGAATTTTAGTATAAATTTTACATAACTACAATTACATATACACTAATATTACATAACTTAACTATATTAAAATTTCTATATATAAAAATGAAAATATAAAAATAAATAATGAAACTTATAAATTATTAGATATAGCAAATACATCATTAATAATAATAAATAGCATTATTCGATTACAAGAATATGTTTTAATATATATATGAATAATATAGGTTCGTGAATCCGAGACCAACCCTACACTTGTTCGATGACGTCATATGTATTTTTACTACAAAATACAGTATTGCGAGTTTATTTGCTCCTTTTTACTCTTTACATTTTTGGGCTGAGAATACATGCAAATGCTTTATTAATTGTTTTACAATATTTATATGCGTGAGTTCATTTGATTCCCTTTTACTCTTTACATTTTTGGGACTAAAAATACATGCGCTACTTTTACAACTGCTTTATTAAATGCTTTTGAAATACATTTTGAACTGCGAATACATGAAATGCTTTTATAAATGTTTGACGAGATAGACACGAGCAAAACATTCCTCGAATGAATTATGTGGACGTGATAATTACCACCATTGAATTATGTGGACGTGATAATTGCCACAATTGATATGAATATTTTTCCAATGATTATTATTGCTTGGTAACCTAAGAATTAGAATCGGGTATGACCCTAACTCACGCAAATCCTAAAGGTAGCTACCGGGTTTAACACCCCCACCCAGAATGTTCACTAGACGGAAGTGCTAGTGGGCGTGGTGTTTAGTACTTCGAAGTTTATATGATTATTATACAGACGAGATGTTCTGTTTTGGGGATATTATTATGCACATTATATGTTAAGGTCGGTTTCCAAGCCAAGCTATGAAAGCAATGAAAAGTGAATGTTATGTATCGAGAAAATGATTTTATACACAGGTTATGTGTATGTTATTTTTGTGCACAAGATATGTGTACGGTTACTAAGATTTATGAAAAATGATTTCGTACACGAGAAAGGTGTACTGTATTTAAAAGATATCGCATGTACATTAGAGGTGAGTATAGGATTCGGGCCTATTTGTACCATGCAGGATTTAAATCTTGTGGTCTATCAAAATGATGAATTTTACTGTTTTATGCTAAACTTATGAACTCACCAACCTTTTGGTTGACACTTTAAAGCATGTTTATTTTCAGGTATGAAAGAAACTTCCGCTGTGCATTTGCTCATATTACATGGAGTCGTTCATGGCATATAGAGATCAGAACCTCGCAATGGGACCCAACTATTGAAGACTTCGTCCAGATGGATTAGGACGGGTCATTAGATATTGTTGGGATTCATTTGAGTATTTGAGGGGAGAGCGTCTGGTGGTCTCTCTGCTAGTAACTGTGAGATCCTTCCAACATCTCTTTCTAAATTCTGTATCGTAGCTTGTTGATTTCGAATTTGCTGAGTTTGAAGTTCCGCAGTTTTCTCGTGCTTAACCATAAAATCTCTCAAAAGATCTTCTAAACCAGATTTCTTCTCGAGTTGTGGTTGTATATGTGCTTGTGGTTGATTGTGTTGGAAATTATTTTGGTAATTTCGTTGAGGTTGATTTCGGTTGTTTAGGTGATTGTAACCCGGTGGTGCATTTCTTTGATTTTGTTTTGAGAAATTCCGGTTATTTTGGTAAACCGGATTTCCTCCTTGGTAATTATTGTTTGAACTTGAAGGTCCTCCTAATTGATAGATGTTGATAGGAGGATATTTCCGATTCATTACTTCAACAGCCGGAAAATTGTTGAAATTCATTTCACCTTTTCGCAAGTAACCTAAGAAATTTGCTTGCTCTTCCATTGTTGTTTGATCACAATCTCTAGTAAGGTGAGAACCTTGACACAATTCACACCCTACCCTAATAGCATGCATTTGTTTCATCACCTTCTCAATTTGTCTTCCTTGATTTGCCAATTGAACTTTTAAAGCAGCGATTTCATCGTTGCTTTTGATACTAGCAACAGTGGTTGATCTAGAGAACTCCATCTCTTGATGCCAATTATGAGAATGTGCTGCTATATCGGCAATGATTGTGTGTGCTTCTTCGGGCTTTTTTTTTCATGATTGATCCTCCTGCTGCAACATCAATATCCTTTCGAGTAGCTACATTGACTCCTTTATAGAATATTTAGACCTTTTGGAATGTATTCAACCCGTGTTGAGGACATACCCTAAGCATTTTATTGAATCGGGTTCAAGCTTCATAAAGAGTCTCATTAGGCTTTTGCTTGAAGTGATTTATATCACTTTGCAACTTTGCTGCTTTTGAAGAAGGGAAGAATTCTGACAAAAACTTGTCCATAATATCATTCCAGTCTTCGATATAACCTTCTGGTAATGAGTCTAGCCAATCTCTTGCATCATCATTTAGTGACCATGGAAAGTTTTTTAAACATGCGACTTCATCGAAGACATCTTTGATCTTGAATAGCTTGCAAATGCTTACAAACTTACGAAGATGCTCGTTAGCATCCTCATTTGGAGCTCCACCGAATTGGCATGTATTAGTCACCATGTGGAGAAATTGACCCTTTATTTCAAAGCCGTCAGTCATCGTAGGTTGAATAATTGCGTGGCCTTGACCTGTTCTTGTCGCCTTCATTAATGCATCCATCGTTTGATTTGTAGCAGCCATCTCTTCTTCTTCTTTAATAACTGGCTCTATGATTGGTTGAATAACTGGTTCAGAGTTAGAATCCAATGAAAGTGATTCTAAACCCTCAGCGAGAGACTCTACTTCTTGAGCTCTTAAGTGTTCGTGAAATTCCCTTTCGGGTTCAGGATATGAAGAAGTTAAATAAGTGTTGGAAGAACGTAAATTCATGCATTAATTTCTATTATGCAATCACAACACCAAAAGCTTTTCTAGGAATTGAATTCCTACAAAAGGATCGAATAACATAAAAACAATGATAAAAACCTTTAAACAAACAGATTTTTCTTCTGATTTTGCTCACGTTTCGAATAGCCAAAAGATACGGCAGAGGGGCAGGATTCGTTTGGTCCCAATATAATTGGGTACTGTTTGGCTCCAATAACCCAGTCCATGTATAAATCGAACTACTACTACGAATCATAAAAATTATCTATTTATTTAACTGCCAACTCCCCGGCAGTTGCGCCAAAAAGTTGATGTGGTGAAACTTTACCTTTATTTATGAACGGATTTGAGTTGTTTGTTACACGAATTGATTTATTGTAAATATAGTGTTTTAATGAATTCGGATTGATTTCACACATATATAGGCAACTATTCCTATCCGCGTAGTTTAGTTTTATAGGTAAATCCGATTCGTTCCACAGGGAGATGGAGTGTTTAATGGTTTTTAATAGTCTTTGAAGTTAAACTTATTTAAAGGAGGTTTTGGATTAGGAATTATATAATATAACAATAACAATAATGAAAAATTACTTAATGTGCTTACTTTATAAATAAAATTACAAGATTACATGATTTATAATCATTAACTTAAAAGTGAACAAAATGAAATTATACTATTTATGATAAAACAATTGCATTGTTGAATAATAAGTAAAACAATAATTTGTAATAAAACTAAATGATTAGGAATTTATTTTAACCAATAAAATAAAATACAAATTATTTAAATTAACTAAATAATAATAATAAATTTTAATTAAATTAAAGATGAATTAAAGAGAATTATCATAATTATACTAATTATAAATTAAATACTTTAAAAGTAATAATAAAGATTTTAATTAAAACTTGGAATTTAATAAAATAAGTAACAGTACTGGTATTACACTTACGCGTTTCGCGTAGACATATACACGTTCCGCGTATATTTTGGAGATACACGATTTGTGTGAATTTATACGCGATACGCGTATGTTTTATACGATGTGACAAAACAGTATGTATAAAGACTGAAGTATATTTGAGTTATAATCTTAATTTTAGCTGAATAATAATACGTATAAATAATAATAATAATTATTTGCAATATATAAATTGGAGTGTTCACTTAAATGTTTTACCTCTAGATCCATGGATTGTTTTAAAATTAAGCTCTATTAAAATGTTTTAGTATAAAACTTTATATTTTTCTTTCGAATATATAAAGTTTCAACTAGCTAAATTAAATCTAATTTTCATTTGACCTTATTTAGGTAGTTTACTATTCCCCAAGTATTTAAATTGAGACCCAATCTAATTTTGACTTTCGCCAAAACCCAAATCATAACGGTTTCCCTTTTTACAATTTGACTATTATATAACTAATGATATCACCCAAACCACCGAACTTTATTTCTAAATTAGTGTTAATAACTTATTCATAAGTTCGTCTAAATCACTATTAATGTTGAAGCTTAATTTATATAAATAAAAATAACTTTCGTTATTTGAATCTAATAAATTAAGTGACAAGGGTTAAATATCTAAATACATAATAATGGTTCTTTTAATTAGGCTCAATGTTAAAAATACTTAAGTTACATTTTAATTTTTACAAATGATAACAATCCATTTCACTAGGGGCTCTACATCTAAGCAAACATTATGGAAATTTAGCTACTCATTATACTAGGGTAAACATAAAAATACAAGTATACAAACATAATAATGATGATAAAAATTGATAACGATAATTTTAATAGAATATACTTACGAAAATCTTCACTTTCATTAACTTCAAACGGTAGAAAATTACAATAACAACACCCTTGCACTCGCACAATAATACCCTTAATCACGAACAATACACCCTTAATATTGAAACTATCCTAATCTTGAACTTGAAAATTAATTGGAACTGAAATAAAATTGATACGAATACTTGAAAGAAATAAAGATACTAGTAAAATAAATTTGTAATGATTCTCTCTCTGCTCTCTTGTAAAAATGTATATTGTACTCTTGAACTTGATAGTACTCCGTAATATATCATTTGAGAAGTAGTAAGTGGAGAAGTAGTTAATCTCCTTTTTCCCTTTTTTTTTGTAAAAGTATTGGTATAATACTCAAGGCGTGCTAACCGCTCTGTATTTTAATTTAAAAGTGGCCGTCCCATGTGAATTTTGGATCTGAATCTGGATAGAACCTTACGCGTTTCGCGTAAGAGTAAACTGGAATCTGAAAATGTCACAACATTACGCGTTTCGCGTAAAGATTTACGCGTTCCGCGTAAGTGTAATTTTGAACCTGCATTTATGAGTTCGAATCTGTATTTGTATCATAACTTACGCGTTTCGCGTGGATATTTACGCGATTCGCGTAAGAGTAAACAGCAATTTTTTTATTTTTATTTTTATGTTTGTTCTTTGATGACTCCGTGTTGACGTATATTGACTTGGAGCTTTGATTTGAACTCTTTTTTCTTCAATCATCTTGAACTTGCATTTTTTCGTCTTTTATTCTTGATTTCGGATAAACATTTTTCTCGATATATAATTGGTTTAAATTCGTCGTTTATCGTCGTTCCTTCAAACTTCAAGCTCGTGTTTACTTTTGTCATTTTTCTCGTGAATTATGCATTGAATGTCTTCGTAAACGGTATAAGCCTATGAAATATAAATGATATTGCGTCGAAATATATGTATGTTTAAAGCAATATCAATATCACTCACCACATATCGCAACCAAATATAACCAACGAAGAGCTATCCACACGGATATCACTCACTATATTTTCCAACCCAATTGTGGTCCCCGAAAAGTGAATCCTAACGGATGTCACTTACCACGCCGCACACAAGCAACTAAATTATATACATAAACGTATAAATATTCCACTCACCTCGGTTACTTGAAAAGCAATCCCGCTTGAGCTCTTAAACGTCTAAATGCAATTCATCTAAGTAATTCAAAAACAAATAAGCTAAATACTCTAGCTTATGCCTAAAACACCATAAGTGAAATTTCGACCCATTAGCACTTACTTCCACTTTGACTAAGTCAAATATCACCCGAAAACCCCCATAATCACAATCGACTAGTGATTATGTTCCAACAACTCATTTTTACTCAAGGTTTCATCATCAAAACATATTACTTGCATCAATTTACACAAAACCCATTTTGACCTAATCTCAAGTCAAAACACCCATTTTGCAAGCTTACACAATTAATCACTTATAACCTAAGTTAACTAGTGATTTCAACAATCAAACATGATTATCAACTAATCAAATTCACTAACCAACCCAAACCAACCAACAATGGTCATTAACACCATTTACTAGCTCAATCACCCAACTATCAACTAGTGGGTTTACTCATGAACACCCAAATCAAAACCCCAAATATGAACACTAATCATACTATGAAAACTCGGAGTTAGAGCTTACCAATGCCACCACAACGTAGCCGTGAACGAGATGAACAACTTTAACACTTGCAACTTCGATTTATTCAAGCTTCTTCTTCTCCAATTGAAGCTCTCTCTAAACTCTATTTCTCTCTCTAGGGTTTGAAAGTGTGTGGAAGAGATAAAGAATGAGATCCAAATGAGATTGGATCAGGTTTTGTGGCCTCAAATCGTCCAACAAGTGAAAAAACCAAACTACCCTTCATTTAACTCAAAATAGAAAAAAAGGATTCTGTCGCAGGGACTTTGCGCGGAGCGCACCCCTGAATGTGCGCGGCGCGCACACACTCAAAATCAGTCTGTGAGTTTCAGTTTAATACAGTTTGATTATTTGACATTTATGTACACATATACACTTAGGTTTAGGGTCTTACAGATCGTGATGTGTTTGGGGTGATGAAAACATTTTAATATTGTCTTTGAATGTTGGTAATGATGTTAGGTATTCATATCCGAAGGGCATGTGATTCCCGGATAAAACAATTTGAATTTAAATTTGGTATGTAATAACTCGACACTATTTAGAATTGCGATGTTTTTATTTATTGTTGATTATATGTTTGATGTCGATATGATGTGTTGGTTGATTCGTCGAATTATGCATGTGTGATGTTGATCATTGTTATATTGTGCTTGTTTGTTGAAGCATTGAGATTACCTTTTGCATGTGATCTTGTTGAAGTAGGTAAATTGGTTGAGTATTTCATTATGACGATGGATGTTTGTATGACCTAGTTTTTATCTTTGGAGCGTTATGACTTTATTGTGGGTGCGCATACTCCCCCGAGTATTGCCCCACACATTTTGTACTTTGTGAGCATACTTCAATTGTAGGGAATGCCATATGCACTTGGCCCCTTCTTTTGGCTCAACAAGTGGTACAACAACATGCAAGCGACTATGGTGACTAAGTAGTACTCAAATGGTGACAACAAAGATCAATTGATCTACTCCGATTTTTATTTCCTCTTCTCTCTTCTATTCTATTTACAAAATGTCCCTCATTTTCACTTATTCTTTCGTTTAATACAATGAGGGCATTGCATCAAACTAAATGTAGGGGGAGAGTAAAATTTGGGCCATTTTGAACTTTTTCGGGTTAAACTTGTCACATATACTCTATAAAGATTAAAACTTGCATTGTTGAACAATTTTTGGAGCAAGTTTTTAACCATTACATCAACTTACATCATAAACACTAAAATGGTTGAAACTTGAAATTTTTTGGAAAAAGTAAAGTTTTTTCCTTTGTGTTTCACAAAATTAGGGGAGTAAAGTCTTCCCTTTATGTTGGTAATTGTCACTCCAAGTGAAAGTAAAGTCTTTCACTTTTCAAATGATTGTGCTTCAAATGTTAAATTCTAGAGAAAAATCAAAACTTGTGCTTGAAAGTTAGAGTCTTTCATGCACATTACTTCAAAACCAAGTGTTTAAAGCTTCGTGCTTTAGCACTTCCGGATGACTCAAGTCCATCCACTTTGGTAGGGAGTAAAGTCTCCCGAATTTTGTACTACTTGGTGTGGGATACTTCCTAATCCACATGTGACAACCTGGAAATTTTTGACCAAATTTAAACTTTATCTTTAAATGATTTAACGTTTCTGACACGATAAGCAAAGTCTGTAAAACTGAATCTCAAAAATTTTGAACTATTCAAGTACCCTTCGGTTGTTCTCAACGATTCGCGAACCATTATATGTAAATAGATAAATATATATACTATAACTTGAAAACGTAATAAAGTTTTAATTGCATGATACCGTACATTAAACTTATTGGTTTATATATCTATTTGAATATATATGTTTTCAAGTTATTTAGTAAACGATAGTAACATTCGATTATTGATTCGATTGATATTTAGATAAGTTAACTAAAACGTTTAAGATGAACCAGTAAAACACTAATTTGCTACAGTATTTTCGAATTACTACAGTACCCGAAAAGCTACAGTGTTTTCGAAAATCACTATTTGCTACAGTAAAACACTATTTCAAAATGAAAATGTATATATGTATATGTATATACTACGAGACGATGATTTATAGAAGCAAATAACCAAAACACTTAATTGATTAAAGCTACACTTCGAGTGACATAGTTTATCAATGATTAAGTTTAATTTTTGATAAAGTTACACGTCGCGTAACGAAAAGTACTAGTTTTCTAAGTGTACGAAAGGACGTTCGAAAAACTGGAACCGGGACATAAGGCGAGTGACGACGTACGACTTATCAGAACAAAAGTTACAAGTTAACTATGCACGTAAATATAATATAATATATAAATAATTATATAAATTAAATATATTATATAAATTTATGTTGACAAACAATAAGTTAAACGAAATGAGCTGGAGCCAGGTGGCCATGCGATCGCATGGCCAAAGCAAGGAAGACCTATGCGATCGCATGGGGTCTGAGGACAGGCAAGTTGTATAAAAGCTCGATCATTTCTGGTTTCTGTCTCACACACATCTATCTCTCTCTGTATATATATTTATATTATTATTATTATTATTATTATTATTATTATTATTATTATTATTATTATTATAATTATTATTAAGATAAATATTATTAATCTTAGGGTTAGGAGTATTATTATTAATAGTATTATACATAAAATATTACGATGAGGTTATTAGCGGGTTAATTTCAAAACGAGTTTTGGAACGGGATAGAGCTAAGGAAACTATGGGTTATAGCTATGGAGATTATGGGTAATGATCGTGGGTATTATTTGCAAGTCAAACCTAGTGTTTATCATCTATGTTACGTCTACGTAGTTTTCTGCAATATTGAATCACAATATTGATACGTGAGCATTCATATCTTATCTTTTATATATTAATAGTGTATCCATGTCTAGTGCTCGAGTATATATTTATGCATGCTTGTATGCTAAATTTCGTCGTTAAATAGTTTATGATGAATCATGAATTTAATACATATATTACTAATATAAGGTATATGATATGCATGTTATTGGAAAGCTAACAAAAAATCAATAACTTTTCATTTAGAAATCGCGTAATTTCGATGAACGAATTAAAAGATATGGGCAACTGAATTATGATCAACGTTAATTAGAATTGCTTTTGAATCTGCAATTAATATTTAAACTACTTGTTTATAAGATTGATAAAGTGAATTTTTTTTAAATGTTACCAGCTGAGTAAATGAATTCTTAAATAAGGCATGTCTTGTTCTGTTGAACAATGGTCAAGTTGACTGTTTTATCATATTTTAAAGCTTTATAAAACTATAGTCTAATTATACCAGTATTGGGAAACCATGTGAAATGTTAAACTATTTTCGATTGCCATGATCATTCAAACTATAGTATAGATTTTAAAAGTCATTATTGAGTCAGGTTGACTTTTTGAAATGACTTTTGATAACTTTTATATGTCGATCTCGAGCATTAGGATTGTGATACACTATGACCTGACCTAGCTTGATAGACATTTATTGACCAACATATGTTCTCTAGGTTGAGATCTACGGTTATTTGGTATTCCGAGTTTCGTTCATATTTCGGTGAACAACTTTATGTGCTGCTAATGTGAGTTTCATTTGCTCCCTTTTTTTATTGCTTTTGCAATCTATATTTTTGGGCTGAGAATACATGCACTTTATTTTAAACGCAATGGATACAAGTACATACTAAATTCTACACCGAGTTTGAACCAAAAATCCTTTAGCTTTGGTAACTAGTAACTGCCAGTTATAAGAACTGGTGGGCGCGAGTAGTTATATATGGATCCATAGGGCTTGATATCCCCGTTCGAGCTAGAGCACTAGCCTTTTAATGGACGTATGCTATTTGAGAAGCGTACACATTGGTTTGCGTGTATTATTAAGATGATTATACAAAGGGTGCAAATTATATACACGTTAAGTTTAGTTACCAGGGTGCTCAATTACGTAGAATTTTTTGATAAACGTTTCGGATGAAACAACTGAAATCTTGTGATCCACCTTTATGTACAGATTATGCAAAACATTAAAACTATGAACTCACCAACCTTTGTGCTGACACTTGTTAGCATGTTTATCTCAGGTTCCCTAGAAGTCTTCCGCTGTTTGCTTATATGTTAGACAAGCTATGTGCATGGAGTCTTACATGGCATATTTTTCAAGGAAATGTTGCATTCACCAAATCATCACCATGTATCTTATTTTGACTGCATTGTCAACGGAAGTACTGTTGTAAACTATTATTTATGGTGATTGTCTATATATAGAAATCATCAGATGTCGAAAACCTTTGATTTAAATATTCATTTATGGTGTGCCTTTTCAAAAGAATGCAATGTTTACAAAACGTATCATATAGAGGTCAAATACCTCGCAATGAAATCGATTAATGATGTGTTCGTCCATATGGATTTGGAGTGATCGTCACACCACACCATTTCATATTGACATTGGTTGTCTCATCATTTCACGATGGTTCAACCGATGTATCATACCATGGGAAGAGGAGCCACCGAGCTTCAACGTGTGCTATCTTCTTGATGAAGAGCAATGGCTTCGTGCTAGTGTTGCTAGACAACACAACCCATAGCCAAAAGCTATGGCACCCCGTTGATCTTTCAACTAACGAAAAGGTAGTAACTACTTCCTACCTTTTCTTAAAATAATCATAAAAGCTTGTTATGTGGGAAGTAGAACAACACTTGGAAGTAAAGTCTTCCAAGTACTTTTGTGCTCCAAACTTGGAAGTAAAGTCTTCCAAGTATTCTCGTGTACCAAACTTGAAAGTAAAGTCTTTCAAGTCAAGTTTTTGTTCCAAGCTTGGGAGTAAAGTCTCCCAAGTTAAGTTTGATTCATTTAGGGAGTAAAGTCTCCCTAGCCGGGTGTTAAAGGTCTCATCTTTAACACTCCTGAGTGGCTCACACCCGCTCGACAAGGAATTCAAATTCCTCCCAAAATTTGGAATTGATGGATCTCTTATTTTAGCCACGTGGGGCCCTAATTCCACGAAGCTCCGTCAATGCTTTCGCCCTACTATGTAAGAAACTATAGAGTTGTGATAGAAAGCTTGATGAGTGCCGGTTGGACCGAGCCCAGGTTGACCAATAAAGATAGGGGTACCCAGTCCCCTAGCTTTGGCGCACCCACCTTAACCCAAACATGGAATTGACAATATTATATTTGGAATTGACTAAACATTGGTGTTTTGGGGCATGGAGGTGGAAGAGGGATAGCCATCGCAGGGTTGACTAAAGGATCATACTTTTCGGGGCATACGCTTATAACACGAAGGAATCCTTGGCGAACGGTAATTTTGATGATTTTCATGACCCATTCTCATTTTGGGTACATTTTGTGAGCTTTATGGTGATTTGAGCTTGTTGCATATATTTTGAGTCACTTTTTATGTATTTTGGTGAATTTGATTGTATTGTGAATAATGTTGAGGTTTGATTTGGTTGAAATGATGGCTATCCCGCAAATCCTACACAATTGGTCAAAAGTCAAGGAGGTCAAAGTTGTTATTGTAAAGATCTTTTGCTTGATGATTTGGTGTTTGATGATCTCTTAGGTGATGGAGTTGACTTTGACCGGGGAATGATTGTTTCGGGTAGACCTAGGTTTGAATTGTAGTTAATTTTGTGGTGATTGAAGACTATTGAAGCGTTGATTTGTGCTCATGTCACTAGTAGAAGAAGTAGAGAAGAAGAATGCTTGGTCCTCAGTAATTGTAAAGGTCTTGGAGTTCATTCTAGCCAATCAAAGTGCTCATTTTTGGGGGTATCACTAGTTGCCTAATCACTGCACTTTGGCTTTAATCTTTGAACGTTAATTTTCTCCAAGTCTTGTTCTATTGATTTGCTTGCTCGAAGACAAACAAGATTCAAATATAGGGGGTTTGATACTGCTCTATTTATATATATTTTATTACGCAATATCACCCTCATTTCATTCGGTTTTGATGTTCGTTGGGCCCAAAAGTTGTTTTCCTGCGCCAAAGTGTCGACTCAAGGCAAAATGCCTAACTTGGTGTAAAATTGACCAAGAAATGCTTAAAAAGTGCAAAGAAAATGACAAGTGCAGGAAACAGCTCAAAAAGCGCCGCTCCTGAAGGTCCAAAAGCGCCGCTCCAGAAGGAAAAGCGGCGCTCTTATGCATGATTTGTCTCCATTTTTCATTAGTGAGCAGAAGCGCCGTTCTACATGTCAAAAGCGTCGCTCATGTCAAGCCAAAAGAGACGCACCAAAGTCAAAAGCTCCGCTCCTGTGTTAAGCCAAAAGTGTAATGACCCGCACTTTTTCGATCAATTTATACTTATAAGATTAATATTTACATAAATTAAACCTTACCAACATGATAAGCAATCCAAATTGTTGAGACTTATGTTTTTGAAATGAGTTTTACACAACGTTTGACCGTCTAGTTTGACCGATGATATCACGAACTATACAATATATGATAATTATACGTTTGTGTATATATATGTATATATACATATTTAACATGATCTAAGGATGTTTTAATACCTCATTTTGTATTAATAACAATAAGTTATAAGTATATTTTGAAACTACTAACTTAAGTTTTCAAAACGATAACCATACGTAACGTTATTTGACATAAATACTTATGACCTATAATGTTTATACATATATCGTATAAGTAATGTATTTAATCACTTTTTAAGGACTTAAATACATAAAACAATATAAGTGTATTCACAAAAGATAGCTATATTTGAATTCTCATTCCATTTTTCACAAAATTTCTATACGTATATCTAGAGTACATGTACTCGTATCATACCTAGCTTCTATACGTATTTACTATTGGTATATACACATCAAATCACCACCAACCAGCCCTTGTTCAATGCCTTATGTATAAGGTAACTACTTTTGTTATCTAGTATGACAATTTCACATGATTAAAAGATTTTTTCACAAAATTACAAACTTATACACCTTTTACATCACCATTTATACTCCATCCATTTTCAATTTTTGATTCATTTTTACCTCAAACCTCTAGCTAAAAACACACACACTTTTAAGAGTCTTAAACTCCATAACCATTCAGCTAATATCCATGAAGATCTAGCCATAAAAACATCACTTAATCACCATAAGAAAACTCTTACAAAAACACTTCAAGAATCCTTCCAAGAACACAAACTTACTTCCAATCTTTCATCCAATTCCATCACCCTTTTGGTTCTAGGTTCTTACTCCTCTTTTACAGCAATCTTGTCCAAGTAACTTGAGGTAGTAACTTTGTTCATAACCTTATTCGATTCATATATATATAGCTATCTTATTTTGTGGTATAAAATTTTAACAACAAGAACATAGTTTGAATGTTTTCAAACTTGTTTGCAAACTAAATAGATCCTTCTAACTTAACTTTTAAAATACTTCAAGACCTGTAATATATCTTAAATATATGCTAATTTAACAAGGTTTAACTTGGTTTTTCAAAGAACACCTTAAAAACTGTTTTTACGACGTCGGAGTGTAACCGGGGGCTGTTTTGGGTTGGATAATTAAAAACCATCTTAAACTTTGAATTGGAGGTTTATTTTCTGGAAAAATGATTTTTACTATGAATATGTTAACACATAAAAATTTTATGATTTAACTCAAAGTATAAGTATTTTTAGAAAAATAATCATTTAAGGTTGTTTACATGATGGAAAATGATTAACTTCATAAGTTTCACCAAAGTTTGACCTATGACCTGTGATTTCGAATACAAACTAAGATATTCACAGTTCATATTCTTAAAGAGGGACTCGATCCAAGGAAGTGGCAAGTTGAACCAACGAAAACAGAGTTGTAACGAAGAAACTATGACCAAAACGAAATCGGATATCCAAGACTAATTTAGCTACGTGATTAATTGGAAAAAAATTAAATAAATCACATCTTTCTAAAATAACATGATATTTTATATATATGTACTCATAATTTAATTTTATATGGTTCAGGATCACCCGTAAACAATACGAGAAGATTAATCATAAGATCCCATGATTGTACGCAACACGTCATTTGACAACACCGGTACTTTATGTACGCAACACGTCATTTGACAACACCGGTACCATGGGTCAAGATTAATCTCGGCCAATACATATACGATGGGGTTTTTATTTATTTCATTGGGGGTTTATTAATCACCTAAAAATGAACCATTAAAATTGAATTACTAACATCAGACTGCTAACTACGGACTAAGGAATTATTAAAAGTATTAAAAGTATAATATGTATATATATGTGACGGTTATTTAAAAAGAAAAAGGTATTGATATATTATATATGGATAGGTTCGTGATATCAATCGGAGACCAAGTCAAAATTACATATCTTCAAGACGAAAGTGAGTATATAGTCCCAATTTTAAACTCTAAATATTTCGGGATGAGAATACATGTATTTTATGTTTTACGTTATGGACACAAGTAACTGAAAAATATATTCTACGTTGAGTTGTACCACTGGCATACTTCCCTGTAGCTTGGTAACTGTTATTTACAGCGGTATTGTAAACGCGAATCCTGATGATAGATCTATCGGGCCTGACAACCCCAACCGGACTGGACGACCAGTATTCAACGGTTGCACAGTACTTTGTTTTGTGACTACACTTGGTACGGTGTAGTAAGATTTCATATTAAAGGGAATATGCAACGTGATTAAATGTTAAGTATGGTTACCAAGTGCTCAACCACTTAGAATATTTTTATTAAACTGTTTATATACGAAATCTTGTGGTCTATATATATATATTGCTGCCGGCACTAAACCTATATCTCACCAACTTTATGTTGACCTTTTAAAACATGTCTATTCTCAGGAGATTACTAAAGCTTCCGCTGCATAATGTTGAATTTGAGCAGGATCTTGCGTACGCATATTTGTGTCAAAAATAAAACTGCATACCCGAGGATCTGTGTTGTAAAATATGCTAGAAACCGTGTTGTTATCATTATATGTAAAGTTTGTAAGTCGAAGATTATCGCTAAACGATAATCATTTTTATGTTGTCCAAAGCTTGTAACAAAAATAAGAATCATGGTTTGTAATGTATAATATATGCAGTTTTTCTTTTAAAAATGTCGCATATAGAGGTCAATACCTCGCAATGAAATCATACGTTATTTAACACGTTCTTATGGTTAAGGACGGGTTATGACTGTGGTATCAGAGCGGTGGTCTTAGCGAACCAGGTTTGCATTAGTGTGTCTAACCGATAAGTCGTTAGGATACATTAGTAAGTCTGGACTTTGACCGGGTCTGATTTAAAAACCATTGCTTATCATTGTTGGTTAAAATTTATATGTAAATATTATGTAGTACTAATGGGTTAGTTGTTGTATGATAGATGTCGGGCTCAAAACTTGTTATCACATTCAGCGACTCCGAACCAGAATCTTCAGATGGTGTTCCAGTCATTAACCTATCCGATGACGAAAATGATATCTTTGGGGAAGACTCACAAATTCCGGATGAACCAACTATAGAGAACCCGGAAAGTGAACCCGAGGAGGAAAGTGAACCCGAGGAGGAAAGTGAACCCGAGGAGGAAAGTGAACCCGAGGAAGAAATACAGGAAATTACAAAAGACGAGTTCGAACTAGGAAAGAAACGAAAGGCTAATGAATTAGAAAATTCAAATCCTGAGTTTAATAAGGATGATGTGGCACCAACTCCACTAGACACTACCACCCCTATTCCCGCTATTCCTATTCGTTCTATCCCGGCATCCAGTTCTTCAGTCCCACAGCCAAAATATAGGCAGACAGCCAGGATAAGCGTTAAGCGATTCTTTGAACCTAAACGTCCTAGAAAATAGACCAAACGATGCGCTGCCGTATTAAACCATAGGATCATATAATGTTTTGTATAATATTATTAGTGTGGTTTGCTTAATGTTCGATGTAAGATAAGCATATGTAAAATAGTGAAGTGTGAAATGCAATAATTTTCCATGGTTAAGTATTATTTAGATGGTAGTAATTGATTCTGTACTAAGCTATTAAGTATGGACATTAACGGGTAGGTACTACCCTAGATATAATTATAAAACGCTAATAAGAAGAAAAGGCTTTTATAATAATACCTGGTTCATATTATTAATAAGCTATAATGTACTGTAAATATACACTACATCTATAATATTCCATGTGAATAATTATTTTCTTTTCATTCTTATAGAAGAATATGGCGCGATTGAACCGAATGACGGAACAAGAAATCCAGGAACTCATCAATCAACGAGTGAACGACAGAATGTTATGGGTCGAGGCTGCAAGAGGTGCTGCAGTTAACCCAAATCCTCGTGTGGGGTGCACTTACAAAACTTTTCAAGCTTGCAAGCCCTCATCATTCAGTGGAACAGAAGGACCGATCGGTTTAACCCGATGGATAGAAAAGATGGAGACTGTGTTTAAAATCAGTGGTTGTGTTGAAAAGGACATGACCAAGTATGCATCATGCACTTTACAAGATAGTGCACTCACGTGGTGAAAAAATTATGTGAAGGCTGTAGGATGAGATGTAGCTTATGATACTCCAAGGGAAGAATTCAAAACAATGTTAATCAACGAATATTGTCCAAGGAACGAGGTTAGGAAGTTGGAAGATGAATTACGAAGTCTGAAGGTTGTTGGTACTGAAATCACCAACTACAATCAGCGATTCATGGAATTAGTTTTGCTATGTCCTGAATTGGTTCCAACCGAAGAACGGAAGATTGAAATGTACAAAGATGGTTTGCCCAAAAAGGTCAAGGCAAACGTTACAGCATCGAAACCTAAGACAATTCATGAAGCTATAACCATGGCAAACTAGCTAATGGATCAGGTCATCATGGATAAGAAAGTATCCAATACTGATGTGAAGGTATCAGGTAACAAAAAAAAGTGGAATGGAAATTATGATCGAGGTAACCAACAACAATCTTTTAAGAAACAAGAAATCACGCAAGGTGCGGGTAGTGGTTTAAGCTTTGGTTATAAAGGACAAAATCCTTTATGCAACCGATGCCACAAACATCACTCTGGTTACTGTAATGTGGTGTGCAACAAATGTAATCGAAAGGGTCATCTTGCTGAAGATTGTAGGGCTCTCGTTATAAATACAAATGGTACCAAGACTCCTGCCACCAATGCAAATAGAACTGCTTTGGCTACCATTACTTGTTATGGGTGTGGAAAACAAGGTCACTATAAGAGCCAGTGCCCGAATCCAGAGAAAAATATCGGACCTGCACGAGGTAGAGCATTTGTTATTAATGCTAGAGAGGCGTGTGAAGACCCGGAGCTTGTTACGGGTACGTTTACCATTAATAACTTATCCGCATCTATTATATTTGATACTGGTGCTGATAGAAGTTACGTGTGTAGAGACTTTCACGCTAAATTGAATTGTTCATCATTATCTCTAGATGCTAAGTACATGATTGAGTTAGCTAATGGTAAACTAATTAAAGCCGATAAAATTTGCCGTGATTGTAAAATAAATTTAGCCGGAGAAACATTTAAGATTGATTTGATACCCGTAGAATTAGGAAGTTTTGATGTAATATTCGGCATGGACTGGATGTCCAAAATAGGAGCCGAAGTTGTGTGCGCCAAGAAGGCAATTCGCATTCCTCGTAAGAATAAAACGCCAGTAATGATTTATGGAGAGAAGGGTAACTCAAAGCTAAAACTCATTAGTTATTTGAAAGCTCAAAAGTGCTTGAAGAAAGGGTGCTATGCTATCTTAGCACATGTTAATAAAGTCGAAAAGAAAGAAAAAGAGAAGTGCATCAATGACGTGCCTGTGGCAAGAGATTTTCCTGAAGTATTTCCGGAAGAGTTGCCGGGATTACCTCCATTTAGATCTGTAGAATTTCAAATAGATCTTGTACCAGGAGCTGCACCGGTTGCCCGTGCTCCATATAGACTTGCACCGTCCGAGTTAAAAGAACTTCAGAGTCATTTAAAAGAATTACTGGATCGTGGATTCATACGACCAAGTACTTCACCGTGGGGAGCTCCAATTTTATTCGTCAAGAAGAAAGACGGATCTTTCCGAATGTGTATAGATTATCGTGAATTAAATAAGTTAACTATCAAGAATCGGTATCCACTACCGAGAATTGACGACTTATTTGATCAACTCCAAGGATCATGTGTGTACTCGAAAATTGACCTAAGATCGGGCTATCATCAATTACGTGTCAAAGAAGAAGATATACCGACAACTGCTTTTCGGACACGCTACGGTCATTACGAATTTTTGGTTATGCCGTTTGGATTGACGAATGCGCCAGCTGTATTCATGGACCTCATGAATCGAGTTTGTAGTCCATATTTAGATAAGTTTGTTATCGTTTTCATTGATGATATTCTTATCTATTCCAAGAGTGAGCAAGAGCATGAGCAGCATGTAAGGTTGATATTAGAGTTGTTAAGAAAAGAACAGCTATATGCTAAATTTTCTAAATGTGCTTTCTGGTTGAAAGAAGTGCAATTTCTTGGCCACGTTGTTAGTAGCAAAGGAATTCAGGTTGATCCAGCAAAAATTGAAGCCATTGAAAAATGGGAGACTCCTAAGACACCAACGCAGATACGCCAATTTTTGGGTTTAGCCGGTTATTATAGAAGGTTTATTCAAGATTTTTCCTGAATAGCTAAGCCGTTGACAGCATTAACGCAAAAAGGGAAGAAATACGAATGGACCTCGGAGCAGGAGAACGCATTTCAATTACTGAAGAAGAAGTTAACTACGGCGCCTATTTTATCGTTACCTGAAGGGAACGATGATTTTGAAATATATTGTGACGCTTCGCGACAAGGTTTTGGTTGTGTTCTTATGCAACGAAAGAAAGTTATTGCATACGCATCTCGACAATTGAAGATTCACGAGCGGAATTATACGACGCATGATCTAGAACTGGGAGCAGTCGTGTATGCGTTAAAGATATGGAGACACTACTTATATGGGGTTAGATGCACTGTGTTTACTGATCATAAAAGTCTTCAACATATTTTCGATCAGAAACAGCTGAACATGAGGCAACGTAGGTGGGTCGAGCTGATAAACGACTACGATTGTGAGATTCGCTATCATCCCGGGAAAGCGAATGTAGTGGCTGACGCATTAAGCAGAAAGGAACGACAACCAATTCGAGTACGAGCGATGAACATAAAAATTCGCATGAATCTCAACTCACAAATCAAAGAAGTTCAACGAGAAGCACTTACTAAAGAAAATATAGGAAATGAAATAATGAAGAAGTATGAGAAGCAACTCGTTATGCGGGAAGATGGAATTCGATATTTTGCAAATCGTATTTGGGTACCGAAGTTGGGTGGATTAAGGAAGTTGATATTGAACGAGGCACATAAGACAAGATATTCGATACATCCTGGAGTTGGAAAGATGTACCAAGATCTTAAAACGCATTATTGGTGGCCTAATTTGAAGACAGACGTTGCAACATATGTTGGGGAATGTTTAACTTGTTCCAAAGTCAAAGCAGAACACCAGAAGCCGTCAGGGTTACTTCAACAACCAGAAATTCCAGAATGGAAATGGGACGGTATTACCATGGATTTCATCACGAAGTTACCAAAGACTGCCTGGGGATACGACACCATTTGGGTAATTGTTGATCGTCTTACCAAATCTGCACATTTCTTGCCTATAAAGGAAACAGATAGAATGGAGAAATTATTACGATTATATATAAAGGAAATAGTTTCAAGGCATGGAATACCTATTTCCATTATATCTGATCGTGATAGTAGATTTACCTCAAAGTTCTGGCAATCACTACAGGAGGCACTAGGAACTCGTTTGGATATGAGTACCGCATATCATCCGCAAACGGACGGGCAGAGTGAAATAACAATTCAGACTCTTGAAGACATGCTCAGGGCATGTGTGATCGATTTTGGAAACGGATGGGATAAGTATCTACCATTAGCAGAATTCTCGTATAATAATAGTTATCATGCGAGCATTAAAGCTGCACCATTCGAAGCATTGTACGAAAGGAAGTGTAGATCTCCTATCTGTTGGAATGAAGTAGGAGATCGACAATTAACTGGTCCCGAGATCATACATGAAACTACTGAAAAGATAGTACAAATCAAAGAGAGATTGAAAACAGCCCGTAGTCGCCAAAAGAGCTACGCCGATGTCCGAAGGAAACCATTAGAGTTTCAGATCGGTGACATGGTTATGCTAAAGGTGTCACCTTGGAAAGGTGTAATACGTTTCGGTAAAAGAGGTAAACTGAACCCAAGATATGTAGGCCCGTTCAAGATCATCGAACGCATTGGACCGGTAGCTTATCGACTCGAGTTACCGCAACAACTCGCCGGAGTACATAATACCTTTCACGTCTCGAACCTTAAGAAGTGTCTTGCAAAGGAAGACCTCACCATTCCTCTTGAAGAAATCCATGTCGACGAGAAACTACAATTCATCGAAGAACCAATCGAAATCATGGATCGTGAAGTTAAACGGCTCAAGCAGAGCAACATACCGATCGTTAAAGTTCGTTGGAATGCACGAAGAGGTCCCGAGTTTACTTGGGAGCGAGAGGATCAAATGAAACAAAAATACCCGCACTTGTTTCTCGATGACGCAAAATAGGTACAATTTTAAAATTTCGGGACGAAATTTATTTAACGGGTAGGTACTGTAATGACCCGCACTTTTTCGATCAATTTATACTTATAAGATTAATATTTACATAAATTAAACCTTACCAACATGATAAGCAATCCAAATTGTTGAGACTTATGTTTTTGAAATGAGTTTTACACAACGTTTGACCGTCTAGTTTGACCGATGATATCACGAACTATACAATATATGATAATTATACGTTTGTGTATATATATGTATATATACATATTTAACATGATCTAAGGATGTTTTAATACCTCATTTTGTATTAATAACAATAAGTTATAAGTATATTTTGAAACTACTAACTTAAGTTTTCAAAACGATAACCATACGTAACGTTATTTGACATAAATACTTATGACCTATAATGTTTATACATATATCGTATAAGTAATGTATTTAATCACTTTTTAAGGACTTAAATACATAAAACAATATAAGTGTATTCACAAAAGATAGCTATATTTGAATTCTCATTCCATTTTTCACAAAATTTCTATACGTATATCTAGAGTACATGTACTCGTATCATACCTAGCTTCTATACGTATTTACTATTGGTATATACACATCAAATCACCACCAACCAGCCCTTGTTCAATGCCTTATGTATAAGGTAACTACTTTTGTTATCTAGTATGACAATTTCACATGATTAAAAGATTTTTTCACAAAATCACAAACTTATACACCTTTTACATCACCATTTATACTCCATCCATTTTCAATTTTTGATTCATTTTTACCTCAAACCTCTAGCTAAAAACACACACACTTTTAAGAGTCTTAAACTCCATAACCATTCAGCTAATATCCATGAAGATCTAGCCATAAAAACATCACTTAATCACCATAAGAAAACTCTTACAAAAACACTTCAAGAATCCTTCCAAGAACACAAACTTACTTCCAATCTTTCATCCAATTCCATCACCCTTTTGGTTCTAGGTTCTTACTCCTCTTTTACAGCAATCTTGTCCAAGTAACTTGAGGTAGTAACTTTGTTCATAACCTTATTCGATTCATATATATATATAGCTATCTTATTTTGTGGTATAAAATTTTAACAACAAGAACATAGTTTGAATGTTTTCAAACTTGTTTGCAAACTAAATAGATCCTTCTAACTTAACTTTTAAAATATTTCCAGACCTGTAATATATCTTAAATATATGCTAATTTAACAAGGTTTAACTTGGTTTTTCAAAGAACACCTTAAAAACTGTTTTTACGACGTCGGAGTGTAACCGGGGGCTGTTTTGGGTTGGATAATTAAAAACCATCTTAAACTTTGAATTGGAGGTTTATTTTCTGGAAAAATGATTTTTACTATGAATATGTTAACACATAAAAATTTTATGATTTAACTCAAAGTATAAGTATTTTTAGAAAAATAATCATTTAAGGTTGTTTACATGATGGAAAATGATTAACTTCATAAGTTTCACCAAAGTTTGACCTATGACCTGTGATTTCGAATACAAACTAAGATATTCACAGTTCATATTCTTAAAGAGGGACTCGATCCAAGGAAGTGGCAAGTTGAACCAACGAAAACAGAGTTGTAACGAAGAAACTATGACCAAAACGAAATCGGATATCCAAGACTAATTTAGCTACGTGATTAATTGGAAAAAAATTAAATAAATCACATCTTTCTAAAATAACATGATATTTTATATATATGTACTCATAATTTAATTTTATATGGTTCAGGATCACCCGTAAACAATACGAGAAGATTAATCATAAGATCCCATGATTGTACGCAACACGTCATTTGACAACACCGGTACTTTATGTACGCAACACGTCATTTGACAACACCGGTACCATGGGTCAAGATTAATCTCGACCAATACATATACGATGGGGTTTTTATTTATTTCATTGGGGGTTTATTAATCACCTAAAAATGAACCATTAAAATTGAATTACTAACATCAGACTGCTAACTACGGACTAAGGAATTATTAAAAGTATTAAAAGTATAATATGTATATATATGTGACGGTTGTTTAAAAAGAAAAAGGTATTGATATATTATATATGGATAGGTTCGTGATATCAATCGGAGACCAAGTCAAAATTACATATCTTCAAGACGAAAGTGAGTATATAGTCCCACTTTTAAACTCTAAATATTTCGGGATGAGAATACATGTATTTTATGTTTTACGTTATGGACACAAGTAACTGAAAATATATTCTACGTTGAGTTGTACCACTGGCATACTTCCCTGTAGCTTGGTAACTGTTATTTACAGCGGTATTGTAAACGCGAATCCTGTTGATAGATCTATCGGGCCTGACAACCCCAACCGTACTGGACGACCAGTATTCAACGGTTGCACAGTACTTTGTTTTGTGACTACACTTGGTACGGTGTAGTAAGATTTCATATTAAAGGGAATATGCGACGTGATTAAATGTTAAGTATGGTTACCAAGTGCTCAACCACTTAGAATATTTTTATTAAACTGTTTATATACGAAATCTTGTGGTCTATATATATATATATTACTGCCGGCACTAAACCTATATCTCACCAACTTTATGTTGACCTTTTAAAACATGTCTATTCTCAGGAGATTACTAAAGCTTCCGCTGCATAATGTTGAATTTGAGCAGGATCTTGCGTACGCATATTTGTGTCAAAAATAAAACTGCATACCCGAGGATCTGTGTTGTAAAATATGCTAGAAACCGTGTTGTTATCATTATATGTAAAGTTTGTAAGTCGAAGATTATCGCTAAACGATAATCATTTTTATGTTGTCCAAAGCTTGTAACAAAAATAAGAATCATGGTTTGTAATGTATAATATATGCAGTTTTTCTTTTAAAAATGTCGCATATAGAGGTCAATACCTCGCAATGAAATCATACGTTATTTAACACGTTCTTATGGTTAAGGACGGGTTATGACAAAAAGCGCTGCCCCTGAAGGAAAAGCGGCGCTCCTGACGCTGTTTCAGCCGAATTTTCACCACTATAAAAGGAAAGAGATAGGTCATTTTCAAGAGAGCTGCAGTTTTTACTTCGAATTTCACACACAAAACCCTAATTTCATAATCCATTAGAGTTCTAAGGTGAATTGGAGGAAGCAAGCTCAAGTTTCATCATCATTAGCTCTAGATCTTTCTCTTTTATTCATTTTGGGTTGTAATCTCTACTTTACTTTATCTATTTTGCACTAATTGGTTGTAATCTATACTTTATTTTACATATCTTGCATTAATTAGTTGTAATCTTTGTTTATCTTCATCTAGCTTTGAATGTATTGCTTGTAATCACTCAAGATGATGTTTATTGATGTTTTTATGATTATTGCTAGTGTAATCTTTGCTATGTTTGGCTAAATCACTTGTGTTTGCTTATCTATGAATCTCTAATGCATAAGATGTGCCCTTAATGTATTGAATGAAGTTGTTTTGAATGAAAATACATGAGCTAGTGTCATTGAGTTAGCTATGAGGTCCATTGCTATGTTTGATATTGGTTTTACTTTGATTACATAGGTTGAGCAGCTCTCTAAGTGATTTGAGAAGTGAATCAACTTGTGCTTCAACACCTTAGGTGATCTAGACAACTAGAATAGGGATTTCAAGTGATTGTGTTTCTAGTCTAGGTTAGTTTTCAATTGACCTTTGTTCATCATAGTGATGTTTGACTATCTTAGGTGACTTTGATGGTTGAAGGGTTTTAAGTGATTTCAACCCAAGCATAATCTCAATAATCAACTCATACATTACTTGATCTTAGGATACCATGCTTATGTGAATTTGCTAAAGTATAATTTGATTAAGAACATTTACTAGTTCAAACAACTTAAGTGATATCAAATTGGGTAAAACAAGGGCCATCCAAGCATAGAGAGAATTAGATAAGTGAACACTCTTTGTCTTATTGATTAAATTTCATTTCTTAATTACTTGCTACTTGTTGCTAGTTAAGTTTTAGTTTGTTTAATTGCAAAGTTTAGTTGTTAGTTAAAATCTCTCGCAAACCCCCCAATCAAACAAACCCCTAGGATAACTATTAGTTTCAAGTATTCAACTTACACCGATCTCACGGGACGAACTTGATAAGAATACTTACATTAAGTGCTATAATAACCGGGTTTTAAGTGCTCGATAGTTGTGCGTGCTTATTTGTAATATTTGCATCTTATATAAATTTTGAGAGTTATGCATGGTATCCCCACGTCACATCAGTGATCTCAAATTCTTTGATCCATTTAAAAATAATGAATAAACATGTTTGTTGTTTTATTATATTTGATATTTAAGATTTTCTATTTGGTACATTAGAAGTTTTTTTATTTTCTAGTGACGTGTGTTTTCACTCTATTTGTAACACCTGAATTATTGGTCTGAATAAAATAAATAATTTTATGTTTAGTATTGTATATTGTATAGTTAGAATATGATATTTAAATTGTGGTTGATGAATGGGAATTAATGTTGAAAAAAATGTGTTGAAAAGTGAGTTTTCATCAACTTTGGACACAAATAATTATATAGTTGAGTGACAAAAATCGATAACCATTTGGTGGGGTATGTAGCCTTTGATGAGGGCTTTACAACGAACTAAAGAGTATCCAAAACGGATGATTGGTGAATGAGATATCGAGTCTCAAAGTTTCTAGTTTGGTGCAAAATTAAAGAGATTGAAAAGAAGTGGAGGTTGTCCCACATCGAAAGTGAGAACAAACCTAAGGCCTTATTCTCCACTATAAATAAAGCCTTTAGGCTTTGTTGAAAGACACCAAAAACTAGAGAGCACAAACACAATTAGTTTTTTCCTCTTAGTCGCAACAAGGTCTCCCCGTTTCAGTTACCTTTCAGGCAAGTGTTCAAGTCCGGCAGTACGCTGCTCGAGCCGGTGTACCTGGGAACATACGTCGGATTTGTTTAAGGGAATTGTATCAAACACAAGCCTGGTTCAACCTAATATCGGTTAGATCATTTTTAACTTTCTCTTTTAATTATTTATTAGTAATCAGATTATTTTGTTTGTAATAACCTATTTAGCGTGTTTCAGTTTCGTATACTATATTCCTACAATTAATTACAAAAGTGAAATAATAAATTATGTGGTTTATAATTTATTAACTGCTCACATGAATTCATTTTGTAACAATGGTCGCAAAATATATATGTTTGTCTCATTTGGACTCTATTAGGGCCGCCTAACGTGAACATTGTGTTTATGTGAGTGTCTACTTGAGGCGGTTCCCATCATATGTATCAATTCAATTTTGATTTTCATTTTTGGAAAACAAGAAAACCAATCGCATCATCTTGCTTCAACCCTAAGAAATTTGATTCTTCAATCCTCACGTTAACAAGCAATTGAATTCGTGATAGTGATATAGTGAATTACATCAACTGAGGTGATAAAGAAAATGAGAACACTCAGTAATATATGATCATTGAGTGTTAATGGTAATCAGTGACTCGGACTATCCTTGCGGATGTTGTTATTTAGTAACATACTAACATGCGTAGTTACTAGTTATTGGCATGAATTGCATGATTAGATTGGTTTTTTATAAGTGATTATATTGTTATTGTGTAAACTGTGTATATGTGACTATATGTGATTATATGTGCGCCAATTGTTTATCGTCTTGGTGTTATCGGACTTAATCGTCTTAGTGTTATCAGATGTAAGAGGTCAACCCTTCCACCTTGGTGTTATTAGACGGGAGAGTAGGTTGGGTTCAAGTGATATATACTGTCTAAGTGGTGTAGTTCAAATGACGCATATGTTGCGTTGGGAATACTATGCTAGTGAATCAGTAGCAAGGACTAATTGTACACTCTAGCCCGATTAGCTATGGGTTGTCGGTCCTCTTGTTATACCTTAGTATGTGCTTACTTTTTTTGCTAGAAGCTGGGCTTAAAACATTATAGTGATATCTTTTTGGGTATCTCCTTCATTTAGCTTCGTGCTACACATATTCCCCTGCAAGTTAGATGATTGCATGTTTTAGGATGAGATGGAGCTATGTTGACCATGATATATTTGACACAGTTTCAATAACTCTGATGTTTCTGTAATAATATATAATGATGAATATTTTTACGTAACACTCGTTTTAATTGTGAGTTATATAATGTTAGTAGGTTTTAATATGTTGAATAAATACTATCGACGTGTATAATATTATACGGATCTTGAGAAGTTTACAATAGCAAATTCAAATTCATATTGAAGAACTATTTTACAACTACCTCCCCATTTTATAGCAAAAGTATTAACAAAATCCTCAGTAATTTTTTTACTTTTTTATTATTATTTTTTTGAAAAGCTAGAAATTTATTAAAACTTGAAAAGCTCAAATCCAAGTTACAATGATGGGGTATTAGAGGCGAACCTCCAAATGGACTCCTTTATATACAATCTGAGACCCAAGAAGCTACACTATTACGATACAATTATAAACAACTCCTATCCTGCAGTCTTATACTAGAGGTTTTCCACCATGCCTTTCAGATTCGCTTTCTATTTTTCCATGCTAGACTTGAACTATCTACGCTGATTGGATAACCAAAAATGAGATAACAACCTTTTGCTTATCATAATGTCATTAATTCCTTGATCCCGGAACACAATGAATCGATCACCTTAATTTTGCCACTGCCATATTCACTATAGTAACACATATCTTGTAACAAGCTGATAGTGATCCACAAGCAGGAGCCCAAGTATCTGGAAGACCCACTCGTACTAAAGTATTACCGGCCCGTTATAGAGATTGATGGCTCTAGGCCCATCATGAAATAAGAAGCCCATCAGTGTATTTGATTTTAGTTCCAGTCATATTTGCATAATAAAGATTGGTAAGTGCACGTGGGATAGAAAGAGTCTTCAAGTACTCCCCAAGTTTCGCATGCAGCTTCCATGATCTCATGATTTCATGCATCAGAATAGTGGGTCAAAGTTGTTAGAAATTAATTGATGTCACCCACAAATAATTGTTTTATGAGTGAGAGTGGTTGTTGACTCATTGACATTTCATTGCCACTAGTACATGTTTGTATTGTATAATAAGTGCTATCTCATTTCCACTATCATATGTTGATATTATATAATATAATAATGGGAGTTGTTGACCCATTTGCATGATCGATCACTGCAAATAACAATACACATTCGAATAACATACAGTGATACAATAGTTTATGAGAGATTGTGAGTACACTTGTTCAAGTAGGACATTGCAAACCGTTGAATGAACTTAGGCCGTGAAACTGTGAAAACTTTTCATTTGTGATTGTTTTCCCGACCGGTGATCTAAACGTCGATCCTACTCGTTTCGGCAGCTCATTTCTGGTATGTCTAGAAACTAACTAAATTCCAACAAAAGTAGTTGATATGTAACCGTTGATTTCTTTTCTTAGTATAAATTTGTAATTTGTAATGCATGGTTTAGTAATGGAATATATGAGAAAATTGCTTCAAGTGTTTTCCCTTCCAAAAGTCTCATTTCTTGGAGTTTAACCGACTCGAATAGATTGTATCACAAGCTCAACTTATTTCCTTTCTCCGAACCTAGTGAGTAGTTACCCGAACTAATAGCATTTGAATCTCAAATAGGTAACGGCCATGATATGGGTCATTCCACCAACTCAGATAATTCCTCAATAAAGTAATTACGAATCTACACGCGATGAAAATATAATCTAGACATTTAGGGAAAGCTCTTTAAAATGGACATAGTTAAGAGAAAGTTAGTGATCATAGAACATGCTCGCAAGTGTTAACACCATAGATTTGTTGGAAAAATTGATATGTTTTCACCAACTTTAGACACAAATAGCTATATAGTTGAGTGACGTATATTGATAACCACTTTAGTGGAGTTTGTAGCTTCTAACGAGGGCTTTACAGCAAATTAAAGAGTGTCCAAAACAGATTAAAGGTGAATGAGATATCGAGTCTCAAAATTGGTAGTTTAGTGCAAAAATTGAAAGGATTGAAAAGAAGTGAAAGTTATCCCACATCGAAAGTGGGAAGAAACTTAAGGAGTTAGCCTCCACTTTAAATAAAGTTTTTAGGTTTTGTTGAAAGAGGCATCAAAATATGTATAGTAACATACATCACAAGTTGAGTAAATATACACATAAGTTTTCTTTTACCTCTCAGTCGCAACATGGTCTCTCTATTCCGGTTATTTTTCGGACAAATTTTCATGTTCGGCAGTACGCTGCTTCGAACCAGTGTACCCTGGGAACAAACAAAGAATTTGTTTAAGGAAATTGTGTCACATAAGCCTATTCATCCTATTATCGGTTAGATCGTTTTAATTTTCTGTTAATAATCTAATTATTTGTTATGAATGCTTATAGTAAGATTTTCATGTTTGGTGTGATATGTTTGCTTATTTAAATTTCGTATATATTTTACCTACAGACTTAAACACATTCGTTGTCCGAAACTGAATGTAATATGCTAAATAAATATGTTGATCGAATTCGTAAAAAGTCTTATTTGCTGATTGATTGATTTAATTTTATTGTTTAATAGGTAGATGAAACTGCACATTATTAAATTGTAGCATGATTGTTTGATACATTGTGATTTCGTACTGAGTATCCATGTCAATACTTCTTTTATCAAGCTCAATCCGAACCGAAATTTTTTTACGTTTTACTCTCCAAGAAAAGATGTTTAAAGATAACAGAACAAAGTTATTTCTCATGGTTTCTTTGTCGTCATCATATATATATATATATATATATATATATATATATATATATATATATATATATATATATATATATATATATATATATATATATATATATATATATATATTTGGTAGGATCAAGGGGGGAAGTAACCAATCGGAGGGAAGCAAATTTTGTTTTTTTCATTTTTTGAAAAACCTTTGTTCACGAACATTATAGATTGGATGAAAATATGAACATTTAATAAAGACATTTTGTGATAAATGTATTTATTTTGGCGGGAAAAATGCTCGAAGAATCAATATATAACAATTATCGTTTTTTTCGAGCGGATTTTGAGGTTTTATATATTAGGGTTTAGATATTAGGGTTTAGAAATTTAGGGTTTAGGGTTTAGATTTAGGATTTAGATTGAGTTTTTAACACGAACGGTTTAGAGTTTAGGGTTTAAGGTTTAGTGTTTTGGGTTTAGTCCCTAAACCCAAAACACTAAACCCTGAACCCTAAACTCTAAATCGGGCTAAATTTTGATAAAAGGCACTTCACAAAAAATGAAAAAAAACGTTAACATTCTTCACGATCAATATTATCTTGAATGTTATTTGTGTCGATCGTTTTCCCGCATAAATAATAACATTCATCACAAAGTGTCTTTTTAAATGTTCATATTTTCGTGTGATTTTAATGCCTGAGAAAAAAAATTCCAAAAAAACGAAGAAAAAAAAATTTGCTTCCCCCGATTGGTTACTTCCCATTGATCATGCCCATATATATATATATATATATATATATATATATATATATATATATATATATATATATATATATATATATATATATATATATATATATATATATATATATATATATATATCATAATGATTAACATATAGATATATCTCTAATGCATATAGAGAACCATAGCCTATATATGTGAAATATATTCATTTTGATTAGAATTTTCGACATCATTGTTTATACGATTTACTCAAACTGATAAATGTACATTTGTCAATCTACCTAAGTAATTGGCGTTTATTAATTAATTAGTGTTTATTAATTAATTGGTGTTTATTGATTCTGTTTTGACCTATTATCAAATGGAATGATGCTCTCGAGCACTCAGCCGATCATGACCTCTGCTACTAGCACTGTTACTAGCTCGTTTATTGCACTGCATCCTAATGCACTTATTACTTAGGCTGAAACACCTGATAAGCTCACATGTGTGAACTTTAAAAGTTGGCAGCAAAAGATGTTCTTTTACCTGACCACGTTGAACCTTGCAAGGTTCTTGACTGAAACTGATCCCCAACTTGTTAAAGGGGAACAAGATGCTCAAATTGTGAGTGCAGTTCAGGCTTGACATCATTCAGATTCTTTATGACGTAACTACGTATTGAATGACATAGCCGGTTTGTTCTATAATGTGTATTTGAACCATTTTAGACCATTTCCGGACTGTATTTGAACATGGTCTTGAACAGGTTTTCGGACTATTACCTGACCGTTTCTAGTCTGTTTTGGACTGCTTTTGAACAGTTTTCAGACTATTTCCAAAAGTTTTAGATCGTTATTAAACTGATTTTAAACATCTTTGATTTAATAGTTGGGTTAAAATATGTATGGTTTATCCGTTTATGTTAAACAGGTTAGTTTAACTGTTTAGTTGAAACATTTTGGTTTACCTATTTGTGTTTAAACCGGGTTGGTTTAACCGTTGGGTTGAAACTTATTTGGTTGAAACCTGGTTTAAGCTGGTTGAGTTGAAACCTGGTTGGTTTAACTCATTTATTCACGATAAACTTGAATTTATGTTTTGGGTTAAAATTCAAATTTGTTCAGTTCACGTGATACTTATGTAATGCCCTAAAACCAGACTTGCTTACAATTTTCATATTTGACCCAAATTGACATCTAGCCCGTTTGACTCCAAAACGACTTTAATCATTACACAATACTTACAAATGTGACAAAATGACATATTATACAAAACAAATATCTTCAAGACTCCACTTCAAAGGAACAACCTTAAATGTTTCATTAAATTTATAAACATTCAATGATCCACTCCATTGGCGATTTAATCATACCGTACCACTTCACATTTTGCATTCTAAAACTAATCAACTTCAGTTCCGCACTACTATCATTTTGATATTTTAATCTACAATGTTAATAAATCACTTTGACTTCTATAACTTTGATTACAAAATCGCATACAATTTGGCTTGACCATATTCCAACAAAATGACCTCCAAACAAAACTTCATACCTTTAACTCAAAACTTGAATGACACAATAAAACTGGCAACATGACTACCGAAATAGCATTTTACGTTGTAGTGGTCTTTATCTTCATGAGGATGGAAAAATAGAATATCCACTTACCCTAGAGCATCTTTAAGCTAATCCCGAGCTACCATCAATTGCATCCCACATGTCCGTAAACCTTCAAACCTATCAAAATATCCACACTATAACGAGTAAGCATTAAGCTTAGTGAGTACATAAATACATAAACAGATAAATCTACCATGTAGCAATGTGTGTGTGTGTGTGTGTGTGTGTGTGTATATATATATATATATGTGTGTGTGTGTGTGTGTATGTGTGTGTGTATAGGGGCATGATCAATAGGGAAGTAACCAATCAGGGGGAAACGGAGGGAAACAAAAATTTATTTATTTATTTTGGAATTTTGTTTTTCAGGCATCAAGATCACACGAAAATATGAACATTTAAAAAAGACACTTCGTGCTAAATGTTATTATTTAGGCGGGAAAACGATCTAAAAAAATAACATTCAAGATAATGTTGATCGTGAAGAATGTTAACGTTTTTTTTTTTCTTCATGTTTTGTGAAGTAAAATTTAGCCCGGTTTAGATTTTAGGGTCCCTAAACCCAAAACCCTAAACCCTAAACCCTAAACCCTAAACCCCTAACTCTAAACCGTTCGTGTTAAAAATTCAATCTAAATCCTAAATCTAAACCCTAAACCCTAAATTTCTAAACCCTAATATCTAAACCCTGTAAACCCTAATATCTAAAACCTCAACATACGCTCGAAAAACACGATAATTGTTATATATTAATTCTTCGAGTGTTTTCCCGCCAAGATAAAAACATTTATCACAAAGTGTCTTTATTAAATGTTCATATTTTCATGCAATCTATAATGTTCGTGAACAAAGTTTTTTCAAAAAATGGAAAGAAAAAAAAACATTTGCTTCCCCCCGCTTCTCCCCGATTGGTTACTTCCCCCTTGATCCTACCACACACACACACACACACACACACACACACACACACACACACATATATATATATATATATATATATATATATATATATAACATCACTTACTACCACATACTGCCGCATAACCTATGGATTCATGGTCAAACTAGCATCAAAATAGTACAATACAATTACCACATGCACAAAATCAATGTGATAACTGCACACGGCTACTTAACCACCTACCTCATTGGAGACTCTTTCTCAAAATCATATTCCATCACTTTCATGTATGCACCTAAGGGCATACGACCCCATTTACCTACTTATGTACTCACCTTGCATAGAGCTTCTAACACAAAGACACAAGAATATACACTCCTCTAGTGTAACGTCCTCCCAATAGGGTCTGGAAGAAACGTTACTAATATCAAATAAACCAACATATTATAATACGAGAACAATACTAAATGAGAAAATTTAACTTTATTGAGTACGCAGCGGAAAATGAAATGTCATTACAATAATGGAAATAACGATAAAGTAATTGTTCATATGCAGAAGTAATAAATGCGATATCTCTTGATCCTAAGTCCAAGTAGCATCACATAAGTAGTAGATAAGAAAGCTTGAATCAAACGGCACCTGAGACAAAACATGCTAAAGTGTCAACCAAAAAGGTTAAGTGAAGTTCATAGGTTTAACAAAAGTAGTTATCGTTGTTTTAGACCACAAGATTTAGTTTGTAACGTTGATCTCCCGCAGGATCAAAAGTTATGCCAGTGCGTGATATTTAGACTAAACGTTCAAGTTTGCCCCATGACAAGTTGTGTCTGTCCTTGTCGGTTTAAATTTCATTATCAAGTAATACAAAGACTGAGTCAAATGTATCGGGGACGTTACTCCCGATAGGCCTACCCCCAATAAATAAGCATGCCGCAGCACTTAAAAATATCACTGTAGGGACTTAGTCGGACATAGCCGGGTATAGCATAGTTTTAGCAGTTGGTACTTGTGTCTAAATTGTAAATAGTAAAAGCAGCATGTGTCTCACCCCAAAAAGTTAAATAAGTTTGCTAGCAATAAAGAGTGGGGCTATGAATTCACCTTAGTAAGTAGAGAGAGTTATTCCTCGGAATAAAGAGTTGAACGAGTGAGCAGGAAAGTCAACCTATTGACATTTAAGAGTAGTTAAGTGTTTTGCTCATGTTTAAGTTTAAGTATGTGTTTAAGTATAGTTTGTTTTACTAAGTTTCTATTCTTAGTACGTTACTATTTTTATAAAGTTTCCATTTTTAGAAAGTTTCTTATTTTACTAAGCTTCTATGACTAGAGAGTTTCTACTTTGATGAGTGTTTTCCATTTTAGGATACTTGCCGTATTAGATAAGCTTCCAATCACCCCTTTCCCTTCGAATGGCTAATTTAGATCTAGGGGCTTAAGCCATAGGACCCTTTAAATCGGAAATCCAAACCCTCTGCCTAGAATCTCGTAGAAACCATTCGTCAAGAAAGTTCGAAGATCTATACATCTCTAATACATTTCCCAAAATGTTTTTGTGCTACAATATAAGTAGTAGGTTATAGGTGCTAGTAATAGTAATAGTGTATACATGTTAAGTACTAGTATAAGTAGTATTAGGTTTTAAGGTTTTAATATGTATATGTATATATAATTCGTATATATATGTATATATATATATAAATATTTTATTTTTACATGTATATATGTATATATAAATCTAGGTGTGTTTATGTATATATGTATGAATAACAAGTTTATAATATGAATATGAATTAACAAAGATTAAATTTTATGTAAATAGTTTAGGGTTTATGTTATACCTTTGAAGATTCAAGATAATTAACAAAGAAAAGATGAACACGATGAAGATGGAATATCAAAGCCTTGAAAATCTTGAAGAACTCCTTAAAGATTCTTGAAGAACACGAAGAACAAGCTTGAAGATCCGAATACCACAAGAGAGGGAGAGGGAGAGATTGTTTTTTTTTAGAGAGGATTTTGGTGTGATTTGTGAATGAGAAACTAGGAGTTTATATAGTGCAAGTATTAGAGTGTTAGTCAACATAAGGATGTTCTAATTAATGATTTTATTTTGTTTTATATTTTTTAGTCAACAAAAGGTGGTACTAGTTTATAATTAGTCAATATAAGGATGTACTAGTTTATACTTTATTTTTAGTCAACATAAGGATGTAATTGTTTAAGATTCTTTAGTCTCATTATTATTACTATTATTATTATTATTATTATTATTATTATTATTATTATTATTATTATTACATTTACTACATGATAAGTATTATTTTCTTTTTACTAATTCATGACTTGTATTTATTTTTATTTAGTTCCCAATTGTTTTATTATTTATATAAATGACACTTTTTATTTATTACTTATAGATTAATAGTTATAAATAATATTACTGAAATGCATAAATTTTAATTAGCAGTGAGTGTCGAATAAAAGTTTATTATTTGGTCAACGTTAAATTGATTGTGTATATAACAACCCTTAAATAATTAATACGTATAGTCAGACAGTAAACCCTAGGGTTATTTCAGTAATTTCAGAAGTCAAAAAGTGAGGGTTGTTATAGTACATCCCCGTTAATAAAAACTTCATCCCGAAGTTTTAGGTAGACTTCTCGGATGCATCAACAGTTGAGAAGAGATGGGGATATTTCCGTTTCATATGGTCTTTGCGTTCCCAGGTATATTCAGGGCCTCTACGCGAATTTCAACAGACTTTAATGATAGGTATGTTGCTTTTACGCGTTTGTTTGACCTCTCCTTCCATGATTTCTATAGATTATTCAACGAAGTGCATTTTATCATTAATGTGAAGATCATTCAAAATGATGATGTTATACAAGTCATTTCAGTAAATTGGATACATGAAATGTGTTATGAATAGTATTGAGCTCATTTAAAACCTTGAGCATTTTATGCCACAATATTAGGGCAGACAAACACAGAGGATTTCGTGAAAACCACAGTCATGAAATTTGATAGAGATCTTCATTGTTTACAACAAGAATATTTTAATGATGAATATAAGTTGAAAAATAAAGTTTTATCACTATTGAATAATATGGATAGAACGATTCGTTTATAGGAAGAGTATAAACGAAGCTATCATAAAAGAGTGAAATGAGAAAATTAAATGTTCGCCTTAACTTTTGACGTAGTCACGATTGATTTCCTGAATTCAAGGAATTAAAAGAAATCTTCGTAATCTATAAGATTTGATTATCCGGTAATTAAGGAATTTGAGATTTTCTTTGATTAAATGCGGTGGATTGTCTCGATTGTTGTGTTTGGAATTTTTCTATAAATTAGCTTCTTCCGTTTCATTATCTTCACTACTTCTATACTTTCTTCCTCATTTCAAACTTCCAAAAGATTAAGAAAATGCTTAATCCAGTTCTGATCCTGGTTATTATATTGACCATATTTGCAGTCATTCTTCTTTTTCTTTTACCGCCAGAGGAATCTGTTTACTTCTACTATGCTCTTGGGGTTATAGTGTTTTTAATTATCCCGTGTCTTTATATTGCTATACGTATTGATATACACGGTTTGTAATTTCGGAGTCGTTATCGGGCTTTATATTTTCCCTTATATGTCGGAGCTTTATGCTTTTGTTTCTTCTTCCCGACTTCAAGTCAAGCGAGTAATGGTCCAGAATTCATAGGTATGAAGTTTCGAATGATCATAATATATAAAGTAGAAAGGAAAGGTAATAGCACGATTTGATTTGTCATATTACCAGAATATCCGGAAAAGACCGAATCATCAAGAAAAATATTTTCTTGATATGTTTAGAGGTTAAACAGAATGTAAGAGTCGTGTAACATGGCAAATGATGATTATAAAATCTATGAATCATCATCTTCCATTAAAAACTTAGCATGACTTACTGTAATATAATCACGTTGGCCTGACGTCATTATATTATACTAACTCATGCTTCAATTGCCAACACTTCTTCAAAGCATTTATAATTTAAACTCGAATTTTACAGAATATAGAAACTAAAACAGTTTCCTTTATAAAGATATCGCAAAGAGATACTTAATTGCGGACATGAATCGTTATGAAGATATCTTCCGAAATATAGAGGATATTTATGATGATATTTTGGAATTTCTAAGTTCGAAAGTTGATGAAGAAAAATTTTCCGCAAGCTTTTAACATGACTTCGGAGCAAGATATTCTCTAAAGATTTCACTGGATCCAGAATTACCTGGATTCTTTGAATATAGGGTTTGGCCCTTGTGTTTGTCCTTGGTCTCCTCCATGGTTAGCTCAATCCGTTTTTCAGTTCCAAATTTTCTTTTGAGCTTTTCCAACGTACCATTCTTTATTATCAAACTATTGGCCCTTAAGACCATCTACAATTTTTCTGTTTCCTCTGCATTTAATGCAGCCATATTTGAATCATCGGTTATCAATCCGATATGGTTTCAAGAAATTTCGTTTTTAGATGATTAAATGCTAATTATGATCGTCAAGATTCAAAGGATGTTTTTAAGAATTTTGAATTTGAAGTGTTTAAGTGTAAGATGCATCCATCAATGGATCTAACGGTTGACGAAGAAATGTTGTGATTTTCAAAAGTAAGGAATGGTAAGTTCGGTGGTTTGATGTGATAATTCATCATAGAATACGAATGAATATAATTCATGAATGTAGTGATCTTTAGGAAGATAACACTTGCTAAAGCTTTACTTAAGTTCCGATATGTCAAAATCAGAGTATGTAACTGAATTTGTATGAAAATGGTTGTTCTTTGGTGAACATATACATACATCATGTGAATGTAAGTAGTGTAGTTAACAACTGCTGAATCAGAATGGAAGAATGTACAATGTAACATATTTATATGAGATATGAATATCTCTCGGGTTTTACCTACCCATTAAAATATTTTTTTACAATTAACAGTTTGTACAAAAAAAGAAGATATACGTTCATATATGTATTCTTCAGATGTAATCATGGTTTTAATGAGTTAATATAATATTAAACTCATTTGATTTGCTGTTGAAACGAGAATAAATAATCTCCAAAACCTTAGAGATTTCATAATTGTCGTGAAATATTTCGCTAATGAAGTTATGAATCAATACTTCATCGTTCATTGTTATTGATATATTTCGGTATATGATGTTGGTGCTCGTGGAATTCTTGTGAAATTCATAAGGCACTAATGATGTTTTCTAGAAAGTTTCGAGTACATCGAAAATTAAAGTATACAATCAATCATGTATTTGAGTAATACACTTGGTTTATTACGAAATGAAGTTTATTGTGTTGAAGCAATGATTAACGATTGTTAAGTTATTAACAAAAGATGTACATCATAGCATATTGTGATATGAATTAACCATGTAGTACATACTAGTTAAGATTCACACGTAATAGCTTAGCACGAAAAGATTTATTATTGTTCCAACCCATATATATAAAGTATACATATGTAATTCTTCAGGAAGAATGAGTCAATACATCTTAACTCATTATTACTAATATTCCGTGGTATCTATGGGGCGTATGATGTTGATGTTTGAGGTACTGAGTGTGATGTTGAGGCGTGAAATGTGGATGTTGTCGTTGGTGAAGCTGGTGATGTTGGTGGTGATGCTGATGGTACTGGTGGTACTGGTTATGCTGCTGGTGTTCGTAGGTTTCGCACCATATTCTCCAGAGCCACTACTCGAGCGCGAAGCTCGTTGACTTCTTCTATTATTCCGGGATGATTGGCGGTTCGGACAAGTGGATGAATAAGATCTAAAATTTTAGATATTATATATTCGTGACTGGATATCCTGAAAATGAGGGTGAAAATAGTGTTCCGAACGGGTTCGCCAGTAAGTGCTTCAGGTTCTTCACCAAGAGGTGAATTCGGTTGGTGGAAGGGATCACCTTCTTCTTCTCTCCATTGATTAAGTTTACTATGAACCCATCCCCAATTCATCCAAAATAGATGATGACTGATTGGTTGGTTCATTCCGGTTACGCTACCATTGGAGCTCGAAGAGTTCGAGGAATCCATATTATGTGTTTGGAATTAGGGTTTTTGATATGAGATTAGTGTTGAATACTGGATGATATATTCGTCTCCTCGAATACGTGTATATAGCAAAAAGATTTCCATAATTTACGGAGGGAATTTAGGAAAAGTGTTTAGACAAAATCTATTGGGATAGATACGATAAGATATAATAAGATATGATGTGTCTATACTTTAATAATGGCAGTAGGACGTGTCGAGATCATAAAGTGATAAGTATGTAATCTAATAATCTTTTGATTAAAGACTTTCAATTCGTATACTGTGATAACCCAATGACATTTTTTGATTCGCAAAATGATGCATAAAGGCATAAGGCATATAGGTACGTGATATAACAGAAAGTTATATACGTTTGAGTGTGAGTAGTAACAATTATAAGAGTTTCAAAATCATGGATAATATTTCATGTAATACATATGTAATACACATAACCATGATAGATGACTTATGAATGTCAAGAATTTCTGAAATCATTGTGTCGCATTTAGATGCGGTGGTGTAATTGGATAGTACTCAGGAAAGTGAGCAGAGTTCTTAGAATAGCTCGGCATTCTAAGATAAGTAAAGTTTTTAAAGTATAGTGTAGCATTTAACAGTTAAATGCAACAATTACAGGCACTATGGTCAAGGAAAGTTGTAGTCCTACATTAGGAAAGAGACTTTGATTAGAATCTTTAAGTTAAGTTTGGTAATGCATGATTGTTAAGATTATAAGGCAATCCTAAGTGCTTTAAGTCTAAGGAAAGGTTATAGTTTCCTAGATTGCTAAGGCACCCTAGCTAGCAAGTAAGGCACACATAAAAATGCAATCCTGGTTCTCTATAACAGCCTGGTTATGCTCTGATACCAATCTGTAACGTCCTCCCAGTAGGGTCTGGAAGAAATGTTACTAATATCAAATAAACCAACATATTATAATGCGAGAACAATACTAAATGAGAAAATTTAACTTTATTGAGTACGCAGCGGAAAATGAAATGTCATTACAATAATGGAAATAACGATAAAGTAATTGTTCATATGCAGAAGTAATAAATGCGATATCTCTTGATCCTAAGTCCAAGTAGCATCACATAAGTAGTAGATAAGAAAGCTTGAATCAAACGGCACCTGAGACAAAACATGCTAAAGTGTCAACCAAAAAGGTTGAGTGAAGTTCATAGGTTTAACAAAAGTAGTTATCGTTGTTTTAGACCACAAGATTTAGTTTGTAACGTTGATCTCCCGCAGGATCAAAAGTTATGCCAGTGCGTGATATTTAGACTAAACGTTCAAGTTTGCCCCATGACAAGTTGTGTCTGTCCTTGTCGGTTTAAATTTCATTATCAAGTAATACAAAGACTGAGTCAAATGTATCGGGGACGTTACTCCCGATAGGCCTACCCCCAATAAATAAGCATGCCGCAGCACTTAAAAATATCACTGTAGGGACTTAGTCGGACATAGCCGGGTATAGCATAGTTTTAGCAGTTAGTACTTGTGTCTAAATTGTAAATAGTAAAAGCAGCATGTGTCTCACCCCAAAAAGTTAAATAAGTTTGCTAGCAATAAAGAGTGGGGCTATGAATTCACCTTAGTAAGTAGAGAGAGTTATTCCTCGAAATAAAGAGTTGAACGAGTGAGCAGGAAAGTCAACCTATTGACATTTAAGAGTAGTTAAGTGTTTTGCTCATGTTTAAGTTTAAGTATGTGTTTAAGTATAGTTTGTTTTACTAAGTTTCTATTCTTAGTACGTTACTATTTTTATAAAGTTTCCATTTTTAGAAAGTTTCTTATTTTACTAAGCTTCTATGACTAGAGAGTTTCTACTTTTATGAGTGTTTTCCATTTTAGGATACTTGCCGTATTAGATAAGCTTCCAATCACCCCTTTCCCTTCGAATGGCTAATTTAGATCTAGGGGCTTGAGCCATAGGACCCTTTAAATCGGAAATCCAAACCCTCTGCCTAGAATCTCGTAGAAACCATTCGTCAAGAAAGTTCGAAGATCTATACATCTCTAATACATATCCCAAAATGTTTTTGTGCTACAATATAAGTAGTAGGTTATAGGTGCTAGTAATAGTAATAGTAATAGTGTATACATGTTAAGTACTAGTATAAGTAGTATTAGGGTTTAAGGTTTTAATATGTATATGTATATATAATTCGTATATATATGTATATATATATATATAAAAATATTTTATTTTTACATGTATATATGTATATATAAATCTAGGTGTGTTTATGTATATACGTATGAATAACAAGTTTATAATATGAATATGAATTAACAAAGATTAAAGTTTATGTAAATAGTTTAGGGTTTATGTTATACCTTTGAAGATTCAAGATAATTAACAAAGAAAAGATGAACACGATGAAGATGGAAGATCAAAGCCTTGAAAATCTTGAAGAACTCCTTGAAGATTCTTGAAGAACACGAAGAACAAGCTTGAAGATCCGAATACCACAAGAGAGGGAGAGGGAGAGATTGTTTTTTTTAGAGAGGATTTTGGTGTGATTTGTGAATGAGAAACTAGGAGTTTATATAGTGCAAGTATTAGAGTGTTAGTCAACATAAGGATGTTCTAATTAATGATTTTATTTTGTTTTATATTTTTTAGTTAACAAAAGGTGGTACTAGTTTATAATTAGTCAACATAAGGATGTTGATGTCGAACGAGGTGTATATAAAATAGTTATTATTTTACTAGGAAAATACTATTAAATACGATACAATTTTACACAAGATATTTATTTATTTATAGAATGGATATACTTAAACCTTGCTACAACACTTATAGGCAGTGTACCTAATCGTACAGTAGTGTAGTTTTTAGTAAGTCCGGTTCGTTCCACAGGGAGATCTTTAAACAAAGCTCAACGCTATATTAGTTTACTTTTATAGAAATACAAATATATATATAAGTAATATTATTATTATAAAGGGGGGGTTTTACCGTTTAATGACCGGTTTGTCGATTTTAAAACTTTAGTCGCAGTTAAAACTTAATGTAAAATATAAAATAAATACAAGACTTTAAATTAAAGCGTAAAGTAAATAACGATAATGAAATTGCGAATAATAAAAATGCGATAAAATTAAATTGCGATAATTAAAAGTACGATAATTAAAAGTGCGATTAAATAAAATAACAATAAATAAAAGTGCGATAATTAGAAGTGCAATTAAATATAAAATAAAGGAAATTAAATATGAAATAAAAGAATTATGCTTATTTAAACTTCCGTAATCATGATGTTTGACGTGTTGATTTTAGTTTTATGCCCATGGGTTAATTGTCCTTTGTCCTGGATTATTCAATATGTCCGTCTGGTTTTTGTCCATAACAGTCCATCAGTCATAAATATAAAGTGCAAGTGTCCTTGTCAAATTATTATTATACCCGAAGTTAAATATTCCAACTAATTGGGGATTCGAATTGTAACAAGGTTTTAATACTTTGTTTAATGAATACACCAGGTTATCGACTGCGTGTAAACCAAGGTTTTACTACTTTGTTAACAATTACACCAATTACCCTTGAATGTAATTTCACCCCTGTTTTAATTATTCTAGTGGCTATTAATCCATTCCCGTGTCCGGTTAAATGAATGATTATTCGTACATATAAATACCCCGCCCATCGTGTCCGATCGAGTGTATATGGTAATTTATAGGGACGCCCAATTGTAAATCTTTATATTAACATTAACAAACTTTCATTTAGTTAAACAAATATAAAGCCCATTAATAGCCCATAGCCTAGTTTCCACAAGTGTCGTTCTTTTGTCCAAACCCCAATTATGGTACAAAGCCCAATTACCCAATTTTAGTAATTAGCCCAACATCATGATTACTTCGTTTTAAATAAGCATAATAATAACTTAGCTACGAGACATTAATATAAAAAGGTTGAACATAACTTACAATGATTAAAAATAGCGTAGCGTTACACGGACAGAATTTCGACTTACACCCTTACAACATTCGCTAACATACCCTTATTATTAGAATTATAATTAAAATTAAAATATAAATTATAAATATAAATATATTTACGTATGAAGAGGAAGAGAAAAAAGATGTGTTTTTTTTATCAGAATTCGGGTTGCTTTATAGCCAGGGTTGAAAATTGGGGCTCCGCGACTCGCGGCAAAATGGCCTTAAAACTCCGCGAGTCGCGGAGATATATTTACAGCTCACACCCTTGGAGTTTCCTGCTGCCGACGGTTTTTAATATATATATATAATATATATATAATTAATATAATTAATTATATATTATATTATATTTATATACATAGTTAACTTGTAATTTTTAGTCCGTTGCGTCGAGCGTTAAGAGTTGACTCTAGTCCCGGTTCCGGATTTTCGAACGTCCTCGCGTACAATTTAATATCTTGTACTTTGCGTTTTGAATCTTGTACTCTTGTGATTTCGAGACGTTTCTTATCAATAATTGGAACCTTTTTGATTGTCTTTTGTACTTTTGAGCTTTTTGGTCGTTTGCGTCTTCAATTCGTCGAATCTGTCTTTTGTCTTCACCTTTTATTCTTTAAACGAATATCACTTGTAAATAGAACAATTGCAACTAAAAGCTTGTCTTTCTTGAGGAATAATGCTATGAAATATATGTTCGTTTTTAGCATTATCAAATATTCCCACACTTGAGCGTTGCTTGTCCTCAAGCAATATCGTCTTGAAATACTAGAATCACTTCTTTATTCTTCACACTTTGTACATCAGTGATTTCTATACGGCGGTATAAACAATGGTAGTAACGATATGGTTTACAGTCCCACATGACTATAAAAATTTAGATCCATTAAGGAAATTGGATCTTTATGAAAACATTTGATCTTTTGAAAATTAAATCTAGTTTTTACCCTAGATAAGTTTTCCGGAATAACCCTTTACCGGTGTTTGCAAAATATTTTTGTGGGTTTGGTGGGTTTCAGATTTGAAAATTTTAGCTCAAAACTTGCGGTTTTGTGTCACCCACTTGCTAACCTTGTATTTGGAAAGCAACACGTCCAGTTTACTTGTCCCGTATATTACCTTTCGGCAAACTACCGTCCGGTTGTAAAGGAAAGCGTTGAACAAGCAACTGTTAAGGCAATGTCCCGTGACATGCTTTTGATTATGGTCTATAACGTGTCGGACGCAATTACTATCCTTGGTAGGAGCAATAGTAAAGCTCACCCTTATAATTTGTCAGTCTGGCACAAGGTCCTGTCTTTGACCATGCTATGCAACCACCGTTCTTACGGTTGACACCCGATTTAGTTCAGGTGACCTAATGAATTCCAGGTGAATTCCTAGGATTTTACGTTCAATGGTAATGAACGCATTGAAAATGGGTTTTCAGAAAACAAATCGGTTTGTATTTTTGATCAAAATATTTTCTCGTTCAAGCTCGAGTTTAGATATCATTGAATTCCATGAGTTTGAATTCTCAATCTTTAAGGTCAATCTCTAGGATTGAGTAATATCAGGCTTAAAAGCTGATTTTTAATCTTTAAGGAGATTATCCTTTCTGGGGATCTGATTCATTAGTCTTATCCAGCTAATTTGCATGGTGCCCCCCCATTGTACGAGATAAATCCTTCTCATGGTTAGGATAAATCTGACCACTTGGCGACCCTGTTTAATGCTGAGGTCCGTGGATTTCCAGCTGATTTTAGTGATGACTTTTCTAGATTTTTCGTCAACCTACAGCTGGTCTGGACGACAACTTCATGACCTAAATCAAGAAGCGCGTGTCTTTTTCGGAAGACTTTACTTCCTTTTAATGATGGAATTGATTCATCGTGTAGATCCATCTCTTCTTTTCTTTCATCGGGTAAAACAGTTTAGTTTAGTCCAAAGCAAAAGTATTTTCAGTTATTTGTTACAGATATATGTGACATATGTTTAAAATAACTTGGTAAATTTTCCCACACTTGGTTTTTATTTTTCTTTTTATCGTCCTCTATTCCATTTTAAATGAATTTTAACATTTTAGTTTGTTTCTCAATTTATGTCCTTTCCGAGGTAACAATAATTTCGGTGTTAAAACCTAGTTTTATCGTTCATAAATATGTATAAACATGATTTGAATTCATTTAATTGAAAATTTTGAAAAATTTTACTAGAATTGGGTAGTCAGTATATAAGACTAGGGCTGTTCTTTTTTTATCAGAGAGCACTAGATTCTAATACAACTACTGCTTTACTAGTATTTTTAATGGTAACCAAGTGTTTACTATAAAAATTTTAAAATCCGAAAGAATTTAACCCCTTCCCACACTTAAGATCTTGCAATGCCCTCATTTGCAAGAAATCAGTAACAATTTAAATTATTGAGGGTGATTTGTGTGAAAATGATTAAATTTTTACCAAAGTTTCCAAATATATTGGCGTTTGTTTGCTGAATGATAAATGGTGCACGTCATTTGTTCATTCCGTCTTGTTGTTATTTCACATACATTTTGCATCTTGTCGTCAAAATTAGTTGCTTTTGCTGAACTTAATGCCAGTCTTTGAAAATGCGTTGTTTTACCCTGTTGTGTACATAAGATAAACTGCAAACATATATATACATATTTTTGAAGTTTGGTTTATTACCCCACATTCAAAAATTATTAAAATCTATGAATAAAAGTTAGATAATTATAAAAATGATTACAATATTAACAAAAATATTAAATGTATCAATAATTACAAATTACAAAATAATAAAAAAAATAATAAGTAAACTAAGGATGATATTGGTACCAATAGGGGTTCCAGGCATACCCATACGTGCTATAGAATGCTTCGGCAGGATCATACGTAGGATATGGTGGCTGCATCTCTATCGACCAAGGAGGGAAGACGGGTTTTGGTGTAGGAATATAGTTTCTACCTATATGTTGGCAATGCGCTATGATCTGGTTCTGATGAACTTGCCAATCTTCAAATGCTCTCTGTCTAGCATTTTCGTATTCCTGAGAAGCTATAAACCTATGCATTTCTTGCATCTCATTCCCCCCTCCTACATTACCTTGTTCCTGGTTTCTCTCTACCTGTGGATGTCTACCATTGTATCGTACTGCGGCGTTATTTCGCCGCTTCAAAACTTTCGCACCATGGTATACATTTAAACCTATAGTGTCGCGGGGTTCCGGCTCTTCTACTAATAATCCCCCCGACTTATATCCACACCGAGATATTCACCAATCAAAGTAATAAAAATACCACCTCCTATTATGCTATGTGGACGCATCCCTCGAACCATAGCTGATAAATAATAACCCACACAATATGGTATACTTACAGCGCTGTGTGGGTCTCGAATACACATATGGTAAAACAAATCTTGTTCATTTACCTTTTCTTTGTTTTTACCCCTTTGTGTAATCGAATTAGCTAAAAACCTATGTATTACTCTTAATTCGGCTCTATCTATATCCAAATAAGAGTAGTTTCCCCCTTTGAAACGGTGATGGCTTGTCATTTGACTCCACACACCGTGTGTATCAAAATTCTCATCTATCTTTCTACCGTTTAGTATCAATCCTCTACAATCGGCAGACGCTAATTCCTCAGGCGTATATATACGTAAAGCCTGAGCCATGTCCAGTAAAGACATGTGGCGCATCGAACCGCCTAACAAAAATCTAATAAAAGAACGATCGGTTAAACTAGCTACCCGATCATTCAACTCTATACTACATAACAATTCTTCACACCATACTTTATATACAGGTCTGCGTATGGTGAATAAACATATCCAGTCATTAAAAGAAGAATTACCATACCTCTGTACCAGTAATTCCCTAATTGGCCCGGCCAATTCTACAGCTTCCAAGGGTCCCCATTCTATGACCCTCGGTACCTCAACAACCTTGGAATGAAGAGTATGCAAACCCCGTTGATATTTTGGATAATCTATCCATAGTCTGTCAAATCGCAGGTTCGGGTGCAACTGTTCCAAGTGCATATCTGAAAAGGTCATGACTGGATGAGGTACATCCTGCTTGTAATAGTTATCTACCTCCTGTTGTTCCAAGTTCTCAGCAGGAGCATGGCGGGCTTGGGATGAAGATTCACCCCTTTCATTCTGCAAAACACATCAAACACAAATTTTGTGCATCCAAATATGCATTAGTGTCAGCAAAATCATCAATCAAAATAATTACAATGACATTATCAATTTACATCAAACTTAAGCTTATTTTCACATTTTTATCAAATCTATACTTTTTCAAATAAGCATATACGAAAATTTTCGCCAAGTTCATAAGCATTCAACTCAAATAACATGTCAAAATAATCATTACTAGCAAATAAACAAGTCTCAAATGGCATTATCTTTCAAAAATCAAGTTCATGAATTTTGGACTTGAAAAAGTCCTCTTTAATTCTCAAAATCATGTTTAGGCTCAAAGTTTGGATCATTTAACTACCTAGACATGTTACACTACTCAATTTAGCAACAATTCATGATAAAAATCGGCCATAACCTGTTTATATCAAAAAGCCCCAAATTGCTCAAGAACACAAACCCTAGATTATTCAAAATTTGAAGTTTAAGGTTTCTAATCATGTTAAACAGCATCAATCTAGGTTATACAAGCATAATACATAAACAATTTAAGTCTAATTACACTAAAAAGCATCAAAATCAAATTGGGGAAAAATAGCTCAAGAACACTAAAATTCGAATTAAATGGTGTTTAGGTGTAGAAATTTACCGTTTTTCTTGAGTAGTTCCTAGATATCATCCTTCTCAACATGATTGTAGCAAAAAATTTGGTGATTAACGGTTAAAAATTGAGATTTTTGGAGTGTTTTTGGGTGTATTTTCGGGTTCTTTTTCGCAGTTTGTTCGCAGTGTTTTTGTGTGGGGGAGGTAAACTGATCGAGCAGCTCTTTTATTTTTTTTTCTGGGTTTTGGACCCTCCGCGAGTCGCGGAGGTTTGCACTGCAAACTCCGCGAGTCGCGGAGTTTACCCTTTTTTTTTTTTTTTTTTTTTTTTTTTATATAATCTTTAACTTATAAAACAATTAAGAAATTAATTTTAAAATTTTGTTTCCCTTGTTATTTAGGACGAGGTCGTTTCGGATCGATGTCCTAGTCCGTCCCTCGACAAAATTTTAAAATTTGTCTTTTTGTAGCGATTGTTTTAAAAGCTAAGATTTTTGGGTTTTTTCAATGTTTTTGGCATACTTTAAATCAATAAGATTAAAAATAATGATAATAAAAGTTCTCGTCCCTCCCTCGGGTAAAGCAATTTCGGTTCAAAGACCTAGTCTTCAACTTACGACGAATTTTAAAAATCATATTCTTAACTTAATTAGATAAAGTAAATTTTTGTTTTTAAATTCACACAACATAAATATAAAATTCAAAATTAAAATTAAAAATTCACACCAAACTCAAAATTTAAAATGCATAAAATTAAAATTCATATTTTAAAAATTAAAAATTCACACCAAACTTAATTTAAAAATTCATATTATAAATTCACACCAAACTTATATTAATTTTTCAAATATTTACAATTTTAAAAATATTGTTTTTACAAAGTTTACAATATTAATTTAAGATTTAAATATTAATTTTTTAAAAACATGGTAAAAATAAAATTGAAAATCTTTTTGTTTTTTTATCCCACTTTAATCAATCAAATATTATCAAAAATATGCGCCCCTCTTTTCGGTAAAGTAATTTCGGTTCCAAGACCTAATTTAACTCATGACGAATTTTTGAAATATTTTGGGTTGATTGATTAAAGATATTTATACCTTAAGAATAAACGTTAAATTTCGCAGTGATGTAATAAATTTTTGAACGATATCAATAATTTCGGTCGCCAAACCTAATTTTATTTAATACCAATTTAATACTTTTTAGCGAACAAAGTAGCGTTTATTATCAAAAGGTTAAAAATAAAAATAAAAATAAAAACTGTACAGACTTACCTGTGAAATAGATTTCTTAGTTATATGATCTATTATATTCATAAGATAGTCGGTTTAATTGATTTTCCATGGCTGCATAGGCGTAACCTCGAGCATTCATTGTCTTTTCTTCTAAACATATGAACGGTCCGTCTCTGCATAAAGTAACAAATTCGGTATTTGAATAGGTTTGATTATTTGAACATTTACCTCCATGTGACCATTTTCCGCATTTGTGACATCGTTCTAGGTGTCGTGCTCTTCTTTTCGCTGCGGATTTTGATTTTCCTTTACCAAATTGTATCTTATTATCTTCGCATCTGGATCCTTTTCTGACTCCGTCCATTCTTTCTCTGATTACTGATACTATTTCACTCGGGAGTATGTCATTATTACGTTTAGTGATCAAAGCGTGTAGCATTAGACCATGGTTTAGTTCACAGGCAGTCTTCATTTCGTAAAAACCTAAAAAAATAAAAATTCAGAATGGGGGGAGAAGACTAGTTCTTTAGGGTCTGCTAGGGAAAGACCATACGTGTTCCATTTTCGAGAACTACACGAAAACAGACAATCTAACTCTAACAGAAATACATATTATCCTTTAAAGACTTGATTCTCCCCACACTTAGTTAGCTGTGGTGTCGAAATTGTGATTAACTTCGTTGTCGACTTCCACCGGACCTTGTATGTAATGTTTAACTCTGTGACCATTAACTTTAAATTCAATCCCATTTGAATTTATTAATTCTATCGTTCCGTATGGGAAAACTCTTTTGACTATGAATGGTCCAGACCATCTTGATTTCAATTTTCCAGGAAATAGCTTGAATCGTGAATTGAAAAGAAGAACTCTGTCTCCTTCTTTAAATTCTTTTGAACTTCTGATTCTTTTATCATGCCATTTCTTCGTTCTTTCTTTATAGATTAACGAATTTTCGTATGCTTCATGTCTTAATTCTTCTAATTCGTTTAGTTGACTTAATCGTAGACGTCCGGCTTCATGTAAATCAAGATTACATGTCTTCAAAGCCCAAAATGCTTTGTGTTCAATTTCTACTGGAAGATGACACGCTTTTCCATAAACAAGTCTAAAAGGTGTGGTTCCAATTGGAGTTTTGTAGGCTGTTCTAAAAGCCCAGAGTGCATCCTCCAATTTAATGGACCATTCCTTCGGATTTGATCCTACGGTTTTCTCTAGAATACGTTTTAAAGCTCGGTTGGTATTTTCAACTTGTCCACTTGTTTGTGGATGATAAGCGGTGGAGATTTTATGAGTTACTCCATATCTTTTAAGAACTTTCTCAAGTTGATTATTACAGAAATGAGTACCCCGATCACTTATTAAAGCTTTCGGTGTTCCAAACCTTGCAAAAAGACGTTTTAAAAAGTTGACTACAACTCGTGCATCGTTAGTTGGGAGAGCTTGTGCTTCCGCCCATTTAGATACATAATCAATGGCTACGAGTATATATAGATTATTATGAGATTTTGGAAATGGACCCATAAAGTCAATACCCCAAATGTCAAATACTTCACATACTTGGATGATATTTTGTGGCATTTCATCACGTTGACTTATTTTTCCGGCCCTTTGACATGCATCACAGGATTTGCAAAGAAGGTGTGCGTCTTTGTAAATTGTAGGCCAATAGAATCCAGCTTCATAAACTTTTCTTGCTGTTAGTTGAGGCCCATAATGCCCTCCTGTTGGTCCTGTGTGACAATGGTTTAAAATTTTACTAGCTTCATCTCCAAATACGCATCGGCGTATTATTCCATCGGGACAACTTTTAAACAGATGTGGATCTTCCCAGAAATAGTGTTTTATATCACTGAAGAATTTCTTTCGTCTTTGGTACGATAATCCTTTTTCAAGGAATCCACAAACTAAGTAGTTTGCATAGTCTGCAAACCATGGGATTTCTTTATAATCTATCTTCAATAGATATTCATCAGGAAAGTTGTCTTGTATGGCCGATTCATTCAGAACTTCTAATTCGGGATTTTCAAGACGAGAAAGATGATCAGCGGCGAGATTTTCTGCTCCTCTTTTATCTCGGATTTCAATATCAAACTCTTGTAAGAGTAAGATCCAACGGATTAATCTTGGTTTAGCATCTTGTTTTGAAAATAGGTATCTAAGAGCAGAATGGTCGGTATAGACCACCGTTTTTGCTAGAACGAGATATGATCGAAATTTGTCAAAAGCAAAGACAATAGCAAGGAGTTCTTTTTCAGTAGTTGTATAGTTCGTTTGTGCTCCTTGTAATGTCTTACTAGCATAATATATAGGTTGAAATCGTTTTTCAATCCTTTGTCCTAAAACGGCTCCCATTGCAAAATCACTTGCATCGCACATTAGTTCAAATGGTAGATTCCAATTTGGTGTTATCATGATTGGTGCATTAGTGAGTTTTTCTTTAAGAATATTAAAAGATTTGATACATTCATCTGAAAAGATGAATGGCGCATCCTTTTCTAGGAGTTTATTCATAGGAGTGGCAATTTTAGAAAAATCTTTTATGAAACGTCGGTAAAAACCGGCATGCCCTAGAAAACTCCTAACTCCTCTAACATTGGTGGGATGTGGAAGTTTAGCAATTACATCTACTTTAGCTCTATCCACTTCAATTCCTTCTTTTGAAATTTTATGTCCAAGAACGATGCCTTCTTTAACCATGAAATGGCATTTCTCCCAATTAAGTACTAGATTTGATTTTTCGCATCTAATTAGCATTCGTTCCAGATTAACTAGACATGATTTAAATGTATCACCGAAGACTGAAAAGTCATCCATGAATACTTCCATGCATTCTTCTATCATGTCGTGAAAAATCGCCATCATACACCTTTGAAAGGTTGCAGGGGCGTTACAAAGTCCAAATGGCATTCTTTTGTAAGCAAAAGTACCATAAGGGCACGTGAATGTGGTTTTCTCTTGATCTTCGGGTGCTATTGGAATTTGAAAATATCCGGAAAATCCATCTAGAAAACAATAGTAACTATTTCCGGCTAATCTTTCCAACATTTGATCTATGAAAGGTAAGGGAAAGTGATCTTTTCTGGTGGCGTCATTTAATTTTCTATAATCAATACATACACGCCATCCTGTTACAGTCCTAGTAGGAATAAGCTCATTTTTCTCATTTGTGATGACAGTCATGCCACCCTTCTTAGGCACGCATTGAACTGGGCTTACCCATGGACTATCAGAGATTGGATATATTAAACCTGCATCTAGCAGTTTAATAATCTCTTTCTTAACTACATCTTGCATATTAGGATTTAGTCTTCGTTGGCGTTGCACATACGTTTTATGACCTTCTTCCATAAGGATTTTATGTGTGCAATACGAAGGACTTATTCCTTTAATATCATGAATCTTCCATGCAATGGCTGGTTTATGAGCTTTCAACACAGAAATGAGTTGTGATTTCTCATTTTCAGTAAGAGAAGACGATATTATTACAGGTAATTCAGATTCACCATGTAAATAAGCGTATTCCAAATGGTTTGGAAGTGGCTTTAACTCTAATTTCGGAGGTTCTTCTATCGATGATTTATATCGATATCTGTCTTCTTCTTTTAGCATTTGAATTTCTTCTGTTGTTGGTTCATATCCATTAGCTATAAGTGTAGCTAACATTTCAGCTTCATCAATTGGTTCATTACCTTCTCCTAAAGAACATTCTCCTGTTCCTTGTAATTCTGGAAATTCTTCTAATAATTCCGCATGTGCATCTATAGTTTGAATATAATAACATGTATCATCTGCAGATTGTGGTTGTTGCATTGCTCTATCAACTGAAAAGGTAACACTCTCATCCTCTATACTTAGGGTCAGTTTCTTACCGAACACGTCTATCATTGCTTTAGCCGTGTTTAAGAATGGTCTTCCTAATATGAGAGGAACTTGAGAATCTTCTTCCATGTCCAAAACAACAAAATCTACTGGAAATACTAAAGTACCAACTTTAACTAGCATGTTCTCCATTATCCCTCTAGGATATTTTATTGATCTATCGGCTAGTTGTATGCTTATTCTTGTTGGTTTCAATTCTCCAAGGTCTAGTTTAGCGTATAATGAATACGGCATTAGATTTATACTAGCACCTAAGTCTGCCAATGCTTCTATTGAACTAAGACTACCCAGAAAACATGGAATTGTGAAACTTCCTGGATCAGATAATTTTTCTGGTATCTTATTCAACAGCACTGCTGAACAATTAGCATTCATAGTAACAGCCGAGAGTTCTTCCATTTTCTTTCTATTCGTGATTAGATCTTTCAAGAATTTAGCATATCTAGGCATTCCTGAAATTACATCAATGAAAGGAAGATTTACATTTATCTGTTTAAACATATCCAAGAATTTGGATTGCTCGGCTTCAAGTTTTTCTTTCTTCATTTTACTCGGGTAAGGAAGTGGTGGTTGATATGGTTTAACATAAGGTTTATCCTTAACTGTGTTATCTTCATTATCCTTTTCAACTACCGGTTCTTTTTCCTTATCTTGATCAGGTTGTGGTTCTTGTGGAGTAGGAATAGTTTCATCAGAAGTTACAGGTATTTCAGGTGGTTTAAGTGTTGTACCACTTCTTGTGGTAATAGCTTTAGCTGTTTCATTCCGGGGGTTAGCATTTGTATCGCTTGGTAAACTTCCCGGTTTTCTTTCACCTATTAACCTTGCTAGGTTACTTACTTCTTGTTCCAGATTTTGAATAGAAGCTTGTTGATTTCTAAATGCTTGAGCATTTTGTTCATTGGTTTGTTTTTGAGATGTGAAAAACTGTGTTTGAGTTTCAACTAGCTTTGTCATCATATCTTCTAAATTCGGCTTTTTATCATCGGTTTGTTGTGGTGGTTTGTTTTGAAAATTAGGTCTTTGCTGATTGTAAGTATTATTGGATACTTGTTGATTGCTAGGACCTTGTTGGTTATTGTATGGAATATTTCGGTTATAATTCTGGTTTTGATTATAAATCGGTCTTGGCGGTTGATAATTATTCTGATAATTATTTCCAGGCCTTTGGTTTATGTATGAAATATTCTCTCTTTGTTCCATTGTTAATTCAATACTGAGACAGTCTTTTGTCAAATGTGGTCCTCCACACTGCTCACAACTAATTCGTATTGCATGAATATCTTTAGTCATCTTTTCCATTCGTCTCTCGAAAGCATCTATCTTTGCGGAAATGGAATCTAAGTCATGGCTAGAATCGGCTCTAGCTGCTTTAGATGATCTAATGATATCTTTTTCTTGGTGCCACTCATGTGAGTGGGAAGCAGTATTATCAATAATTTTGTAAGCATCAGTTTCGGTTTTCTTCATAATCGAACCACCAGCTGCTATATCTATGTCTTTTCTTGTAGTGATGTCGCATCCTTGGTAGAATATTTGTACTATTTGACAGGTGTCTAAACCATGTTGCGGACATCCTCTTAACAATTTTCCATATCTTGTCCACGCCTCATATAGAGTTTCATTTGGCTTCTGTGTGAACGTAACAATTTCTGCTTGAAGTCTTACGGCTTTAGATGCAGGAAAGAATTGTTTAAGAAATTTGTCAATTAAAACATCCCATGTATCAATCGCCCCTTCAGGTAACGATTCCAACCAATCTTTGGCTTCTCCCTTTAAAGTCCAGGGAAATAACATGAGATATATCTGTTCATCCTCCACTTCTCGTATTTTAAATAGTGTGCAGATCCTATTAAAGGTACGTAGATGTTCATTTGGATCTTCCTTCGGCGCACCACTAAATTGGCATTGATTAGTCACCATGTGTAAAATTTGTCCTTTGATTTCATAATCTGGCGCATTAATGTCTGGATGAGTAATTGCGTGACCTTGGCCAGTGCGTTTAGCTCTCATTCGGTCTTCCATACTTAAAGGTTCCAGATTCTCCATAATTGAATTTGTTGAATCGGTATCACTAGATGATTCTGATTTAATAGTTCGTTCCTCAACAATCTCTGTTTGAATGATTGGTGGTTCCGGAGGAAAGTTTAATGGTTCAGGATCTACGAACCGTTCCTGAATATTTTCCGGATTCTCAATTGTGAAGTTTGTTTCAAAAACTGGATTATCGGAAATTTGAACTGAAGTACTTGGTCGACTGGATGACGATTCTAAAGAAAAATCAACGGCGGTTATATTTGTTAAACGATGTCTTGATCGAGTTACAGGTGGTGAACGTACAAAAGGTGATGAACGTCTTGCTCGGTGCATTCACAGAATATCCTATTAGTTTTTAAAAGGAAAGAAAAATTATAATAAGTTATCCAATCAATAGACTTTTCTGATTTTGCCCACGTTTCGAATAGCCAAAAGATGCAGCAGAGGGGCAGGATTCGTTTGGTCTCAATATAATTGAGGACTGTTTGGCTCCAATAACCCGGTCCACGTACAAATCCAACTATTACTACGAACCAGAAAATTTTGATGTCTATTAATTTAACCACTTAAAATAAATTTTCGTAATTTTAAGAAATTTAGATAAGAAGTAGAATAAAAATCTAAGTCCTAAAAACTAGAATGGCGAGAAATAAGAAAGAAAAAGAGTTCGTCGCAAAAGGTCGAAAAAGAAAAATGGTTTAAAAAATTAAAAGGTGACGGAAAAATAAAAGAAACTTATAAAAACTTAAAAATACTTTACTAATTTAACCTTATTACTACAACTAACTTAAAATTATAATCGCAAATTGAAATTACTAATTGGAATGATAATTGATACATAGTAAAAGGTGTCTAAAAATATTAAAGCTTACAGGAAAAACTAAATCCCAAATGGAAATAACTTAAAAAGAAACTAAAACTTAAAAAGGCGTCGCAAAATTCTAAAGCACCTAAATCTTAGTCTAAAGAAAAAGCACTTAAGGAATTCTACGGCAAAGCCTAAAAATCTAGGAGTAAAAATAACTATAGCAAAAACTAAGTTTAAAATTAAATATGAGCTAAAAATACAAAAGTTATGCTACAACGATTAAAAAGGGACAAAATATAAAAATATACAAAAAGTTGTGAAAAGTACAATTTTTATAAAAATATTATTTTTATATTATTTATTTAATAAAACTACTAATTTTACAATTTTAATAAAACTAATTAAACAAAATACATAAATATAAAGTAAAAAGTAAAAATAAAACTAAAATTAATAATAATAATAATAATAATTAAGTTAAATAATAATAATAATAATTAAAATCCCGTAATTAATGCGGTTTTAGGGTTTTTGTCCGTGTGTCAGAAGCCCTCCGCGAGTCGCGGCAAAAAGAGAAGAAAACCCCGCGAGTCGCGGGGATCCAGAATTCAGTTGACAGGTTTTACTTTTTACGCGTTTTTCTTTATTTTTTTTTTTTATTTTATGTTTTCTGTTTTTAATTTAAATAAACGATTTTAAAATAAAACTTATATTTTTATAAACTAAAATAGAAATAAAGAAACTTATAAAACTTAAATATTTAACAAAATCTTAAAAATACTAATATTTTTGTTTTTCTTTTTATATTTTTGAATAATTAAAACGTATTTTTACAAAAACGACTTTTAATAAAAGTAGATAAAAATCTTTTTTTTTTTTTTATATATTAGCGTTGCGCTTCCGGCTTTTAAGATAGTTCCCCGGCAGCGGCGCCAAAAATACTTGATGTCGAACGAGGTGTATATAAAATAGTTATTATTTTACTAGGAAAATACTATTAAATACGATACAATTTTACACAAGATATTTATTTATTTATAGAATGGATATACTTAAACCTTGCTACAACACTTATAGGCAGTGTACCTAATCGTACAGTAGTGTAGTTTTTAGTAAGTCCGGTTCGTTCCACAGGGAGATCTTTAAACAAAGCTCAACGCTATATTAGTTTACTTTTATAGAAATACAAATATATATATAAGTAATATTATTATTATAAAGGGGGGTTTTTACCGTTTAATGACCGGTTTGTCGATTTTAAAACTTTAGTCGCAGTTAAAACTTAATGTAAAATATAAAATAAATACAAGACTTTAAATTAAAGCGTAAAGTAAATAACGATAATGAAATTGCGAATAATAAAAATGCGATAAAATTAAATTGCGATAATTAAAAGTACGATAATTAAAAGTGCGATTAAATAAAATAACAATAAATAAAAGTGCGATAATTAGAAGTGCAATTAAATATAAAATAAAGGAAATTAAATATGAAATAAAAGAATTATGCTTATTTAAACTTCCGTAATCATGATGTTTGACGTGTTGATTTTAGTTTTATGCCCATGGGTTAATTGTCCTTTGTCCTGGATTATTCAATATGTCCGTCTGGTTTTTGTCCATAACAGTCCATCAGTCATAAATATAAAGTGCAAGTGTCCTTGTCAAATTATTATTATACCCGAAGTTAAATATTCCAACTAATTGGGGATTCGAATTGTAACAAGGTTTTAATACTTTGTTTAATGAATACACCAGGTTATCGACTGCGTGTAAACCAAGGTTTTACTACTTTGTTAACAATTACACCAATTACCCTTGAATGTAATTTCACCCCTGTTTTAATTATTCTAGTGGCTATTAATCCATTCCCGTGTCCGGTTAAATGAATGATTATTCGTACATATAAATACCCCGCCCATCGTGTCCGATCGAGTGTATATGGTAATTTATAGGGACGCCCAATTGTAAATCTTTATATTAACATTAACAAACTTTCATTTAGTTAAACAAATATAAAGCCCATTAATAGCCCATAGCCTAGTTTCCACAAGTGTCGTTCTTTTGTCCAAACCCCAATTATGGTACAAAGCCCAATTACCCAATTTTAGTAATTAGCCCAACATCATGATTACTTCGTTTTAAATAAGCATAATAATAACTTAGCTACGAGACATTAATATAAAAAGGTTGAACATAACTTACAATGATTAAAAATAGCGTAGCGTTACACGGACAGAATTTCGACTTACACCCTTACAACATTCGCTAACATACCCTTATTATTAGAATTATAATTAAAATTAAAATATAAATTATAAATATAAATATATTTACGTATGAAGAGGAAGAGAAAAAAGATGTGTTTTTTTGATCAGAATTCGGGTTGCTTTATAGCCAGGGTTGAAAATTGGGGCTCCGCGACTCGCGGCAAAATGGCCTTAAAACTCCGCGAGTCGCGGAGATATATTTACAGCTCACACCCTTGGAGTTTCCTGCTGCCGACGGTTTTTAATATATATATATAATATATATATAATTAATATAATTAATTATATATTATATTATATTTATATACATAGTTAACTTGTAATTTTTAGTCCGTTGCGTCGAGCGTTAAGAGTTGACTCTAGTCCCGGTTCCGGATTTTCGAACGTCCTCGCGTACAATTTAATATCTTGTACTTTGCGTTTTGAATCTTGTACTCTTGTGATTTCGAGACGTTTCTTATCAATAATTGGAACCTTTTTGATTGTCTTTTGTACTTTTGAGCTTTTTGGTCGTTTGCGTCTTCAATTCGTCGAATCTGTCTTTTGTCTTCACCTTTTATTCTTTAAACGAATATCACTTGTAAATAGAACAATTGCAACTAAAAGCTTGTCTTTCTTGAGGAATAATGCTATGAAATATATGTTCGTTTTTAGCATTATCAGATGTACTAGTTTATACTTTATTTTTAGTCAACATAAGGATGTAATTGTTTAAGATTCTTTAGTCTCATTATTATTACTATTATTATTATTATTATTATTATTATTATTATTATTATTATTATTATTATTATTATTATTATTATTATTATTATTATTATTATTATTATTATTATTATTATTATTATTATTATTATTATTATTTTTACATTTACTACATGATAAGTATTATTTTCTTTTTACTAATTCATGACTTGTATTTATTTTTATTTAGTTCCCAATTGTTTTATTATTTATATAAATGACACTTTTTATTTATTACTTATAGATTAATAGTTATAAATAATATTACTGAAATGCATAAATTTTAATTAGCAGTGAGTGTCGAATAAAAGTTTATTATTTGGTCAACGTTAAATTGATTGTGTATATAACAACCCTTAAATAATTAATACGTATAGTCAGACAGTAAACCCTAGGGTTATTTCAGTAATTTCAGAAGTCAAAAAGTGAGGGTTGTTATATCTAGAAACCTACAACATAAACATACATACATACTTTCATTGCTCACCAAACTCACTTCTAACATCATGTCTTCGCTTCAACTAAAGAGGTGTGGCTTAACACCTACTTTCGTACAACTCTTCATAGTAAACCATTTCTTGATCCAAACCCATTTTGACACTTCAAAAGGTTTTGACATAACTAACTGATATTGGCTCATTTATACATATTATTATTCACGATATCTTGTTCTTTTGGGTATAAATTGATGAAGATTGAAGACATTGGTTTGTGGTTATGTTTGAAATTGTATTTTAGGCTAAAGAAGTCTTCATTGGTACATTTTGGATGTTTTCGGTGAGTTTCGATTTAAAATAATCAAGTGTTGGTGAAAATTCAGAGTTAATGTGACATGCTGTTGGTGTTACGTCTCGCGGTCACGATATGCTTGGTCGCGATCACGAGCCATTGTATTGCGGGTGCAAGATTCCAAGCTACGGGCGCGAGAAATCAACCGAACACGAGTTAAGTAAAAGTGCAACTTCGCGAGTGTAAATCATTAAATCGCAGTCGGGATTCCAGTTTGTGAAGACCTCGCGATCGCGAGCACCCAGGTCGCGATCGTAAGGGCTAAGTTTGCCAGACTGTTTCAATTGCCTCCTATAAATAGGATTAAAACCCCAAAATTCTTCAGCAGTTTTTATCTTATGAATTTCTTAGCTAGGGTTACGTTTTTTTACAGTTTTCTATGGTATTTTGGAGCATATAAACACTTGGATTTCAATTGTTAATCATTGGTAAACTCTTATCTTTAATTTTAATCTCTACAATGGTTGATTATTGTTTATCGTTATGCTTGTTTGCTTTTATTCTTGCCATGAGTAACTAAATTCCTTCTATTCACTTAGATGATTGAACCTAGGTGATGGATTGCTAATCTTTATGTTTATATAATTAATTGCTTTTGATCCATGATTCTTAATTACTCTCATTAATTGATCCCATTAATTACATGTCTATTGATTGAATTAATGACAGTTAATGAAATTGATTAACTTATCTAGGTTATTGAAAAAATAATTAGATTGGTTGAATTGCATGCGGGACACCAGTGTAATTATACTTAGTAAATAACCCATCAATTGAGTAGGTAATTGTGAAGTCTAAAAAGGGACAATGATTTACCCTTCAACTGAATCACCATCTTGAGTAGTTATAAATTGATTGATCATGTTCTTCAGAAGCGTGAGGTAAACCAGCGTGAAAAACTAACACTTTCATGGTTTAAATTAGTATCTAAGTGCAGGACGCCAACTTATCTTACTAATTAATTGATCTTAATAAAGGCAATCCTGATCCTAGGGAATTGAGTCTAAGTGAATACCCCCTTGTCTATTGATTTCGTATTGCTTAATTCGTGTATTTTAGTTTTAAAAGTTTTAAATAAAACTTCCCCCAACTTTGTTTATAGAATAATTATTAGTTTTAAAATCTTAATCAACCGCTCTCTGTGGAAAAACCTGTACTTGCTAATACTCTACTACATTGATCAGGACAGTTGCTTGATTCGTGTGATAAAACCTCTTTAGTCTAGTGCAATAATTTAAAGTGTGCAATAATTTAAAGTGTGGTTTGACCTCATCACTAACTACTAACATGAACTATAAATACACGAACTTATAACTAACAATACTTATATACATCAAGTATGTAAATTTATCACCCTTTTTTACATAAAGTTTACTAGTAACTTCATTCTATATCTAGTTACCATTTTTATAACATCAAGTTATAATTTACCATTCATGATTCTTTCACATACATACATATAACTTCAAGATTTTTTATTCATACAATAAACTCCAATACCTATACATGTACTAACAACTCCCAAAAGCATCCCAAAATCACTATAAACCCAAAAACTCCAATTTAAGAAAAACTACAAGTTAAGATTCTTACCAAGATAACTAGAAATAGAGAAATTGAACTTCCTTCTAGTTGATTAACACTTCAATTTCACTTGCTCATCCAAAACAAACTCCAATTTCATCAAAACTAAGTTCTTCTTGAATCATCATCATCATCGTTGCTATTATTCTTTCTCTCTAAACTCTCTCTCTAAGTTGAGAGAGTCTTCTGAAAGTTTTGAGACTCACATGAGGTGTTTAATCCTCAATTTGTGGTTAAACTCCATTTCTAACAATATTACACTTTTAGTCCTTCATTATACAGAAAATGAAAATCAGTCCGTGCTATTCTGGCAGAGTGCGCGATGCACACCTTACCTGTTCGTGGTGTACACTTGAGCTGAAAATGGGATGTTACAAATATTGGGTTACAAATCACATGAACTTAAAGTGGACTTGTTCTAAGTCAAGCCCGTTTTGTGGATAAGATTCCTGACAGGTTTAATACAAATGACTCTATTATAGCTAGAACTCTCATTGACACGAGTCAACATCTAGCTAAGAACAAAGGAGAACCTATTAAACAGTTAGAGTACTCAATAATTATTGGCAGCTTAATGTATCTAATGAGTTGTACTTGTCCAAATGTAGCATATGTTGTAAGCAAGCTAAGAAGATACACGAGTAATCTGAGTACGTATCACTAGAGTTGTATGACTATGTTACTTCGGTGCTGAAGATACATTCGTGATTACGGGTTGCATTATAACAAATATCCTAAGGTAATCGAAGGTCACTCTAATGCGAATTGGATATCTGATACAAATGATTCCAGAGTGACAAGTAGGTATGTTGGTCCCGAATTAACAACATGAAGTTTGTTGGGGGGGGGGGGGGGGGTTGAATACAATTCTTTTTGTTAGTTAAGATTGATTAGTAGTTTAAGTACTATAATTACCAAGCAATTAAATCTGAGTCACAAGTAATTTTCAACGTTATTTTTTTATTGATATAATCTCAAAGAATCTTCTTGGTGGAAGTGATAACCAGTTGATACAGTTTACACCTAATAACTTTGAACAAATTATGCTTACAGGTTGGACTCAATTGATTTAATATCCACAACACTAATTTATGAAATTGTGGTTTCATCTATTTATAGGAGCCCTAAAAACCATGTAATTGATATATTGTCCGCTGGTACAAAGGAAGTTTGTACCATGCCGACAGCTGTGTCAGGAAGCACATGGTCTCCCTTTCCTTCTTTGATAGCTAATTGCAAGAACACCCTTTTGGACATTCGTTTTGATTAAAAAAATAGAATGTGGGGTTCCCAAGGCTTTGATAAAGCTTTAACCATGAACTGCACATGGTTAATCTTCTGCATTCCTTTGTTGCCATGTAAGGTCACTTGTCAGCAGCCGACTTGTGTCCTTCTCTGTTCAACTTCGTCTTCGATGTCAGTTGAATAGTGCCAAGTGATGTAGACAACACAGGAAACGATCATGCTTGTAATGGAGCACGATTTTTCTAAGTGTTGTGTGATGCTTCAGCCACTGCTGGTCCTTCAGTTACTGGCTCTTCTTAAGTGGGTCGTGCTGGTTCTGCATACATCCCATGTTGGTCAAAAGTAACCTTGAAACTTGAACTATCTTGTGCTGATAGTGAAGGCAGTATACTAAACACTTAGACACAACAAACATTACTATTTAACAATAAATAAACTTATGTTGGCCTGCACATTACAACTAGTGTTAATAACTATGTTTTGTCATAATTAAATCCTTAATTCTGTAGGGGACTCAAAAATCTCCCCCTATTTGATGATGACAAAACATGTGATATGAAAAGAAAAATACTAAGGCTCATCTCGAAAGGACTTAAGAAAAAATAAGCAGTTTTTATCCTTTAAGTTTATTTTTGATGGGATCATTTAATGAGTTATCTTTATCTTATAATTTGATATACTTTTGAAGATAACTCATAGTGTAATATCCATTATATTCAATCAGAGTACATAATTGAGAATGAAAAATTACAAAGATCAAAATAACAAAAATTACAAGTTATCAAGATGCTAAGATTCTATTCTTCATCTACTGGTTCTTCTTTGATCTTGATACTTGAGAGATCCACATCTGGAAAAAACTCTGGGAGGTCTTCCATTCTGAGAATTAGAATTGTTGGTGGTAGAATGATAGGTTCACGTTTGGATGAGAAAGGGCCAGCACCAGTTTTCTTCTTCTTGTTTGCAAATTCAGCATCATCGTCAACTTCTAGTGCATTGACATACAAAGTGGCCTTTCTGAAGTATTCTTTCAATTATGGTGCATTGGTGTCGCTTTGAATGGTATTATTGAGGCACGGTACTTGATAAGCTCTCGCAGACACATGCTAATGTTCATGACCATAACGAGCATAACTATGAGGACTTGACTTTGTCAGGGAGAGTCTTGTGTGAAGCGTATTGTCGCCTACACAAATGGTAGATGAGGTCAAAGACATCCCCATCTACTTAGAGTTAGTAGACTAAGTGCATTTCATAATCGAAGGTCAAAGGATAACACCTACCTATCGTATGTAAGATTCAACTGCTGAAACTTAATCGGATTATTGTTGTTTCTGAGACCGATTTCCATTAATGTGGGGGATTGTTGGAAAAATTGATGAAAAATGTGTGTATTCACCAACTTTGAACATAGATAATTATATAGTCAAGCGACGTATATAGATAACCATATAGTGGGGTTTGTAGCCTCTAACGAGGGGTTTACAACGAACTAAAGAGTTTCCAAAACAGATTAATAGTGAATGAGATAACGAGTCTCATAGGTTTTAGTTTGGTGCAAAAATTGAAAGGATTGAAAAGAAGTGAAAGTTGTCCCACATCAGAAGTAGGAAGAAAGTTAAGGCCCTAGTCTCCACTATAAATAAAGTCTTTAGGCTTTGTTGAAAGAGGCACTAAAAATGTATAGCAACATACATCACAAGTTGGGTAGCTATACACATAATTTTTTTTTTCCTTCTCATCCGCAACATGGTTTCCCCTTTCCGGTTATTTTTCGGACAAGTATTCAAGTCCGGTAGTACATTGCTTCGAGCCAGTGTACCCTAAAAACAGATGAAGAATCTATTTAAAGGAGTTGTGTCAAACACAACCCCGGTTCATTCCATTATCGGTTAGATCCTTTTAATTTTTTGTTAATAAACCAATTATTTGTTATGAACTAGTGTAATACCCGCAACCATGCGGGTTTAAATATGAAATTATTTACCGAAATCGTTAATATACGTGCAGGATCAATGGGGAAATAACCAATTGGGGGGAAGCGGGGAATCAAATTTTTTGTTTTTCGTTTTTTTTTGGAAAAAATTTTCAGGCATTAAGATCACACGAAAATGAACATTTAAAAAGACACTTCGTGATGAATGTTATTATTTAGGCCAGAAAACGGTCGACAAAAATAACATTCAAGATAATATTGATCGTGAAGAATGTTAACGATTTTTTTTTAATGTTTTGTGAAGTAAAATTTAGTCCGATTTAGAGTTTAAGGTTTAGGGTTTAGTCCCTAAACCCAAAACTCTAATCCCTATACCTTAAACTCTAAACTGTTCGTGTTAAAAACTCAATCTAAATCCTAAACCTAAACCCTAAACCCTAATATCTAAACCCTAATATCTAAACCTTATAAACCCTAATATATAAACCCTAATATCTAAAACCTCAACATACGTTCGAAAACATGATAATTGTTATATATTAATTCTTCGAGCGTTTTCTCGCCAAAATAAAAACATTTAACACAAAGTGTCTTTATTAAATATTCACATTTTCATCCAATCTATAATGTTCGTGAACAAAGTTTTTTCAAAAAACGAAAAAAAAAATTTGCTTCCCCACGCTTCCCCCCGATTGGTTACTTCTCTCTTGATCCTACCACTACATATATATATATATATATATATATATATATATATATATATATATATATATGAGTTATGGCTATTCAAGGGCCATATACTTTTTATTTTGTCCCGATGTAGTCCATATACCCAAAAAAATACTATTATAGGCCATAAACTTTTAAAAAGTGTATCGATGTAGTCCATAAGGTAACCTGTTACCGGTTAAACAGGTCACCTTTTGTTTACATCGATACACTTTTGAAAGTTTATGGCCTACATCGATACACTTTTTGAAAGTATGTGAACTACATTAGTACTTTTCTTTGGGTATATGGACTACATCGGGACAAAAAAAAATTATACTTTTTTGAAGATCAACGGTTTAAAATCGATCAACCTTATTTATCAGGTCAATGGACTATATCGATACATTCTTTTAAAGTTTATGAACTATAATAGTATTTTTTTGGGTATATGGACTACATCGGGACAAAATAAAAAGTATATGGCCCTTGAGTAGCCTTAACCTTATATATATATATATATATATATATATATATATATATATATATATATATATATATATATATATATCACTATCACTATCACTATACACATTAAAAGAGAGTCTCGATTAACTAATAATTATTTTCAAAACCTCCTTAATTACCGTTAAATTAGAAAATGACGTTACACTACCCTTAATTCAACGACTCTTAATTATCCCTTAAAATATTAGCTAATAAATCAATTTGACATAAACTCATGTCATACAAAATAACACGGGAAGGTTAAGGCAAATTAGGGATCCTTTGCTCACATCTCATTCTCATTATCACGTATCTCTCCTCAACATCTAAAAAAAACTCTATCCAAGATCTAATCGTTCTACATTCACTAAATGTGAAGATTCAATTTAATTGTTGAATTTTCAATTTGTATTTTTTTAATTCAACTTTTTTTTATGATAAACCTTTCCTGCCAAGTAATTACTAATTAGGGCTCCGGTGAAGCACTGGATTACTTTTTCACTATTGATCTGTTCATACCTCTACTGCTTTATTCAGCAGATTTAGTTTCGATAATAGATGTTCTGGTGAAAACACCCGACAATCATCAACATCGAAGATCAATTCTTCATTCATCTACATCGATTTCATATATTTGGAGGAAAAAGCTTTGATTGTTTGAGCAAATCTCGATCCACCAAAGGTCCATGATTTTCTCCATATTCTATACTAAGGTAATAATTAAATCTCGATTTCATCTTAAATAATGATGTTGATTAACTTTTAAATTTGTGCTGATCTTTCACCATTCATATTGTTGATTAGTCTAAATATGTTCGTTGTATAAAGACAATTTGTCTATTGTAGTTTTTTTTTTTAACAGCTGGGAATTTGTTCAATTATGATACAGATATATGTGAACTATTCAACTTTGTGAATGACTTGTTGAGTAAGGAATGCAAGTAATTTGGGTGCTTGGTTCATGGTATTAGGCTGTAGGGAAGGGTAATGGTAATGAATGATGATGATGGTAAATCACAGACAACAAAAGGCAGCGTTGTCTTGCTAAAAGCATGCTTTAATTTACGTTTTATTACAATTATTAAGGATTTAAGGATAGTTTATATATAGTATAGATTCTATGCGGGCTTTGCTATATTATTTGGTATTTAAACTTACAGTTTTTCTGATTATACTTTTGACAACTGTACTAAATTTTCAATGCATCAGTTTCTTACTGCTTGTGCTGACTGAGTCGTGTGAAAATGACGATGCCCAATGCGAAAACAATGGAGTTGGATGAAGGATGGAGTTTCATGCAGAATGGGATAACTAAGTTGAAGAAAATTTTGGAAGGGCATCCTGAGCAGTTCAGCTCAGAATAATATAATGATGCTTTACACGTATATATTTTGCCAACTTTACTTGTATATTTTTACTTCACATATCGGATTTCATGGTTCTTTCTGGTCGGAGGTCCCTAGGAAGCAGCCCCTCTGCTCTACAGAATAGGGAGGGACGACTTCCTCTACCTGGGGACCGATAGGTATCCTGGGTAGAAGAATGACTTCCCTTTTACTTTAGGGTAGAGGAAAGGACTGCCTACATCTAACCTCCCCCATACTCCACTTTAGTGGAATTGGGTATTGTTGTTGTACACGTATATATATATATATATACTCATTTATACATTTGCATTTTTTCATTTTATAAAGGTCTTACCATATTTGTCATTGATTTTGACTTATTCTATCTTTTGACTCTTGACAACAGGACGATCTATAACATGTGCACTCAGAAGCCTCCCTATGATTATTCTCAACAACTGTATGACAAATACAAAGAAGCATTTGAAGAATATATTCGGTCCACGGTAACCCCCTTATACGCTTTAGTTGTAGCAGAAATTGGTGTTTTGTTTGTTGTATTAACAATAGAGCACGTGGATTGTTAGATATAAGAGTAGATAGTATGTTAGTATGTTAGCTAACATCATGCATACGGTTATATAAGCTGACAATTAACGGATAAAGTTATGTGTAACATGGATTAATGGTTCAACTTTCTAACAGATGTATCTGATTTGATTCTTTTAAGGTTTTACCATCTTTAAGAGAGAAGCATGATGAGTTCTTGCTGCGGGAGCTTGTGAAGCGATGGGCGAATCATAAACTAATGGTTAGGTGGCTGTCTCGGTTTTTTCATTACCTTGATCGTTACTTTATTGCTCGAAGATCGTTACCATATGTATATTTCGTTCAAACCATGATTATATTGCAATAGATAGAATTGTACAAGTACTAAATATGTAAAAGGTGATCACTTTTTTGTTTTGTCAGATTTGACGTTACTGATTCAACTTGACCCGTTGACAGAACCACAAGTTGTTGGGATTTATAGCTTGCAAATATCCTCACAACAAGCTGAAGAAGCCTTGACGCAAGGATTAGATCAACTATGGTATCTCATGGTACCCCTTTATCGATTTATCCTATTTTGGCTTATTAGAATGCAAACATTGAAACTTTGTAGTAACATCAAATTAGTGATTACCGAGTATTTTGGCAGGCTACATGCTCTGAGTACTCTTTGGACATCTCAACCACGCGAGTAAGAAAGGTAATTTATAAGTCTAATACAAACCCTAAATATCATAGTTTTCTATCTTATTAGTCATATATTTTGGTCTTACTTCATGCACTTGATACACTCTAAAAGGTAATATAAAGTGTAATACAATTCACAAATATTGTAGTTTTCGTATGGATAATGTTTCATGATTTAGTTGATCCTTATTTCATTTGCATTTGATTTCGTGCAGAATAAAAATAAGATTCTTCAAACAATGCAGTTACGGAGTTGTGTCGATTTATAGACTCGAGATCCACTCTTAGACAAGTGTGGTGCATGTAATTTCATAGCATATGTGCCTACATGTTGCTTTAAGTTGATATGAAATTGACAATGTGCTTCATGATATTAGGGTGCTCTGGTTCAGAGGAGATCCAACTTCCAGGGTAATCAGTTCCCTTTGGCAGCTGAGGCTGCTATATATGTTGCAGCTTCTCCTATCCGCAATAGGAATTTTAATCAGCACCATCCAATGACTTCATATATACAAAGGCAAGTCTCATGCTACATATGCTATGTATGCTTTTACATTCAGTAATCTCAGTTTTCTTCTTTTCTTTTTTGGGAGTAGGAAATGGTAGTAGTAGTTTAACGATAGCTTGATGTATGGTATCCAAGAATTTTATAGATGTTGCTGGTTATTTGGTTATGTTTGGATAAGTGGCAAACTGAGTAGGTCAAATGTGGGGTGACGTGTTAAAACCTATAATTTTATAGTACGAGTCAAAATGCTTCAACTAATAAGCACTTTCATATCATCTATTATTTCAATTTCAATATTTCAATTGTGTTAATAACGTCACAGTTATTGTTTAATACACCAATCCTCAATATCTGGCCATGACGCATGTATCTTCTTCTAATCTTACAATCATTCACCTTCCCGTTAATCTTAATACCAAAACATACATGTGTAGTTTCCGTATCCTTTTTGTATCGATCTTTTCAATGCCTTTTTCTCTATACCTACGACATCATAATCTGCAACTTTCAAGAGACCTATAATAAAATGACGACCTGCCTTACTTATCACATAACATGTACTTTAATTCTGCGCACTAGGAAGTATTTTTCAAGTAAATAGTAGGTTCGAAGTTATGTATTTATTTTACTAATTCTTTTCGTTTTTAGTTGTAACAACAATATTTATTTGAGAACATCACAATTAATCTTTTAACAGTTATTTAAAACGGACGTGCAACATACGAGTTCAAATATGAGAACCGGCGTGCTTCGTCGATTCTCTTATTGCTTACCATTATACATGGTAGTTTTGCCGATTTGGACGAGTCATTCACACTTGGATCCAACTTTTTTACTTTTTATATTTCAGACACATATGTTTTTCTATTTGTTTTTGGGTCTTTTGGCATTTATAGCAAGATTGACTTTTCATTGAAACATATCATACCACATTTTATTTAGATTATTTTATTTATAGCTCATAACAATAACTGTTTGATAAAATCCGTTAGTTTTGCACGGTTTTTTACTTACACGTGCAACGCACGGGCTCAAATCAATAGTCATTGCAACGATAGTCATTGCAAGGATCGTTTGAGTCCTATTCGGCGTTCAAATCAATCGTTCATCTTACAGATTCGAGGTAAATTGTTTAGTTTAATCTCTGAAATTGCTTAACCATCAAGTCCCTACTCCAGCTTTACAAAGTAGTTATTCTCAATAAAGATAACACAACTTCATCCGATATCGAGGCTAAATTATGTCATCTTGAAACTGAATAAAATCAATTACTGGAAAAGGTTGCATCCTTAACAGCCGATTCAAGTTTCGGTAAAGAAAGATATATTCGGTTACAAGCTAACTTTGAGAATTTTAGAAAAAGGTCGGAAAAAGGCTAAATGTAAGGACCAATGGGAAGTAATTCAAAGTCTCCTGCGATGGTTGATAATTTTGAGAGAGCAAAACACCCATTGAAATTGAAACAGATAAAAAAAAAAGATTGATGCGAGTTATCAGGAGATTTATAAAAAGTTCGCAGAAATTATGAGGAGTTTACGTGTTGCTGCTGTACCAACAATTGGAAAACCGTTCGATCCTCCAAGAAGTTCGACCACTTTTTTATTGTTTATTTTATTTATATATGTTATGTTGTTTTTTCTTGCTACACAAGTGGCAATATGGTTAGGTCAGAAGAGTTGGTAATGGTTTAAAACTAATAACGTTTTGCTGAAATCTAGAGCATTTACGAATTCCAGAAGTGGTAGAAATGATTTGGTGATTGGCTCTAGGCATCCATCTTTGTGGTTCGTGACACAATGCTTAAATTAGTTTAAAATGATGGCTGGTTTAACTGTAAGTACAACTAATGCAACATGGTTATCAAAAAGTATTATGTTGATGAGGAAGCTACCATATCGGACCGTCTATAGTACAAAGTTGATGAGGTGTTCACGAGGTATAAAACTTTGATATATTATTATATCTATAAGCTATATATACAAGTAGTCTAGGTTATTTCTTTATCTGTCTTTATTTTCAACTCAAACTATATAACATTAGTATTCCCCACTGTATAACATTAGTATTCCACACTAGATTACCAAATTGTTTACCCTCAACATGTTTATGTTATCCCATCTTCATCCTGAATTTTGGGCAAACATATGCTTCATCTCTATATGATGCCCTAAACAATTTTTAACGATTTCATAAATGGATGGTAAAAGGATTATATATGATATTAATTAATTACACTAATAATTAAAATTCACCACCTCAACCTAATCCATAAATTGTCTTAGGTCGCATCTTTTTGATGTTGTTAACCAATATCATGCCATATTCGTTGATGATACATCAAGAAGTGAAGAGAATATCTCTTCAGCTGGGCCATGCATTAGATTGCTTCTTACCTTAAAACGCTCAAGATCATGCTTCTAAAGATAACTGAAGGTGGTTCCTTGTCCAATATATTGGACCAGTGCCTGGTAAGTTTTAGACATGAGTTTATTTTTAGTTTTTTTAGAAATGCCTTCTCAGTAGTCAGTACCGCCATCCCTACTCAGTACCATTGTTTGTTCTTTGGTTTTTGTTTTACTTCAGTAACTTACGAAAGCAATATCATTTCAAAGTTTGAGGTTAATAATTCCATGTCTCATTAAATGTTAACCGATCTAATTTAATTTCACACACGCTGTCACTGTTTGAGAAAGTTAAATGTCCATAATTCAATTCCACATAACATGTTCTGTATTATTTTAAATAATTTCTATATTGGATCGTACATTCGTACTACTTTTTGTAGATGGTAGCATGATGGTTATTGATGACTAACCTTTGTGGTACACTTAGATATGTTAACAAGAAGTTAACATATCTAAACTTTGAATTATCAAGTGGAGATTGATGTGATTTCAACTTCTAAACTTTGTTTTTTCACTTCTTTTCAGGTTTAAACCTTATATCGATCTTCTTTGTTCTTCATAGTATTGTGCCATGGGGCTTGGTTGGATTTGATTTTCGTGGCTTGGTTACACCTCTTTTCGAAGAGTAAGTTACGATTGGCCCTTTTCTTTTCCATATTCATTACTGATCATGGATCACAATGTGCACAACTTTGCCTTTTGTCGCTTATGCAGGGTTGTCATAAAGTAGTAGTGGAAAGGATAGATTGTTTCATTTCAGTGGAGCGAATGGTTGTAAGTCTCTTTTACTATGTTTGGCTAAGTCTAATGTACCTTCTATTATATTGCCAAGTCCAAGAAGTTTGAAAACTTTACCGATGAAAAAAACATGTCGAAAATAGTATGGGTAGTAATTTAGTTCTGGCCGGGTTGGTTTAGCAGGTTGTAATCAGTGGCGGATCTAGGAAATTTTTTCACCGGAGGCGAAATTTTTTTCTAAAACGTAGAGATTTTTTTTGGCAAAATATTGAGGTTTTGGGGCAAAATATAGGGGTTTTTGAGCAAAATTTAGAGATTTTCGGGCAAAATACGAAGGTTTTGGGGCAAAATATGAAGGGTTTGGGGCAAAAAAAAAAAAATTCCACCGGGGGCAAAATCGAAAAACCGAAAAAATTTACACTAAAAATTGCAAATCCACTGGGGGCGACCGACCCTGACCCTTCATAGGTCCGCCCCTGGTTGTAATCACAACCAAAATTAAACCAGATTTGATAAACAAGGTGTTCGGTTTGAGTGGGTTTGGTAAAGTTTGGATTGGTCGGTTCAACATCCATAGTAAAATTGAACCCGTTTTTTTTTTTTTTTTTCCTTTTTTTTTTAACATTCATAATATAGAATGTATAGTTTTTAAGCTTCATTAATTCAAAATTCGATTAACAATACAACTTGAAATACTTATTAATTCACAAAAAATACTATTGAGATGTTCGTTAATGATTAACTCAATTTCAAAGTAACTGTTGCCTATCTAACAGTTTGTGGTTTTCATTTCACTGTAGTTAAAATTAAAAAGGAAGAGATCTAAATGGGCGGAGTCTTCCAAGAAAAGCAGAGATTAGAAAAAGGTTAGTAAAATTAATGGGTAAGCTTCTTAATTTAGTTTTTGCAGTGCTTTGTGTGTTAGAGGAATTGCAGAGATTATCGTTCCAATTGCATCCAATGTTGAAGACATCATACTTATGTAAGTATTTGTACATCTAGCACACATTGACATACAATTAGTTTAATGTTTATGGTTTAGTGTATAGGGTTTAGGGTATATGGTTTAGGGTTTAGGGTTTAGAGTTTAGGGTTTAAGGGTTAGATTTTAGAATTTAAGGTTTACGGTTTAGGATATAGGGTTTAGGGTTTAGAGCTTAGGGTTTAGAGTTTAGTGTGTAGGGTAAAGGGTTGGTGGTTTAGGATTTAGGGTTTAAAGAAGATATGCGTAAAGAACAACCAACGTATATTGGGGCTGCTGAGTGGACTGATTTTAAGAAGAATCATGACCTTGAAGATGGTGATGAATGTGAGATTTACTACAACTGCACTAATTCAAAGTTTTATCTCACAAACGTGAAAAGGTGCCGAGGACGTTAAGTGACTAATGGCTAATGTCAACATCTCTTTTGGTACTATATTTTGTTAATTCCACTACATCCATGATTTTGTATCTCTTAAAACTAATGACATGGATGTATGTCACTTATTTTGTACTTAGAACAATGTTACCCAACTACCTCTTTAAAGTAATATGTTTAAGAGTTCATCAAACTTTTGCCAATGTAATGATATATTACAATCTGTTCAATGTTAGTCAATTATACTTCTGAATTAACAGTGTAAAAAAATGTAGTTATATAAACATTTAAAATCATGTTTATACAAAAGTTATCATTACAACCCAAAAGTTACATGTTACAGTTTTTCTAACAAGTATGCAATTTTTTCTGAAAATTACGCAATAACGATCGAATACAAACCAATGCCCAACATTACAAAAAAAAACACCTGAAATAGTCGACCATACTTTTCATTAATTTACATCCTGGTCTAATAACCTAATCAACGAGTTTTTTCAATTCAACACTTTTTAATTTGACTTTTTACCCACATTAACACATTCAACCTGATGTTGTGTTTCATATGACCGAATACATTTTTATCAATCTGAATTATTCAAGCCAGAACATTTTCCTACGACATACATTGTGATGACAACAAAAAATAAAAAATAATAATGACACATTACATTTGTCATGTAACATATACATCATATTACAAAAATTATTAATATGTATTTACTTCTTTCAACAAACTGAATAAACAATCATTGCACACATGTGTTTTTGACTACAAAAAAGGGATTAAAACCAATCATATTGGACGACAATGAGAATGATTCAAATACCACCAAGAATGTTGTTTATAAGAAAGTCTTGAGACGTATTTGACTGAGACGTAAATGTTCTATAGTTAAATATCCTTTGAATATATTTGTACATCTCTAATTATATATACTTATGGTACAAACTAAATTCATTTTGACAACTAATATAAGCTTAATGGATAAAAAGAATTAACGTTGAGATTTAATGGTTTAAGGTTTAGGAATTGCTATTTAGGGTTTACGGTTTATGGTTTACAGTTTAAGATTTAGGGTTCAGGGTTAAGATTTTAGATTTTATGCTATAGGGTTTAAGGTTTAGTGTATAGGGTTTACGGTTTAGTTTTTAGGGTTAAGGGTTTAGGGTTTAGAGTTTTGGCTTTAGAGTTTAGGGTTTAATTTTTAGAATTTATGGTATAGAGTTTAGGGTTTAGGGTTTTAGGGTTTAGAGTTTAGGGTTTTATAGTTTAGGGTTTAGAGTTTAGGGTTTAGGGGTTTACGGGTTTAGGTTTTAGAGTTTAGGGTTTAGATTTTAGAATTTATGGTTTAGGGTTTAGGGTATAGGGTTTAGTGTGTAGGGTTAAGGGTTGGTGGTTTAGGGTTTAGATATAGAGTTTAGGGTTTAGAGTTTAGTGTATAGGGTTTAGTGTTTAGAGTTTGGTGTTTAGGGTTTATGGTTTAGATTTAAGGTTTAAGGTTTAGATTTTAGAATTTATGGTTTAGGGTTTAGGGCTTAGGTTCAGTTTTTACAATTTATGGTTTAGAGTATAGATATAGGGTTTAGGGTTTAGTGTATATGATTTAGGGTTTTGGGTTTATGATTTAGTGTATAGGGTTTAGGGTATATGGTTTAGGATATCGGAGATGATTTATTTAATTTGAATCAAAATTTTGTTTTTTTATTTATTCGTTAGTACATTTTGAAACTTTAAAAATTTGAATCCCTTATAAAACATTTGATTTAATGTTCATCATAGACTTAATAATAGTTCGTTAGTACATTTTGAAACTTTAAAAATTTCAAGCCCCTAAAAAATATTTGGTTTAATGTTCATCTAGACATATTAATAGTTTTTCATTTATATATTTAATTTTATACCTTAAATGATTAGACCCTTCAAAAATCTCGCGAAATCGCGGGTCTTTAACTAATATATATATATATATATATATATATATATATATATATATATATATATATATATATATATATATATATATATTAGTAACAAAATTGAAATGCAACATTATATGTTAATCCAATCCAAGTAACAAAAATGAAACAATCACAAAAGTACTACTATGTTGTATACAAACGTAAACAAATAATGTTTTAGAAAGAAATACATGAGAAACTTTTAAAAACACGAACTAACTTAGGCCTTTGGATGAGACATCCACAATAAACTTAGTGCAGTAATCCGATTGAGGTAGTAGCTGATTGCTAACAAAGACACTGAAATATATATTTTATTTAGTTATCCAATGAACTTTAGAAGAGAGAATCACAAATTCACAATCGTTAGACATAATTTTTATATAGTTTTAGATTAAGTTTGTCATTACCATATACATATATAAATACAAGTGACACTTGGGTCGGTGTGACGTTTAAAGTTTTATTCTTTTCATAAGGTTATGTATATGTATGTCTTTTCTCCAATATATATTTAGGTTTGTAGTATTTGATTTGAAAAGCCTAAATATGAAAGATCATCCCGATGTTCACCCATGGTATTGTTTTGAATAAACAAACTTTAATTTATATGTGTAAGTGTAAGTGTATCTGGAGAAACGGAAAAATAAACACATAACCCATATGCGAAGTGTTTTGAGATCAGTATAAAAATTAATTCGAAGTGTTTTGAGATCAACAAAAAATGAAATCACTTACATAACAATATAAAAATAAGATCGATAATATGATCACTACTTTCAACCTCCCATGGTCTCAACAGTAGGAATAGCTTGTCATTTGATTTCCTGTACTCAATTGTTAGAATGTTTTAGCTTGTAAAGAATATAACAATCAATAGAAAGTACTTTAACAATTCTAAAAATACCATTGCAGTAGGTGATATAAATAAGGAGTGGTTTCAGTACCTAAATCACATGATTTTTTTCGTAAATCATATGCTAATCCAAACATTTATGATTATACTATAATCATAGTTTATTTATATTTATATTTATAAATAATTACATATAACATATATATTTCAAAAAGCAAATGACTTCAACTACAAACTACAAAATATCACACAAAAGAAAAAATCCACAATTTCAAAAACCAACCATTTGTTATGACAAATAGTCTTATTATGTCTCAAATCTGTAACATTTAAAACATCAATAAGTGGTGACATTTATGGAACTTCAAATCTTTGTATGTTATGTATATTTTGACAGGCCATACAAACCTTTGTATGTTATGTAGATTTTGACAGGAATCCTCGTTGTTATCCGGAGTGTGTCGTTTGCTCAATGTTGACCCTTCACAAGCACAAACAACAACAACAGCAAAACCCAATACCACATAAGTAGTGTATGGGGGAGGTGAGATGTAGACAATCCTTCCCCTATTCGAGAATAAAGACAAGTCATTTCTCTACCCAGAGTGAAACACTCTCAAGAGTAGAGAAAGTCATCCCTCTCTTTATTCGACGGATAAAGAGATTGCTTCCGAGAGGACCTCTGGCCTTTATGTAGGAAAAAGTTTTTTTTTAAAAAATAAATTAAAAATACAAAATAAAAATAATAATAGACACCATGAAAATGGTAGAATCAAAATTTCCCTGGGTTTTAAATCCTGCCTAGAATTTAATTTATCTGAATAAAGTGAAGTTGTTACATTAAAGTCATGTTATTGTAATTTGATAACAAAGAACAAGTTGCAGATCTTTTAATGTATTCCCCTTAAAATTGAATAAAGACAGATTTAAATGGTGTCAGATTGTTAGTAACGAAACTGCACTATACAAAAAGGTCATACACTCATACTTAGTAAAATGACAGCCGTGAAACTACTTCTTGTTACATTTTGATTCTCGGTCTGCATAAGTAAACAATCTGATTAAACATAAGATTAAATATACAAATTCACTACAATCTATTGAATGATACGTTTGTACTTTGTAGTGTCATTCTACTTTTATTGTATATATGATTCTACATACAGAAAATACATCAAGGATCATTCACTTTTAAAAAACATACCACAGTACCTCACTGAGTATAGTGCGTTGAAATCTGGGTAACCATATCATATTATAAATTTGATACCAATCACGTGTTTCCTTTTGGTTTAAAAAAAACCCTTAATGGTTATGCACTTATGCTTCATCTACAACATGTCAAACGGGTCAAACCCGCCCAAGTGTAATAACTATGAATAAAATATCTAAACCATTTAATTGATTTAGGTTTTGTAATCATATTTGATTGTAGAACAGATGAATAATTATTTTTTTGGCCAAGAAAAAGTTCAAATTGCATGAGCAAAAGGTCTTACATGTAAAGGGCCCTGTACCCATGACTCAAAATTTCCCTGGAAGTTATTGAGGCGGCGGGTGGCCCTCCGGTAAAGTGAAGTCATCCCGACCCAACCCATACATTGTGCAACCCATACACGACTACATGATAAATCCTGAAGATGGTGAAAGAGAAAGACAAACCTCAACAAAGGGAATAATACCTTCGTCAAAGAGAAAAGATTCAACGATGTGTACCAATGTCGAAAACACCCTGATTCTAGTTTACGATCAGATGTATTACCACATCACAAATAACCTATCAAGAAAGTTATTACAACCATAAAAATCTAATCTTTAATCAAATATATAGACGTTAAATAAACATCAACCTATAAAATAGATTTATTAACCTACTTAGAAATTGTATGAATAATTTGTGGATCTGCTTTTGCTTCCTCGTTGAATATGCATACATAACTACATAAATGTTGACTTTGAGATTTTGCAAAAAAGTATATAAAAACATTATTTACTGACCTGGCATCACAACACACACCAGTTTTGGTGCAAAAGGATCTCTTACAATCACCAAAATTGTGGATGAATTGAGAAGTTGTTTAAGAATACATGTTACAACATCTCCACAGAAAAGCATAAATTCATAACCCCGAGTATTTTTAGCAGGACCTATCTTGAGATGGTCTTCAAGAAATCGATCAACAACATAAAATAAACTTTCAGAGCATAGGAAATACGCGTAAACTGACTTTCATAGCACTGGAACTACGCGTAAACTGACTTTCAAGCTCTTCTGCATAGCATATGCTAACCAGTCTGCATCACGCTTAGTTGGGTGGAAACCCATTTCCTACCATTTGTATGCTCCTATAAAATCAGAATAATAACGTAAAACCTAAAGATTTTTTCATACGAATAAAAAATATTTAATGACTATGACTATTAGTTTGCTGTTCAGGTTACATAAGGATGCCATACTGTTATTAGTGGTCCGATAATTGATGGTCTCTCACGCATATCCGAAGGAACAGAATACAGAGTAATTCCATCACCCAATTTCTGGTCTGAATCACCCACCTATGGTAAACACATAAAAAAAAAACTGTCAGTAGTTACACATCCTAACAGATGACGAACCACGTTCAATAAAGTGAAAAAGATAGCTATGATAACATAAATTGGTTATGCAAAGCCTACTAACAAGATAAATAGTTACAGGTGTCTTGAAGTACTTATGTGTTAGTTTCACAATTCAACTTAGCATAGTGGCTGAAAACATCATAGTTTGATGTTTTTTTTGCAAATACTCTAAAATTGTTTCAACATCTTCAGCAAATCCAATATTGAGCATTTGATTGCTTCATCAATAATAACTGGTAAGAACTTAAAAAGACATTTTAGTTAAACCAAGGGGTGGCATGATAAATTCATCAAAACCACTTAATCATCATAAAAATCTATTCTCAAACCTTAAGGTCATTGATATATTCTTGTTCATCGTGTTCTCGTCTGAGAGAAGCATTGTAGAGCTGCTTCAATTCCTTCCAAGCTTGTATTGTAGGTTTCAAGTGTGTCACAACCTTCTCTACCTGATCTATTGTTTGTTCCCTATCTTCGTTCAGAAAAGCCTCGAGTTCAGCTATGAATGCATTTTGTCTAAAAAGATAAAATATAAATTTAATATGTTATCCAGATCAGTATAGCATAAGGATATTTTATTTCGATTGTGCAACATAAATACTCATTATAGAAACATAATGTTAATTCAGCCCTTCATTCAAAACAATAATAAGCGTTACGAATTTACTAAGAATGATAAAATAACAAAACAAAGTTGATTCAAACTGGTAAAAAAGAAGAACAGAAACACCCAAAACTATTTAAATCATAAGTAATACGGAGTATTTTGTTAACTTCATCATCTCCCCATTTACACTCCAAATTAGGAAATATTTTGAGACTTGTTGACCTCTACATAATAATCATAACTGTATCTTACAATTTAAATTGAAATCGACAATAAAGAAACCTCAATTACTGACCATGGTGCGACTTAATTAGTTTTAAGGTGATACGTTTTGATGCTAGCGCTCCCATAACTATATCTTCCACTTACATTTAGTACTTGTATAATTGGGTTTTTTCCTTCTTAAACAATGCCAGAACTCCCATTTTATGAGATGAATTCGCTAATCTTCTCGAACCTTAATATTCATATCTTATGTGCCAGAATATCAATGGTACTTATGAGCGTGCATCAGTAGCTGCAGAGAAGAAATAAAAAAATGATGAAATAAGTTCAAAGTCAATTTATAGTTACCAGGAACACAATTTATACAAATTCGTGAAATAACCTTGCTCTAATGCACTTCTGCAAACCAACTTAAAAATAATACAGGCTAAACTATACCTCAATTATAGCTATTGTCATGAATACAATCAAGATCCCTATTTGTTTATGTTGTCTTTCTACGCCACCTACCTGCATTTTCATACTCACATCAGTATACATTAAACGTTTATATAGTACATAATGCAAATTCGATACAAAAAAGAAGCTGCACATTCACCATTAACTTTATGGTATTAGGTACCCTTTACCCTACCATTAAAAGAAACCCTAACGTATATATCAACTCCAATATTAATGTAACACGACTAATACGACAAGTGACCACGTTTGTTTTTAGGAACTTCATTGTAGGCTTAAAGTTGTATCTGAGAGGTGTTTGGATTAATGCAAAGATGTGTTTACTATTATACTACAATAACAGGGTGGTTGTGTTCTTGTGTCTATGAACTGAAATATGCGTTTACATGTTTCTGTGTATGACTCGCTGAACTATAAAAACTAAGAAACTCTTGATTATCATTATCTATAAATTTTTCCAGACTCAATTAAAAAGTATCAGTTAGTTTTGACCAAGAGTGGAAAGTTATTATAACAAATAGATGTATATGGTTAAAGTGTGCATAGTCATAATAACTGTTGCAGATTGCATAAACTGGATGGGTCAACATGGTATACTCTATGTAATTAGACTAAAAATAAAAAGTAAGAGTAACATAATCAGTTAGATGTCTCAATATGTATATATACAGCCATTTAGGGTAAGTGTGGTCAATGAAAATGTATATATTCTCATGGGTCAAAATGGGTAGGGTCAATCTGTAGTATACTTTTTTTCCTAAAGTTGCAGCTTTTTTTATTTATTTCGCTCATGTTTGTTCTACATAAAATGATTTAGGGTGCTTTATGCAAACAAAAATCAACACACTTTATGCTACTAATATGTCCTGTTTTTACCAATCACATTTAAAAATACTATATTTCTTTACAAACTAATATGTAGCACGTTAAGAAGCATCTTGACACTCGCCATAAGTTAGTGTACTTACGGATTTGAGGCAATGTTGCAAGTCTAATTCAGTTTCTTTCGTTATTTGCCAATCCTTTTCCAACCATAGCTGCCCTTGTCCGGGGCCTAGCCCACCGTGAACATGCAATTTATGTATTTCAATTTTCAACGTTTAAAATGAAACTGAATTTGGTCCAAAGCTTCAACGTCTAAAGTTCTCCACCTGCAAAACATCATATAATAGTTAAGCTCCATTTTGTTCTTACTCAAGCGCTTTTGATGCAAACATAACCAAATAATAAAGCTCCTGACTAATATAAAATTCACTATGTCGACATAGAAATTTTATAACTTTACAAAATTTCATATTCATATGTATTTACTCTTAAGCGCTTTTGATGCAAACATAACCAAATAATCGTGCAATTCTTAAGAAAAGTCAACATGTCTTAACCAGAGATCAGAAAAATGCGTGTCCAAAATATCCAAGTGACAGCAGTAAACGATATTCATATGAAGTTATGAGTTAATATGAAACAAAGATATTTACAACCAAAAAATGAAATACACAATTCTTACCTCACTTAAAGATGGCGCTGAACAAAAATAGGCCTTCTCCCATCTCTTTCCATCCTCGTCATCACATTTAAAGCAGCCCTAATGTTTCCTTCCCCACAATAACCAAACCATCCATTAACTTATTATACGTCAGTTGAGTCGGAATCAAACCCACTCGGGAATTTATTAGTCTTGGCTTAATCAACCGCAAATGAAAATTCTTCACGGAATCTTCAAAAAATCAATTCGGATTTGACGACAGATAAATACATATTGAGATGATGTATGTGATTGTAAACCGTGTTTGTATGATTCCGAACACTCATACCTCAAAATGAAGAAAATAAACTGATGGGATGTTTGAACGGTTTTTGGTTATGGATTAAAGTTTTTTTTGCTGTGGAAGATGGGTATTAGTTTTGTGATAATAAAAACTGAATCAGGATCAGTTTTTGTTGGATTGTTTAGTGTTACGGGTGAGGGTAAATTGGGAAAAGAACATAAATCTGACATGAGAGAGACAAATCTTACATCAAATAAATCACAGCCTTAGGATGATAACTATTGAATGATTGTGATCATCTTATTTAAGAAATTTAAAAATAATCTGACATAATTATCACTTTGCTTTAATAAGTAGAAGATGTAGAAGTGTAGATGCTTAGGTCACTCCCTATCGTAACTAAACTATTCATCATCTTAATTTTCTACATCAGCGTCACATCAACACTAATATCCGATAACTAACTCATAATTGTTATATTTCAGTAGGCTTATAACTACCTTTAGTGGCCTGGTTCAATATATTCAAATTGAAAGAACCAATAAAAGAGAGATGTGTTGTAGAAGATATAGGAGAGAAAGAGGTTGAAGAGAGGTGTGATGTATTTAATGTATATGTGTGTTTTTGTAACTTACATTATGCACATATATATAGTACAAATTTTACTATCCATATTTGACTAATTACCATCCATATTTAACTACTAAATTTACAACACTCCCCCTTGGATGGTAATTTTTTTTTAAAGAGCAATTAATACTGCCTCGTTAAAAACATTGCTAAAGAAAACCCAGTGGGATAAAACTTTAGCTAAGGGAAAAAGAGTGCAGCATAGAGTTGACTCCCCCTCAAGTAGACAACGCTGAGTCGTCACATCTTTTGAACTTGCCTCATGCCAATATTGTGAACGTATGTTTTGAAAACAGCGATTGACAGTGCTTTGGTATAAAGATCAGCAGAGTTGTTGATTGAACGTATCTCATTTTAATCTGGTTGTCTTTTACGAGATCTTGAGTATATGAGAAGAATCTGAGGTTTTCATCTGAAACTGTATCATCTAAATCTTTTATGTACAAGTTTGACCCTTGTGATTTGTCTACAGTCTCCTTCATGGTTTGCTCAAACTGTTGTTTCAATTCCTATTCCCTTTCAGTTTTTTCTGAGCCTTACCAATATACCATTCTTTTCCATCAAACTTATGACCGTTAAGACCGTTTATAGCTTTAGCGCCTCGTCAGCATTTATGTTTTGTTCTGTCATTTTTGATACTCTTCTTTCATTTGTACTATGTAAGCTGTATTATCTTCATAGATAGTTGTTGGGCTTTTATAGCGTTCTAGTCCACAAGAATCAATAATGATTTGTATAATTGATCTTAACTAAAATCATTCCTGAGTAGCTTCATGTAATGCAATCACTTCGGCATGATTTGATGATGTTGCAACAAGTGTTTGTTTTGAGAACGTCATGATATTGCGGTGCCTCCATTTAGGAATACATATCCAGTTTGAGATTTAGCTTTATGTAGATCAGATAAATAATCTGCATCTGTATAACCAAACAAATCTTGTTTCGAGTTGTTAGAATAAAATAATTATAAATCAGTAGTTCCCGGAAGGTATCAAACTATTTGTTTGATCCCATTCCAATGTCTTTTGGTAGGGGCTGAGCTGAACCTTGTCAACAAATTAACTGCAAAAGAAATGTCAGATCTTGTATAATTTGTAAGATAAATAAGAGCCCCAATTGCACTAAAATATGGAACTTCTGAACCAAGAAGATCTTCATGATCTTCTAGAGGATGAAATGGATTAGTATCAATATTAAGATCTAACAACCATATGAGTACTTAATGGCTTTTGTCTTGTCCATATTAAAATATTTTAAAATCTTTTCGGTATAAGTTCTTTGATGTATAAGTAAGTCATTAGTTATATGCTCAATATGTAAATCAACGTAATACTTGATTTTTTTTTATTTTAAAATCTTTCTTTAGAAGTTGAATGGTTTCATAGATTTCTTTATTTAAGATAATTGATATAAACAGCTATGATCACATATCCGAACATTGTTTTTATAAAACACACGTGCAAATAAGTTTATATGTATACCTTTTTCTTATCAAGTAGTAATTTAATCGATTATACCACATACGTCCCGATTGTATAAACCCATTTAGAAATCTTTGTGATTTAATGGAATATATTCCCTTGGGTTTTGCATTAGATGCTTATGATACCTTAACCCTTCAGGTATATTCATATATATATATATATCACTATTAAGTGATCCATACAGATAAGTAGTAACAACATCCATGAGATGCATTTAAATAACTACCAGGTTGATTAAGTATCTAATAAGTAATTATATTCATTATAGGAGGATAAGTTTTTCTCCTAATTCATTTCTGGTCTTTGTGGGAAATCTTGAGTTACAAGTCTACTTTTGCCTTGTAACTTCATTTGCACATTTCTTTTCGGATAAAAATTCATTTGTATCCCATTGTTTCACATCTTTAAAAGTGATAACGATTGATCCAAAAACTTTTCTTTTATTGAGCGATTCTAATTCAGCTCGTATTGCTCCTTTCCGTTGAGTTCAATCACGTCTATTTTGATATTCAATGACAGATTTTGGTTCCAGATCATCATCTTTATTCATGATGTCATTGTAACATTATATGAAAATATCTCATCAAGATTTTTCATTTCATTTCAGTTTCATAATATTGCATAATTTATTGCAATTTATGTATTTACATTTATCAATATCCTCTGCAGAAGGAGTATTAATTTGTGGTTCTTGTTGAACACTTTCTTTTACCTCATTATCAGCTGATTTTCTTTTTCGAGGATTTTTATCTTTGGAACCAATTGGTCTCCCACGTTTCTGCGGTAGCAAAGGCTCGTGAGTGACATTATTGCCAGCTTTTGTAATTTCAATTCTAGCTGAAGCATTTACTGCTGGTATATATGATTTAGTCACTTATTTTTTGTATCTTTAAATGCATAAAGTAATTAATTTGCAAGTTCTTGCATATGCATTATATTTGAACTTTCTTTTCGCATTCTTTTGTACGATGATCAATATTCCTTAATTGATGTTCACACCATGAAACATCATTTTATTTATATATCATTTCTCCCCCTAATATAGGGAACAATGTTTCATTAAAGTGACAATCGACAAAACTTGCTGTAAAAACATCACCCGTCATGGGTTCAATATATCTTATGATTGAAGATGTTTCATATCTAACATATATTTCAATCCTTCTTTGAGGAACCATTTGTTGTGGTTGTTCAATTAAAAATACACTGCACAACCAAATGTTCTAAGATGGAAAATATTTGGTCTCCACCAAAATTAAGTTGGTAATGGAAAATATTTATAACTCGCACTTGATTTAATGCGAATTAATGTCACATCATGTAAATTTACATGTCCCCATATAAATATTGAGACTTTTGTACTCATTTCTAATTGTCTAGTTATTAGCTGTAAGCGTTTATCTATTGATTCAGCTAAATCAATTTTGTGTATGCACATGAGCAACTGGATGTTCAACAACAATCCTTGTAGACATATAATAATCATTAAAAGCTTGAGATGTTAACTCACCAGCATTATCAAGTCTCATCCTTTTAATGGTGTAATCAGAATAATGTGTTCTTAATTTAATAATTTGTGCAAGAAACTTTGCAAATGCCATATTATGGCTTGATAACACACAAACATGAGACCATGCGTTAGATGCGTCTATTAGAAAAATGGTCCACATGATGGATGAATTGGTCCATATATATACCCTTGAATTCTTTCAAGAAACATTGGTGATTATTTCTCAATGTGCTTTTCATTAATCGCCATATGTGATTTTCATTAATCACCATATGTGTTTTTCGTTAATCACTATATGTGCTTTTCATTAATCACTATATGTGCTTTTCATTAATCACCATATGTGATTTTCATTAATCACCATATGTGCTTTTCATCATATATCATTTTCACCATATGCGCTTTTAATCATATGTGCTGCGCTTTTCGTCATATGCACTTTTCATTATATGCGCTTTTAATTATATGCGATGCGCTTTTCATCATATGCGCTTTTTATCATATGCGCTTTTAATCATATGCGCTGCGCTTTTCATCATATGCGCTTTTATCATATGCTCTTTTAATCCTATGCGCTTTTCGGTGCTACATAGATATTTCTCATTTTCGATTATCATTGACTGATAATCATATCCATTATGATATATATCAGAGAAACTTAACAAATTTCTCTTTAATTTGGGAGAAAACAAGACATTGTTTACCAAAAAATTCGTACCATTTGGTAATATGAAATTTTGCCTTTTTCGTTTCTTATATCAAGTTTGCAAGAGCTGATATAGTATTTATAATTCCTTCATTTGATTTAAATCAATGAAATATTTCTTAGATTTGATCATAGTGTGTATGTTACTACTATCTGCAATACATAGGTCTTTACCATTTAATTGATGTTGTATTTCTGCAGGATTCATACTAAAACTTCAAATAAGATAAGCAAATAATGAGTTATATTTCAGCAAGATAATCAAATTATATTACCTGCAAACAAGTTATAATCTGAAGTACATAAAAGATAACACTTAATAAAACATATGCGTTATGGTCCAAAACCATTTATTTATGAGTGATACATAAAAAAACTAGGCATCTTAGAAAATTCAAACCATTCAAGTCTCAGGGTAGCTCAGGGTTAATTTAATCAAGATTTGTCAACAGATTCACTCTCGTTTTCTTTTCTTTTGGGACTTATTTGTAGAGCTAAACAAGATGTTCATGTATTCAAGAAATACTAGACTGATGATCCACGTTACCAGATCATTAATAAGAATCTCCGGAATTCTTATAAGAGTGTCTACTAATATCTTTAATTTTATTCTTTCATGGATCACCGTTATTTTTTTTTTTTTATAATTAATATCGTATCTATCTTTGAGTATTTTCTATAATACACTTGGATTTTCGATCATATAATATGTAGATTCTAAGGACTCGTCAATATGTTTGCTAAGAAAAATACTTACTATTGCTTTCTCTTGTTCGGAATAATTGTTATTTTCATTCAGGGTTTCTAAAATATCGTTTGATTCGAGATGTTTTTCTACATTCATAACCCATGTTAAGTAGTTGTTCCCACTTGTTCTAAATGAGCAAATTTAAGCCTTTTCAAATTCGACATTTTCTATTATCAAAAAGATGAATAACATAAATCATAATCATAATCAACTTCTATTCATAGACAAATAATAAAATGAAATTAGAATCATTTTAAATTCATAAGTAGCAAACAACAGAATAATGGTATGATTACAAATAATAAAACCATAAGGGCAGGATAGAATATAGGTTCACCCGGTGGTATATTAGCAACAATGATGATAGATAATATGACCAATACAATAGGAAAAATCATCCTTGTGTGAATTATTTTTACAAAAACTTTTTGAGAGTAGTAATCTGAAAAATGAAGATTGATTTGTGAAAATGTGAAAACGGAGATGTTTATTTTATATTTGAAAAATATAGTTGTTGTAACGTCGTCAGTTGACGTTAACAATCGTTATGTATATATGACCGTTGTAACGTCGTTAGTTGACGTTAACGAATAAAGTCACTATATCAAAACGCGTATGAGTAATATAAAGGACAAGATTTTTTTTTCTTATTTTAACTTTTAAGATTTACTTTTAATAAAAATACAAACTACTTTTTCTTATTTTAACTTTTAAGATTTACTTTTAATAAAAATACAAACTACTTTTTCTTATTTTAACTTTTAAGATTTACTTTTAATAAAAATACAAACTACTTTTTCTTATTTTAACTTTTAAGATTTACTTTTAATAAAAATACAAACTACTTTTTCTTATTTTAACTTTTAAGATTTACTTTTAATAAAAATACAAACTATTTTTTCTTATTTTAACTTTTAAGATTTACTTTTAAGAATAAACATTAGTATGCATGAAATAAATAATGATTAATTGCATAAGTAATCATAAATGTTAGATAACATATAAAGACCCCATCGTATTCGTATTGATCGGAATTAATCTCGACCCATGGTACCGTGTTGTCAAATGACGTGTTGCGTACATAAAGTACCGTGTTATTAAATGACGTGTTGCGTACAATCATGAGGTCTTATTAACATAAATATAAATGTTAGTGAAGTTAATAAGAGTTAGATTACAGAAAATATAATTCAGGCGGTATAACCGACCATATATAACTTAAATAACATAAATATAAATGTTAGTGAAGTTAATGAAAGTTAGATTACAGAAATATAATTCAGGCGGTATAACCGACCATATATAACTTAAATAACATAAATATAAATGTTAGTGAAGTTAATAAAAGTTAGATTACAGAAATATAATTCAGGCGGTATAACCGACCATATATAACTTAAATAACATATATATAAATATTAGTGAAGTTAATAAAAGTTAGATAATTTCTTACCTTGATTAGTGACGTGTGCTTGCTTAGATAAACCTTGATTATACGGAGCACTTCGTGCTGATAACGTGTTATATTTCAGTAGGCTTATAACTACCTTTAGTGGCCTGGTTCAATATATTCAAATTGAAAGAACCAATAAAAGAGAGATGTGTTGTAGAAGATATAGGAGAGAAAGAGGTTGAAGAGAGGTGTGATGTATTTAATGTATATGTGTGTTTTTGTAACTTACATTATGCACATATATATAGTACAAATTTTACTATCCATATTTGACTAATTACCATCCATATTTAACTACTAAATTTACAACAATAATTAAACACTCCCTATAATGGCTAAAACAATACTCCTCTTAATATACAACGTACAAGCAATAAAGCATCAAGTCCAACAATAAAAAGCCACTGGACCCACAATTCCTATAACTAAACTTAAAACTTCCGTTAAATCCATGGTGAATGCGGGTAACTAAAGCGGGTAATGAGCCCGTGCCTATGGTTAATTACGGGTAATGACGGGTAATGTGCGGGTAACGGACGGGTAACTAACGATAAGGGGTGGTCTTATAGTTACATTGTCATATTTGGTGTGATATGTTTGCTTATTTCAGTTTCATATATCTTTTACCTATAAAATCTTGCCTTTTGCAATATACACGTAGTTCCGAAGCGTCCCAAAACATTTTAAATTTGAAAACTGTATTTAGTAAGCATAAAAAAGGAAGGAAAGAACCACCGAGGCATTTGCCTGAGTGGTATCGCGGTGGTGTTTAACACCCTCGCCGGGTAAGAGGTCCAGGGTTCGAACCTGGCTTCTGAATGACCAAATTAAACATGGACTAAAATAGGCTCCATTGAGGTCAGCCCAAAGGGAAGGTTTTACCGACCAGATCCGGGACTAAGGTCCGGCCCGCCTACCCCTCGAGATGGTTTAAGGGTTCGGATCCCTGTGATCGTGGTTCGGGTTTCCTGCCCGAACGTGTGTGTGTGCAAATGATGACTAGGCTTCGGTCCGGACTGATGCAATCTTAAAAAAAAAGGAAGGAAAGAGAAAATTTACTTTTAAGAAAAAATAGGATGTGGGTTACGGTTATATTTGACATAGGAAGCTACCGTAGATAGGGGGAGATTGTTGGGAAAATGAAAATCTGATGAGTCAAAAGCATGCTAGAATCTGGAGATTTAGAGTCTGAAGTTGCAGATTCTGGAATTTACTGAAGTCAACGGTTTGAGATTTCTTGATGCCTAAGCTAAAGAATATTCTGGAGATATGTTTAAAGTTTAAGAAGATTTGTTTTGATTCAGTTTTATCTCCAGAAGATTAACTTTAGAGTTATTTGCATATTAGTTTAGTTTTTAAGTTTATCTTTACCTTATTTATAGCTAAGTTATTTTGGAAACCAAATCTTTAGATTTGGTGTTTTTCTTTATAAATAGGGTCGTGTGGTTTGCTTTGAACTTGTATCTTTTACACAATCAACCTTATCAATTTAATATTTCATTATCGTGTTCTCTCAATTCTTGTACTAATAATTCTTATTTATTGTTTAATTGAGAGTCTGGTGTTCATAGTTCAATTACTGTGAACTAATAACTGGTATCAGAGCGGGTAAGGTGTAAATCCTATTACGGTAATCTTTACAAACGATCCATATTTTTATAAATATGTCTACCAGTACCATTCCTACTCCAGTTATGGCTGGAAAAGGTGTGCCAATATTCGATGGCACAGACTTTGTAACTTGGAAATTGAAAGTCCTATGGTTTTTAGGATCTATTCATGAAGAAGCTGAGCATGTTCTTACAACAGGATCCATTATTCCTGGTTCAATGATAGCTGCTGTTCCTGCCATAGATACTGTTGCTGCACAACCTGCTTATTTTCGTGAAACACCAAGAGAAAGGTAGACTGAAGCAGAAGCTATCAAGTTCAAACTGGATAGCAAAATAAGGAGTATTATTGGGAATGCTGTTACTGTTCCAATTCTCAGAAAGATCAGTCACGCCAAGACTGCTAAAGCTATGTGAGATCTGTTGCTTAATGACTATGAAGGAGTCGCTGTTGATAAGACTCAGAAGAAGAAGAATTTGATTAGATGTTATGAAAATTTTGCTGCTGAGCCTAAAGAATCTTTAAGTGATCTTCATTCAAGATTTCAGGTTCTGATAAATGATCTTGAAAGTGTTGGTGTAGAGAAAAAACAACAAGTATTATGTCAAAAGTTCATTGAACTGTTACCTTCGAATTTTGAGTATGTAATTACATCTATGGTAATTAGTGAGCAGATAGATAATTATGAGTTGAGTGAATTGTTTGGTATACTATCAAACTTTGAGGAAACACAACTGGAGAACAAGATCAATGCTAATAAAACTGCTAAAGATCCAGAAGCTGCATTGGTGGCTACCACAAAGAAGAATAAGCAGTTATTCTCTAGTTATTCTAGCAAGGTTGAATCTGAGAGTGATGAAACTTCTGATGATGATAGTGAATCTGATGAAGATGAGGAGATCAAAGATCTGGAAGTCCAGATGGCTCTTTTGACTCAAAGGATTGAGCAGAAAAAGTTTGATTATAAGAAGGGTAAAGGCAAGGGTACTTTTGATCCAAAGAAAGCTAAATGCTTTAAGTGTGGCAAGTTAGGACACATAGCTGCTGACTGCTGGTCTAAGGGTGAAGAATGCGCTAACTTCAACAAGTGTGTTGACAAAGCAAGAAAGTACAAACTTAAGTACATGAAATTAAAGAGTGAAACAGAAAGATCTAAGAACAAAGAATAAGAGAAAGCTTTGTACACAGAAGCATGGGAAGATGAAGACTCATCATCTGATGAGGAGGAGGATAAGTGTCTAATGGCTATAATTGATGGTGGTTCTAGCAAGTTTGAGGAAGATCTGAAAGCTATTGAGAAGATGGATAAAGACTCTACTTGTAATAAAGTTTCTGCTTATAAGGTACAAAACTTTGTGAACTATATTGATAATGAAAAAGTAAGAATATTTTAGTACTTGCTTCTTGACTTTCAATGGTATTTAGATGATATTGATAGGTTAAGAACACAAATTTTTGATCTTAAAAATACTATTAAAGACAACGATGCTGAAATTAAAGTCTTAAAAAAATGTGAGGTAGAACTTGACACATATAAAATGGCATACACAGAAGAAACTAAAAGATTAAATACCGAATTAGGAAGATCAATGAAAAGGTCAAAACACTATGAATCAATTTGTAAATCTTGGTGTGTATCATCCAAAAAGAATTCTGAAGCTATTTCCAAACAAATTCCAAATGATGTCAAAGATATACTAGGTGAAAACTACATATTAGATAATAATGTGGAAGTTGATCCAAGTGTATTCAAACCTGACATTCTACCAAACACATTTGTAAAATTTGATGGTGACAAAAAGATTTTAACCAATGCTTTTGTAAGGTCATTAGATCCTGTTGAACCTCCTGAGACTATAATACTTGAAAGTAAAAATCCATTAGAGTCTGAACTTTTGAAACCTTCAGACTCAAGCATTTTAGTCTCTCAAAATAATAGTGTATGTTCTGACCTAGAGTCTAACACCCAAGAGTCAAGTTGCAATAACAACTCTGAATCATCGTCAGAAACTGACACTTGTCCAGATCCAAAAGGGTTAACTAAAAGAAGGTCAAAGTCAAAACAAGCTAAGACTATTCAAAAACTCAAAAAGAAAATTTCTAAGCTCAATGAAAAAATCAAGAGTCAAGAAAAACCTTCAGTTAAAAGAACATCTTGTTTCCCTAAGGAAATTAAAAAGATATGGAAACCCAAAGTTTGTGAAAATAAAAGTATCTTAAAATCTGTTAAGGACAAGTTGATCTGGATTGGAAACAAAGCTTTTGTTTGAAGAGTGAAGAGTACTCCAATTGAACCCACTGAAAAGTAGGTTCCCCTTAAAAACTGATCATTTTTTTGTTTGTGTCTTGTGTAGCAGGGTAACATGTGGTATCTGGATAGTGGTTGCTCAAGACACATGACTGGATGCAAAGAGCATCTTGTAGGGTTTGTTGAAGAAAATGGTCCCTCTGTAAGATATGGGGATATGCAAAGACAATTGGTTATGGTACTGTTAAAGCTGGAAGTGTTACATTTAAGAAAGTTGCTTTAGTTGAAGGGCTGAAACATAATCTGCTAAGTGTGAGCCAAATTGCTGATGAAGACTGTGAAATCAGAATTAGGAAGAAAGCTGGTATTATTTATGATCCTAAAGGAAGGCCAACTCTTGTGGCCTGGAGATTTCAAAATGTGTATATGCTGGATCTAGAATCTGTTGATGCTGGTATTGAGACATGTTTGTACTCTCAGACTGTCCCAGAACTTAATTGGCTTTGGCACAAAAGGCTTTCTCATCTTAATTTCAAAAATATCAATGAGCTTTCCAAAAAGAAGCTTGTAAGAGGTCTTCCACAACAACCTTTCAAGAAAGATAAACCTTGTTCTGCTTGTATTATGGGTAAACAGACCAAAACAAAGTTTTCCTCAAAAATCCTAGCTACCATTAGTGTTCCACTTCACATGCTTCACATGGATCTGTTTGGTCCAATGAACACTAGTAGTCTGGGTGGAAAAAGATATACTTTGGTAATTGTTGATGAGTATTCCAGATTTACATGGGTTATTTTCTTAGCTGCAAAGAGTGATGCTCCTGAAGAAATAATCAACTTGATCAAGAAAGAGCAGGTGCAGAAGGGTGTTCTTGTCAAACAGTTGAGAAGTGATCATGGTACTGAGTTCAAAAATGTCACATTAATTGATTTTTGTGTAGAGTCTGGAATTGGTCAAAATTTCTCTGCTGTTAGAACTCCACAACAAAATGGAGTTGCTGAAAGAAGAAATAGGACACTCATTGAAGCAGCTAGAACCATGCTATGCCAATCAAATGTTGCCCTAAGGTTCTGGGCTGAAGCTTTCAATACAGCATGTTACACTCAAAATAGGTCCTTGATTGTGAAGAAACATGGTAAAACTCCTTATGAGTTATATCATAAAAAGGTGCCTACTATTCATTACTTCCATATATTTGGGTGTAAATGCTATATTTTAAATCAAAGAGATCAGCTTGATAAGATGAGGTCAAAGTCTGATGAAGGTATATTTATGGAATATTCTTCTGTATCCAAAGCATATAGAGCATATAATTAGAGGAGAATGAATATTGAAGAATCTATTAATGTTTCCTTTGATGAAAGTTCTTTAGAAATGGATCAGTCATGTAGTACTGAGCTATTTGCACTTAGTGAATTATCTAATTTAATTTCAGGGAATAGTGTTCAGACTCTAGATTCAGAGTCTGAGTCAGATGAACCAAATTTGTCTGGATTGAGAAATAAAGTTGCAGATGATACTCACACAGAAGAACCTTCACAGGAAGAAGAATCTGTTGTCACTCAAGAAAGTGGTGATCAGTCATCAAATACCACTTTGGATCCCATTGTTCATACTAGAAAATCATCTAGAAACATAGTTCCTCCAAAGCATCTTGAGGATTATGTTGTGGATCCTACAGGTCTGCCTAAACCTAGTTCTTCTTCACAGACACCTGTGTCTGATTTTGCTATAGCAAATTACTGCTTCTTTTCTTGTTTTCTTTCACTAATTGAGCCTAAAGAAGTATATGAAGCATTGGCTGACAATGATTGGGTTGAGGCTATGACTGAAGAATTGACAAAATTTTAAAGGAATGATGTTTGGGAATTGGTTCCAAAGCCTGCTGATAAAACTGCAATATGCACAAAATGAGTTTTTAGAAACAAGGTTGATAAAGATGGTATTGTAATCAGAAATAAAGCAAGGCTGGTTGCTCAAGGGTACAGACAAGAAGAAGGAATAGACTATGTTGAGACTTTTGCTCCTGTTGCTTTAATTGAAACTATTAGACTGTTTCTGGCATATAATACTCACAAAGATTTTAAGGTGTTTCAAATGGATGTGAAGAGTGCTTTTCTGAATGGTAAATTGCAAGAAGAGGTTTATGTGAAACAACCTCCTGGTTTTGTAAGTAAGAAATTTCCTAAGCATGTTTACAGGTTGAAGAAAGCATTGTATGGTCTGAAGCAAGCTCCCAGAGCCTGGTATGATACCTTGTCAACATTTCTTCTAGAAAAGAACTTTTCCAGAGGAGCCATTGACAAGACTTTGTTTATCAAAAAGGACAAAGGTGATGTGTTACTTGTTCAAATTTATGTTGATGACATTATTTTTGGGTCTACAAATCCACACTTAAGAAAATGGTTTTCTGACATTATGTCTGAAGAGTATAGCATGAGTAATTTATGTACTTTAAACTATTTTCTTGGGTTGCAAATAAAACAGAGTTCTGAAGGCATTTTTATTAACCAAAGTAACTACATTTCTGACATGTTAACTAAATTTGGTTTTAAAAATTGTTCTACTTTAAGAACTCCAATGAGTGTTTCTGAAAAGCTTGATAAAGATGAATCTGGGAAACTCACTTCTAAAAATGCCTTCAGAAATTGTCAATCAACCTATAGAGGTATGATTGGATCTTTGCTATATTTAACTGCAAGTAGACCTGATATAATGTTTGCTACATGTCTTTGTGCACGTTACCAATCTGATCCTAGGGAGTCTCATTATAAAGCTGTGAAAAGAATTTTTAGGTACTTAAAAGGTACCCCTAACCAAGGTCTTTGGTACTCTAAAGACTCAGGGTTTGATCTAATTGGTTACACAGATGCAGACTATGCAGGTTACAAATTAGACAGAAAAAACACTTCTGGTGGATGTCAATTGCTAGGTGGAAAATTGGTCAGCTGGTCTAATAAAAAGCAGAATTCTGTGGCCACTTCCACAGCAAAAGCTGAATATGTTGCTGCATGAAGTTGTTGTGCTCAGTTACTTTGGATGCAACATCAACTTCTGGATTTTGGGTTAACATTGACCAACACTCCAATAATGTGTGACAATGAAAGTGCAATTTCTATTACTGAAAATCCAGTGTTTCATTCAAGAACCAAGCATATTGAAATCAGACATCATTTTATAAGGGATTGTGTTGAAAAGGGCAAAGTGTTTTTAAAGCATATTGGCACTAAGGATCAATTGGCAGATATTTTCATTAAAGCACTTCCTGAGGAAAGGCATTTTTATCTTCTTGGACAACTTGGAATGTTAAATTCATCAATTAAAATATTGTCCAGTGATGATACTCTCTAAACTGTTGTTGTAAAAAAAAAAAAAAATTAAAAATAAAAAAAATAAAAAATTTAGAGTCTGGATTACGTCATATTCAGAGTCTGGATGACACCATGTTATTTAGAGTCTGGAAAGGTTTACTCTGTTTGTGTATTTTTACTGTAAACTTGTTTCCTTCTTTGGTCAATAAAGGTTTTCTTTATTCAGGTTTATAAAGTAAAAAGTTAAATTTTGAAGGGGGTTAATGGTAACTTTTTGAAATTTTTGTGTCAGAGGTATTTATATTTCCCCTAATTTTCCTTCTTCAAAATCTTCTTCAAATTAATCTTCAAACATAAACCCTAATCCCTCTCATTCGATCATCATATTCTTCAAAACCTCTCTCGGTTTTCATAGTTCACTTGTGTTCTTGCAAGTTTTTGATTGAAGCTAATGGCAAATACGAAGTTCATTCCTTTTGTTCTTGTTCCAACCGATAACATGATTAGGGCAAAAGAAATCAGAGGTGAGAAGGATGTGCAGGTTTCAGCTAACAATAGGGTTGCTTGTGCTACTATTCCTGCGAATTTTGCTAATAAAGGGTATGAGGATTTGGTATTATTCATGCGAAATCACCCTTTAAAGGAGGCTTTCTTCAAGACAACTATCATGTTTCCAGAGATGTTAGGCAAATTTTGGTATACCTGTGTTGGAAACAGAGAAGCTAGATCTATCACTGGTACTTATAGAGATGGTAACAATTCTTTAACTATTACTGAAAATCATTTAAGAATTGCTTTGAATCTTCCTGTACAGGATAACTTTGTTAGAACTGTGTCAAGGTCTGCTGTGAGATCTTGTTTTCCTATGGTTGGTCAGCCTGTAACTAATTCCTCTGTTAAGATTAGTATGTTCTCTCCAAGGTGAATGTTTTTGTTATCGAATGTCATTAGAAGTTTGAGCTTCAAATGTGGTAGTCTGACTGAGGTTAATGATTATGAGGCACATCTGTTTCATGCAATAGTCACAGGAAGGAATATTGATTTTGCACGTTTAATCTTCAATGAGCTCTTGGTTCTCACTGAAAAACTCCAAGAGATCATAATGTGCCTTTTATCTGGTTTTTAAGTTTAATGTTTGAACAAGCTATGACACCTGCTTTGTATGATGAGCTTAAAGTGTTTCGTGTGTATGAGTATACCTTTATTCCAAAATGTAGTGTCAAAATGTTTCACAGCTACATTGTGAATGATCAAGAGGCAGCTCTTACTCCTGCTATGTTGCATTGGGTCAATCTTGGCCGTGCAGACCAAACTACAGATTCTGAGCAATCAGGGTCTGCAGGGGCATCTTCTTCAGAATCTGAGCAATCAGTGTCTGCAGGAGATCACAACAATGGTCAACCATCTTTAGAATCTGAGCAATCAGATTCTACCCCCACACAAACTCCACCCCATGTTGTTTCACAAACATAGCAGGCTGAAGACATGGGTGAGAAAATCCCACCTCACTCTAACCCATCTTCACCCACTGCTGCTGAGCAAATTACCCACTCAACCCACCTTATGAACCCACCAGTTCATACTGAGGATACCACTATATCTAAAACCTTAGATATTACAGCACTTGTGGATTCACCTCAAAGATTCAATAGGAAGAGTGTTGCACGTACTGCTCCACCACCTCTGCTAGAGGTTGGTGAGAGGAGTGCTTTGACCCAACCTGAACCTGGTAGGTTAGTTAACTTGGATACCCACATTACAGTTACTGAGAAAACCCACTAAGTTGACTTACATGAAGAAGTCCCAATCCTGGACTCAAATAACCAAATCCAACAACCTACTGCAATGGCCAAGCCAACTTTTACCCCAGACTTAAGTCTGCCACTACCCACCCAAACTATTCCATCCTTACACCTTCTTGCACATGCTGCCAATATCACACTCATGTCACAGGGTGAGATACAGGCCTCAAAATCTTCTATGTCCAAAGATCAGCTTTCTTTACAACAGGAAGGCTGTGAGGACATACCAACCCTACCCTTATCTTCTGGAACTACTTCTCATACTGAGGCACCAGTCACCATGGTTGGCCTACATCAGGCTTTGACCAAATTGACTAAGGAGTTTGATGACAAGCTCTCTGGTGTGCAGTCTAAGATTAATAATCTTAACTTTAATAATAATTTTGTTTTAAAAGATGAGCTGTTGGAGGTAAGGAGGTTGGTTGGGGATATGCAGGGGTTGACTAGTACAGGTGGTTCAGGGTCTGTTACAGAAATTAATCACATGTTGGCTGAGCTGGAGAAAAGAATGGTTGGTGTTGATGAACTGAAACAATGCTTTACTGGGTTTGCTTCTGATATTTGTTCTCTCAAAAATCAACAGACTGAAATTTAGAAGGTCATATCTTCTCTGCCTTTAGATGATGTCAAAAAGGGGGAGAAAAGAAAGAGGTCAGATGATGCAGGTATTGCAGATGCAGGTTTTGCAAGTGTTGAGAGGGAGTAATCTAAGAGGACTCACATTGAGAGGGAGCAACAAATTGAGGGGGAGAATGTTGTTGATAAGGGTACTGGTGACAAGCAGGGTAATTCTAGTAATGTTGTGGTTGCTGCTACTCAAAGAGGATATGGTGATCTCAGAGCCCAGATGAACAAGAGATTCAGATTCAGAAGATATGATGGTGATGTTGTGAAAGTTGAAGTTGAAAAATCTGAGTTTGAAGGTGTGATTTTGCTGTTAACAATGGCACATTTGCCAGACAGAAAGTTAAGAGTAAAAATGAATCAAATTGTTCGTTTAGGTTTCTGTGAATGGAGAGGCATTGCTGTTTGTATCAAGGAGTATGCAGGGGATCAAGTTATTGTGAATGAAGTGTTAAAGAGAGTGTGCATGTTGGTTCACTTGGTATTTGAAGAGGGATTCATCAGTGTTAAAGATTATGAAGTGTTTTGTGAAACTTTTAACCTGGAAATGAAGAAGAGAAGAGTTAAGGGACATATTGAAAGATATGCTATTCCTGAGCATTTGGAGTTTGTTGATAACAAGTATGTTGAATACTTGGATGACTTGATGATAAAGACTACTGGAAATCAAAAGATGTTGATTAGATGTGATCAGTTTGAAGAGGCAAGCATTCATATGTTGATTAATCTTTTGTCCAGGTGTGAAACAGAGCAAACATTTCCTTTCAGGGTGCAATTGTTTTAACACTTGTATAGCAAGCTGAATATGTTGAAGAAAATTCCTCACATGAAGAACAAGTGTAAGCTTATTGAAAAGGAGTATGCTAAGGTGGTTAATTAGGTGTACAGGTTATTTTGACATCATCAGATAGGGGGAGATTGTTGGGAAAATGAAAATCTGATGAGTCAAAAGCATGCTAGAATCTGGAGATTTAGAGTCTGAAGTTGCAGACTCTGGAATTTACTGAAGTCAACGGTTTGAGATTTCTTGATGCCTAAGCTAAAGAATATTCTGGAGATATGTTTAAAGTTTAAGAAGATTTGTTTTGATTCGGTTTTATCTCCAGAAGATTAACTTTAGAGTTATTTGCATATTAGTTTAGTTTTTAAGTTTATCTTTACCTTATTTATAGCTAAGTTGTTTTGGAAACCAAATCTTTAGATTTGGTGTTTTTCTGTATAAATAGGGTCGTGTGGTTTGCTTTGAACTTGTATCTTTTACACGATCAACCTTATCAATTTAATATTTCATTATCGTGTTCTCTCAATTCTTGCACTAATAATTCTTATTTATTGTTTAATTGAGAGTCTGATGTTCATAGTTCAATTACTGTGAACTAATACTTGTTTTATATAATGTAATTGCCTTATTGGAAAAATGGTGGTGGATGTTCAAACTACTTCCCTTTGGGCCAAGGTCATTCGAAGTTTATATGGTAATTGTGGTGGTTTAATGTTGAATGACGAGTCTACTTATCATTCAACATTAGACACTTGACGGAATATTGTTTTGACAGGTACACATTTAGAAGAACTCCAAATACCTTTCAAGAACTCTTTCGTGAAGACTATCGGTGATGGCGAAACAACATCTTTCTGGAACGAGCAATGGTCAAATGGAGGCAAACTTTGTGATTTATTTCCAAGAATATATAGGCTAGAATGTAGCAAGGAAGTATCTTTCAAACAACGTGTTACAAAAAATGACAGCGGACTAACCTTTTTGTGGGAATGGGCTCGGGTACCTTCTGGACTCACAAGGACTTAATTGTTGCAGATCGAAAAATTGCTTGATGACTTCAAATTCGACATCAGCAAAATTGATACGTGGAGTTGGAATCTTAGTTCGAACAAGGTATTTGAGGTGAAAAAATTGACATCAATCATCGAGGAAAAATTGCTCGGTAATATTCATACAACTCAACCAACTATTCAAAACAATCTTGTCCCTCAAAAAATTGAATTATTCGTGTGGCGGGCGCAAAAAAAAAAAAAAAAAAAAAAAATAGTTGCCGGTTCTAATCGAACTTGACAAAAGGGGCATTGATCTTGATAGCGTTCGTTGCCCCCTTTGCGACGATGATTTAGAGTCGGTTGACCACACAATTGTCTTTTGCAAATACGCCCTTGATGTATGGGAAAGATTATTTAGGTGGTGGGGATTGGGTAGCTTCTCAAATTTTAGCATCTCCGAAATCATCAATGAAGATTGTTCGATCTCTTCCTCAAGTCGTGGTCGTAAGATATGGCAAGCCGCCAAATGGATTTGTGCATATCTTATTTGGAAGAACCGGAACAATAATATTTTTCATGGGAAATGTTGGAATGGTCCGGTAGCCTTAAACGAGATTCAAGTCATGACTTTCGAGTGGATTTCTAATCGTTCAAAAGGGATGAAATTGGATTGGCTAACGTGGCTTTCGAATCCGGGTCAATATTTAAATTGTTCGTAATTTGTATATATATGTAGTGCGTAGGTTTGAGGTGCTTTCCTAGCAACTTCTAGTCTCGTGTTCTAGACAATGTCTTGATCTATCTCGTTGTATGTTTTGCTCGTTTTTTTAATAAAATTTGTTTTGCCTTTAAAAAAAAAAGATAGATTGATATATATATATATATATATATATATATATATATATATATATATATATATATATATATATATATATATATATATATATATATATATAGGCGAAAATGGTATGGGGCAGGGGGCCAGGCGCCCCCAGTGGATTTTTTTTTTCAGAGTAAAATTTTTGGTTTTTTCGACTTTGCCCCCGGTGAATTTTTTTTTCTTCCCCCAAACTTACATATTTTGCCCCAAAACTTTCAAATTTTGCCCCAAATTCTCTAACTTTTGCCTCAAAATCTTCAAATTTTGCCCCAAAATCTTCAAATTTTGCCTCAAAATCTCTAACTTTTGCCCCAAAATCTTCAAATTTTGTCCAAAAAAATTGCTACGGTTTAATTTTTTTTTTTTTACCCTCGGTGAAAAAAATCCTAGTTTCGCCTATATATATATATATATTGGGTAAAGAATAGATAGATATTTAAAGAAAAGGGGCCAACTGCATTTTGGTACTCCGCTGTTCTGAATGTAAAGTTGCATGTAAAGTTGCAGTAGTCCATTATTAAAGGGAAAATTGATCAAAATACACTTTTTTTAATGCCTTCAAACAAAATACATTTTTTTTTTTTAAAAATTGTCTTTTTACACCATTCAGTAGACGGGAATTTTGTCTGCCACCTTTATCTGTCGTCTACTACCATTTTTACAAAGTAGTAGACAGTAACAACAAGGTAGTAGACAGTGAGAACAAAGCAGTAGACAGTCAATTACAAGGTAGTTGACCGTCTACTGCCTTGTTGTTATTGTCTACTACCTTGTTGTAGGTGTCGACACCAATAATACATATCAGTCGACACCTACAACAAGGTAGTAGACAATAACAACAAGGCAGTAGACGGTCAGCTACCTTGTAATTGGCTGTCTACTGCTTTGTTCTCACTGTCTACTACCTTATTGAAACTGTCTACTACTTTGTAAAAAAGGTAGTAGACGACAGATAAAGGTAGTAGACAAAATTTCCGTCTACTGAATGGTGTAAAAAGACAATTTTTTTAAAAAAGTGTATTTTGTTTGAAGACATTAAAAAATGTCTATTTTGAACAATTTCCCTTATTAAAGTGGGTAGATTAGAAAAAGCTTTAGATACAATCAGCCATTTGGGCCAGTCGTACCACTTATGGGAATTTTGATTTTTTGTTGCTAATTACTTTTTACTTATGTTGATGTATTTTGGTCAGTTAACTAGAGCAAGATATACAGGTATATAAAATATAAATTTTAATTAAATTAAGACAAAATTGTCCATTTTGTTCATGCATTTTTCACCTTTTACCCGTTTCATCTCTGTATTTTATTTTCTTCATTTTTCATCCTTAAAAGCATTTTAAAGTCTCAATTTCATCTCTCACCCTAATGAAGGTTAACTAAGTACTGTAGATAATAATTGATGCAAAACACAGAACTATACGTATATCGATTCCTTTTTAACATTTGTGGTTTTGTAATTATCATTTGTTCTTACTTGCTTTTGTAGTTCAAAATCGGATTATGTCAGTTGTCTGTGACAGTGGACAAGGAGAGGAATATCTGCCATGCTCATAATGAGAAGAAGAAGGAATTGATTTTTGCAATTTAATTAGTTAAAGATTACGTGACTAGTTCATGTGAATAGTTTTAACGGACTCAGTTAACATTCGTTAGGGTGAGGGATGAAATTGAGACTTTAAAATGCTTTTAAGTATGAAAAATGCAGAAAATAAAATACAAGGATGAAACGGACAAAAAGTGAAAAAAACAAGGACGAAATTGCAATTTAGTCTTAAATGAATTTAAAAAGAAAATGAAAAATGGAAACAATTATGTGAAAAGACACATGAGGACAATCGAAACAGTAACTTTATCAGGATACAGAAGTAATCATGTTAATTAGTATATAGTGATAAAGATTAAGTGAATAGTTCATGTGAATAGTTTTAACGGACTCAGTTAACATTCGTTAAGATGATGGATGAAATTGAGACTTTAAAATGCTTTTAAGGATGAAAAATGTAGAAAATAAAATACAAGGATGAAACGGGCAAAAAGTGAAAAACACATGGACGAAATGACAATTTAGTCTTAAATGAATTTAAAAAGAAAATGAAAAATGGAAACAATTATGTGAAAAGACACATGAGGACAATCGAAACAGTAACTTTATCAGGGTATAGAAGTAACTATTTTAATTAGTATATAGTGATAATGAACCTTTCATTTTTAGGGTAAAGATGAATCGTTGTCTTCCATCAGGCTTTATCTCGTTTGCTTATAACAGTTTGAACTAACAACCAATTCGGATCAATTTTTTTTTTAACTAATTCAAGTTGATCAAAACACTTCATCTATAGTTAATATTAAAATCTTATAATGATGATGTCGTTATTAGACTAATTCATTTGTTAAGAAAAAATCAAAAAGAAAAAAATCTAAGCATGGTGGGTGATGTCATTAATCTAAATAATTTTGAATTAAAATTAAATTTTATTAATTAGTTAATTATTAAATCTTATGAATTAATTATTATTATTAAATCTTATTAATAATTATTTTAATTATTAAAATTAAATAATTTTGAATTATTTTAATTAATTATTTTAAATTGAGTACGAGAAGGTATAAAAGCTAGACAGAAGGAAACCAATTCTAAATTTATATATTAATTTACACTTTTAAAATAAAATGACAACCAATATTATCTCTTATGGCTGGATGTAGATTGTTTAATATGCATTTTAGGTGTTTGATGAAATGTTCAGCTGACGAGTTTCTTAGTCGGATTCTGTGGTTCCACGGGTCATTAAACTAAATAACTTTAGCATTTACGTTCACTTAATATCTAAAATATATCATTAAATTATTTCGTTTAAACAAACATGTGATTCCACGGGTCATTTCACTAGTTTAATTGATAAATTACAATTAATTAGGGAGTAATAAAAGTATGATCGATTTAATGTATAATTTATTACATGGGTACGTGAGTGTTAATCTGGTACCTGCGTCTAGTGTTACATACTTTCTTTTTTAATTATTAATGTTTTATATTTCCGATCACGTCGTTGATCATAATGTTAACGTGTTCGTACATATAAATATCCGTAACTTTATTTGTACAAATAGAAAAAATTATGCGGCTTGTCCCTGTGCTTTATCTCAGCTAACGCGGGTGGCCCTGGACATTTTTGACGTGGTTGATCACTATGGACCACCTGCGTAATATTTGCAAACCACAGTACTCAACCACGTCAACAAATGACCATCTACGTAATTTTAAGTAAATCATATGGACCATTTTACAAATAACTAGTTGTGGAGCCCTCGCTTCGCGCCGGGGGCTCCGTTTTGAATGCGAGTTAAAAAAAAGTCTTGATCTATTTTGTAAAAAAAAAAAAATTTCGACATAACATTGAAGGGTTGTTCCTTTTGTGAAAGTTGCTTCTTTTAGCGTTCGGGTTTTATTTTAAAAAAAAAAGTTAGTAAAGTGGGGGTTCGATTTGTATTTTAATAAAAGTTAGTGGGTTAAGTTTGTGAAATTTGAAAAAAATGTACGTATAAAGTGAGGGTTCGATTTGTATTTTAATAAAAGTTAGGGGGTTAAGTTTGTGAAAATTGAATGTTAGTAAAAAAAAAAGTTAGTAAAGTGGGAGTTCGATTTGTATTTTAATAAAAGTTAGGGGGTTAAGCTTGTGAATTTTGAGAAAAAATATACGTATAAAGTGGGGGTTCGATTGTTATTTTAACGAAAGTAGGGGACTAAGTTTGTGAAAATTGAAAAAGGAATAATACTATTCATTTTCACTTTACCTTTTAGATATAGGTATATAATAATGTGTTCTCTCTTGTGTGTTTCTTTTACATTTTGTTATTCATATTTTTATTTTTGATATTTACTTAAACCATAGGGAGTATTATTTTATTTATAAGTAAACTTTCTATATCTATTTATAACTATGTATTTATTTAATATTAATATTTAATAGTAATAGTAATATGTAAATTATAAGTAGCTCTGACTAATGCTGATGGAAATAATTAAGACCTTTAATTCATATTTCATATTCTTATAAAATTATGAAGCTTGATTAGATAGATTAGTATATCTAATTAAGTATGTATACGTTCAGTTTGTCAGCACCAACATGTATGACATGAAGTATCTGCATGGCTGTCCACGTGACCAATTTGCTATCCAGTTTAATTTTCTATCACACACTACAACTACAACTAATCAATTAAATATTATACGTAGTACCTTTTTAGGGAACATATAACTCATGTACGTAGTTTATACTTACATTGCACGCACAGTTGATTGCTTTGAATTATTCACATCTACTATACGATTTTAGAAAGGTACGTAATACGGAGTAATAGTTTTTACAGAGTAATATACTCCGTATCTGATCAAGCCAAAATTGGGTTGCGTACCAAGCACGGGGAACTTAAAATCGAATACAAATGAAGCAGGTGTAAAAAATTTAACAAATTTTACATTGTAAGTAGTGGTAAACACTAAAAAACCTTATTTTTTGACAAATACTTTTTTTTAGTGTAACACTATGTTCCGCCCTTGGTGCCAAGTGAGTGGCGCCGGTTTTCTATCTTTCGTCTTTAGGTTGTATGATCTGTTAGCAAATGCTTCGACAACATCATACGAGCCTTCCCAAGTATGCCCAAGTTGCCAGTATCTTCACACCGGCTTGCCTGATTGTTACGCTAAACCCAATTGCCAGGACGGAAAGATCGCGGGTTAACACACTTGTTATAATACTTGGCAATTTTCTGCTTGTTAGACCTTTTACGGATGACAGCTATCTCCCAACGTTCTTCCAAGAAGTTTAAGTTCTCTTTGATGGAAACCTCATTTGCCTCTTCATTGAAGGTTGCAACACGTTCAGTAATAACAACAATTTTTGCTGGAATAACTGGCTCAAATCCATACACCATGTTTGAAAGGTGTTTCTCGAGTGCTCTTATTTGGGGTAGTACAGAACGCCTAGAGTACTTTTGGCAATTTATCAACCCATTCGTTGCTACGTTCTCCTAGCCTGGTCTTAATGCCTGCTACATAATGCTTTGTTACTTCTACTTGACCGTTAGCTTGCGAATGATAAACAAAAGTGAATGATTGTTTAACATTCAACTTTGAGCACCAACTTTTGAACGGTTCTCCAATGAATTGTTTTCCATTATCACTCACTATCTCATGAGGGTAACCAAAGTGGCGAATAATGTTTTCCCATACGAAGTTACGATTTTGGTTTCCTGTAACAGAACTTAATGGTTTCGCTTCTACCCACTTGGTGAAGAAATATACCGCCACCACCAAGTGGGTAGCATTTCCCGCTCCTCTTGGGAACGACCCAACAATATCAATTGCCCATTTGTATAAAGGCCATGCTGATGTTATTGAGATCATGTCTTGCGCTGATGTGTGTGTGTGTGTGTGTGTGTATGTTAGTGTTACGTGTATCTGACATGAAACACAACGTTTAACAACTTCACTTGTGTCACGGTACAAAGAAGGCCAATAGTACCCAAGCCTTATTATCTTTCCAACAACCATTTTGAAACCGAAGTGCAATCCGCAATATCCTTCATGGACTTCTCTAATAATAGTGATGGCTTCTTCTGGTCCGACGCACCTCAAAATAGGACTTAAGAAAGATTTCTTGTACATGATGCCATCTTCGATTGAGTACATAGGTGCTTTCATTCTGATACGCCTTGCGCTTGCAGAATCACCAAGCAGTGTACCACATTTTAGGTAGTTAATAATTGGGGAAATCCAATTTTAATTGGGCTCCTCAACGGCTACTACTTCGTCTGCTTCAATGGCTTTTTGACTGACCATCTCGACCCATACATCTTTAACAAAGTGACTGAATGCCAAAGACGCTATTTTGCTCAAAGCGTCCGCCTTTTTTCACCCTTGGTACTTGTGCAATTGAGAATTCCTAGAATTGATTAGCCAAGCCTTCTGTTATCTTAAGGTACATTTGCATTGCTGGATCACGGGCTTTAAATGCTCCATTCATTTGATTTGCCACCAATTGGGAATCAACATATACTTTTATTGACTTGATTCCTAACTTTACAGCGATCCTTAACCCTGATAATAAAGCTTTGTATTCGTCCTCATCGTTAGACACAGAAAAACCAAAACGCAATGCGTATGTATGTTCCTCTCCTTCATGACCCATTAAGATTAGTACAGTACCAGTGCCGTCAACGCCAGATGCACCGTTAGTGTACAACTCCCAAAGCGGCTCTGGTTGTTCATCCTTAGCGTTATCCGCTATTGACGTATTTGCGGTACATTCAATAAAAAAGTCCACCATGATTTGGCCCTTGACAGCGTTTCGAGGTGCGAAATTAATTTCATGCTTTTCAAGCTCAAGTGCCAACTTGGCTAAATGTTCTGACATCTCGGGTTTTCATAAGAGTTGCCATTCTAATGATTAAAACCGGCTCTGAATAACACTTTGTGCATCATTAAGATGGACCTGCTTAATAGGTTGATCAGTAAGAACCAAAACGGGATGCGCCTGAAAGTAACGGCGTAGACGTCTTGCAGTATGCACAACGCCGGATATCATCTTTTCGATTGGTGAATAATTTATTTCCCCATTTTGCAAGACCTTGCTGACAAAGTAGATGGGCTTTTGAGAAGACGCTCGATCCGCTATTAAGACTGCACTGACTGCCTATGTGGAAGCCGCTAGGTAAACTATTAATGTTTCATCTTGTATGGGAGCGATCAACGATGGTAGCGTTCCAGGCAACACTTTCATTTCTTGGAACGCTTGTTCTGCCTCATTTGTCCACTGAAAATATTTTTTCCAAGTGAAACGACTCAAACCCGTTTATGAAAAACAACACTTTTTTTTTTATAAAAAAAGGGCTGACCACCCTTCTCTGCACTCAGGCGCGGTGCGCCATCCCAAGCCGCGGAACGGCCCACATGGGAATCTCGTGGTCAGCAGTTTAGAAAGTTTCTGTTATCATTTTACACTGTTAACCGCGGCGCGCCAATGATGGCCGTGGTGCGGCTTACTCTGCTTCCTGATTCTGTTTTCACTTAAAATACAAACGTCTCAATTTAGCAACCAGAAAATGTCCATTGATCCAAAACATGTTTAACGACATAATACATGATTTTAGTTATAATAAAACAGCGATATAAGTACCAAGACCCTGGGACCACACTGACCCGTTTTAACTTAACCCAAAAGACACTTTCGACCCAAAGTGTTTAAACTTTACATAAAACCGAGCATGGTGATTGGGATTGCGCTACCCAATCCTAAGTCCAATCTAAAAGCAAGTCTTCTAAAGCAACCCACGCAAGTCCACTAGTTCCCACGGTTACTCGAGCCACCACCTCCACGCGAATCTATAAAAATGTAAACAACGAGAGGGTAAGTGATATTGCTCAATAACATCATATATATCTATCGCAATATCGTGTAAAAATGCTCTAGAATCAAGGATAATGAAGGCGTTTCTACAAGTGATAGGCCAAGATGTGCAAATTTGTTTTGGAGAGTGATTTATAAAGAGTTTTGATGATTTATGACCTTGGTTGATCCCGATACGAATTAAGGTCTATTTAGTGCTCTAAAATGGTAAAACAAAGCTTCAAATGATTGGTAATTCGTCTAAATGGAAGAGGACTAAAAAGAAAACGAGACAGTAAGTTTTAGTACATTGGGACGCCGTCCGGGGCTTTGGGACGCCGTCCAGCTCTTTTAAATGGGACGCCGTCTGGAGAATTGGGATGCCGTCCAAGGCTTTACAATGGGACGCCGTCCAGCCTTTAGCACGCCGTCCTGTAGTAGGTTTCAGCCACTTTAAAACCTACTGATTGAGGAACTGTTTTATCACATACGAAACCAGAGGTTACAGAGACGATTTTGGGAGCAAATTTGGTGAACTCCAAGCTCTTGGAAGAGGCTCAACATCAAGTCTTCAAAGATCAAAACCTTCTCCATCCAAGATTCATTCTCTAGTAGGTTGTTTTCTTGTTCTCCAACAATGAATTCTACTTATCAGTTGATTGTTATTTTGTTTGTAATTATGATTGTTGGCTAAACTCTATAATGTTTATCTAGATAAATAACCGAGATGTTGAATGTTTACTTTTGATTGATTGTTATTATGCACGATAGTTTGATGTTTGAATACAAGAACCATTCTTGTTAAAGTTTATTCCTTTCGATTCAACTAATTGATATGTTTATTTGATTAAGAAACATCATCTTGTTAAATTAATGTATTGATTTACACCTAGTGACATGTGTTTATCCATCTTTTACCAAAAGGGATAAGTTGAGTTCAAATGGTTAGCTTACATAGGAATGTAAGAACGACTCTTGTAGATACTTTCGGATAGCCTAATTGATATGTGTAGTTATATAGGTGAACGATCAATTCCCTAGATTATGTTATACATATTTTCATTACTCGATTCCATATAACTAATAGGTGTTAGTAATTTGCCTTATCTAGTGATGTTTATAGGGATCTTATTACTACCCTAAATTGATTACTTGGGTTTGGTGAATTGAGCATTTAACCGGACCAAGGGAATGAACTAGGCTAAACCATAAGTTGACATAGGAGTGGATCATGATCAACACACCATTGACTTGATCATTCTTCAACTCTTTAGACTAGTTGAATTAGTTGATTACAAATAGGAGGTCTTAGGTGACAAGAACATCACTTTCCTCTTGTAATCCCGTTTGAGTGTTTACTCAAGATTACTCTTGGTAAACCGATCAATTAGTTCTCGTGCATAATCAATCAATCTGGTCTTAATCCTAAATAATATTCAACATCGAGGGTAAAAAGTCTAGATGAGCATTTTTCCTTAAATTGATATCAAATCTATCTTACTTGCTTTCTTTGCATTTTTTTTATCTTATAAACTTAAAAGACCAAAAATATTGTTTTTACATTTAACCTTGTCTGATTTGGCTAAATCGTTAAATAGCCACCAAAACATAAAACTTGTACCTTTAAGTTTCATTTACTTAGTTAATCATAATATAGTTTCTAATTCTAGTTTGGCTAATACAACTGTCCTTGGAACGATACACGGAACTAAATCAGTTACTATACTACTACACGATCGGGTACACTGCCCGTTAGTGTGTAGCAATCTCTAATCGGTATTTTTCCATATTATTTTATACAACAATTCATATACCACTTTCCGCACATCAGTAAGCTAATGCTTAGTGAGTGAGAATATACTACATACATACATATGCATAAAATAGACACGCCACACAATAATAATCAAGTAGCACATACCGGAATTATATTATCCATTCAATTAATAGTATTATTATTGTTAATATATATTATATATTAATAATTATTTTTATTAATAATATATATAATATAACCGTAATTATTGAGGGAATCAGTTTGACATTTTCAATCCAAAGAAAAATATTTTCTTGTCTCTAAAAACAGTACAAATCACGATTTACATCACAATTACCTCCAAAATCAGTTGAACGTCGTGATCTCCTTTTCTTATTTTTATTTATTTATTTTCTTCCCTAGTTGATTCTTTCTGATACTTCTTCTATAAATCAAGCAGTTAACTCGTGTTATCAAAACAACCCATTCGATTATTTCACCACTATTATCAGATATCAATTACAGCTTCTTTTATTTGATAATTTAAATTGAAATTCAAGAAACCGCTCGATATCCTCTGTTCTCGACTTTTCTTTTAAAACCTTCAATTTCAAATCAATTCCAAAATGTATAAGTGCAGAGTTGTTAGTAATCTTTCAATAAAACTATCTGCAAAGTTTCACATCCCAACTCTTTATATCGATTACAAATTTTGGAGTCAAAGTTTAAGAACAAAAAGTCAACTAATTTGTTTATCATGAAATCCGAATCTATGTTGATGTTTCTGAGCCAATTAACGATTTACAAAGTTTCTAGGATTGTTTTCCAACACATTTCGTGTTGTAATCAAGGTCTGAAATTTTCTCAATTCCATAATCAATAATTTTTTTTTTAAAAACCACGAAGAACAACACAGGTCGTTTTCTTTCTTTTTTTTTATTTTTTTTATATTTTTTGTTGTTGAGTATAGTGATATTCACAATTATAGATCATTTTCCATTTCATTTTCACGCTTTAAATCAAACCTTAAAACAAGATAGGATGATTTATGGGCTCTGATTGATTTAAGAATGAGGAAGAAGAAGAAACAGAATAAGACGACTTATAAATATTTGGCTGTGATAAAAATCAGAAAAGCATAAGTAGTGTAATGGTTAAGGGATGTTGTGGGTGAGCGGGAGGTCACGGGTTCGAGTCTGGCATGATGCAATTTTTTTTAAGGGCTTTAGAAGGTAGTTTTCTAAATCAAAAATTTTATTCTTATTCTTATTATTATTATTATTATTATTATTATTATTATTATTATTATTAGTCTTATAATTATTATCATTGTTATTTATCATTTATTATTATTATTATTACAATTATCGTAATTATATTTATTAATAACATTATTATTACTAATATTATTATGATTAACAAGTATTATTATTTAGTATTATCATCATTATTATTTATTAGTATTATAATTATTACTAGTATTAAAAGCATTACCTATCAAATATTATTAGTATACTTATAGTTACAATTATAATATATATATATATATATATATATATATATATATATATATATATATATATATATATATATATATATATATATATATATATATATTATGGTTAAGTTAATTATTAGTATTACTATAATAATTGTGTTATTATCATAACTATAATTATGATTATCACCATAAATATTACTATTAAGGCAGTTATTATTATTACCACTAATATTAGTATAAGTATTATTATTGGTTTCATTAAAATTAGTACTTGTATCATATTATAATTAATAATAATATTATTATTATTACTACTAGTATTATAATTATTATTAGTATTATAATCATCATTATAAGTACCATAGTTATTATTATTATCATTATAAGTATTATTATTTAGGTTATCATGAGTATTATTATGTAGTTACTAAAATCATTATCATAATTAGCAATAACAATAAAATTAATATTTTTACATTCACTATCATTAATATCATTATTATTATTACTAATAGAACTATTAACATTATTATCTTATTAATAATATTAAGTATTATAAACATATTATCAATATTAATATTATTTTGGTATTATTATAACTACTGTTATTAATATACAAATGATATATTTAATACATATAACATAACAAAAATTAATATTTTTATATACAAAATGAATATATGAAACATATATATATTATTAATATAAAAAGGATATAACTAATAAATTTATATATATATTTATTCGATTACAATTATGTATATTAATAAATATACAAATGATATAGGTTCGTGAAACCGAGGTCAACCCTACACTTATTGAATGCCGTCATATGTATTTTTACTACAAAATACAGTATAGTGAGTTTATTTGATTCCCTTTTACTCTTTACATTTTTGGGACTGAGAATACATGTGCTGTTTTTATAACTGCTTTATTAAATGTTTTTGAAATATATTTTGAACTGAGAATACATGAAATAATTTTATAAATGTTTGACGCGATATGACACAAGCAAAACATTCCTCGAATGAATTATTATGCAGACAGAAGTTCTGTGGATTATTATTGAATTAGTTGGACGTTATAATTGCCACTAATTATTGTGAATATTTCCCCTGATTATTATTGCTTGGTAACATAAGAATTAGAAACGGGTATGGCCCTAATTCACGCGAATCCTAAAGGTAGCTACCGGGTTTAACACCCCCACCCAGAATGTTCACTAGACGGAAGGGCTAGTGGGCGTGGTGTTTAGTACTTCAAAGTTTATTATTATTATACAGACGAGATGTTCTGTTTTGGGGATATTATTGATGCACATTATATGTTAAGTTCGGTTACCATGTTGAGCAACGAAATCAAAATGAATGTTATGTATCGAGAGAATGATTTTTATACACAGGTTATGTGTATTAGTTTTGTGCACGAGATATGTGTACGATTATTAAAAATCGCGAGGCAACCTACGGGGGAGAAAAAGATACGAACCTACTCTGCTAAGCATTATGAAAATGGTTTTGTACACGAGATAGGTGTACTGTATTTAAATCTTGTGGTCTATCAAAATGATGAATTTTATTGTTTACGATAAACTTATGAACTCACCAACCTTTTAGTTGACACTTTAAAGCATGTTTGTTCTCAGGTACGAAAGAAATCTTTTGTTGTGCATTTGTTCATTTTAGAAATATTACTTGGAGTCATTCATGGCATATTTCAAAAGATGTTACATTCGAGTCGTTTAGTTCATCAAGATTATTATTAAGTCAATTCTAGTTGGATATATTATGAAATGGTATGCATGCCGTCAACTTTCGTTGTAAAGAAAGATTGTCTTTTAAAAATCGAATGCAATGTTTGAAAAATGTATCATATATAGGTCATGTACCTCGCGATGTAACCAAATGTAATGTATTCGTCCAGATGGATTAGGACGGGTCATTTCAGTTGGTATCTGTAATGACCCGCACTTTTTCGATCGTTCTATACTTATAAGATTAATATTTACATAAATTAAACCTTACCAACATGATAAGCAATCCAAATTGTTGAGATTTATGTTTTCGAAAAGAGTTTTACACAACGTTTGATCGTCTAGTTTGACCGATGATATCACGAACTATATAATATATGATAATTATACGTTTGTGTATATATATGTATATATACATATTTAACATGATCTAAGGATATTTTAATACCTCATTTTGTATTAAAAACAATAAGTTATAAGTATATTTTGAAACTACTAACTTAAGTTTTCAAAACAATAACCATACGTAACGTTATTTGATATAAATACTTATAACCTATAATGTTTATACATATATCGTATATATAATGTATTTAATCACTTTTTAAAGACTTAAATACATAAAACAATATAAGTATATTCACAAAAGATAGCTATATTTGAATTCTCATTCCATTTTTCACAAAATTTCTATACGTATATCTAGAGTACATGAACTCGTATCATACCTAGCTTCTATACGTATTTACTATTGGTATATACACATCAAATCACCACCAACCAGCCCTTGTTCATGCCTTATGTATAAGGTAACTCTCTTGTTCATGCCTTATGTATAAGGTAACTACTTTTGATGTTTAGTATGACTAATTACATAAAAATACAACATGAAATTTTGTCCATGTTTTTCCATTAATCATGTTTTTATGGCCTTAAATACATCTTCCATTTTCAAATTTTACTACCTCATTTCTTTAACCAAAAACACACTCTTAAGAAACTCCATAACCATTCAGCTAAAATCCATGAAGATCTAGCCATAAAAACATCACTTAATCACCATAAGAAAACTCTTACAAAAACACTTCAAGAATCCTTCCAAGAACACAAGTTTACTTCCAATCTTTTATCCAATTCCATCACCCTTTTGGTTCTAGGTTCTTACTCCTCTTTTACAGCAATCTTGTCCAAGTAACTTGAGGTAGTAACTTTGTTCATAACCTTATTCGATTCATATATATATAGCTATCTTATTTTGTGGTATAAAATTTTAACAACAAGAACATAGTTTGAATGTTTTCAAACTTGTTTGCAAACTAAATAGATCCTTCTAACTTAACTTTTAAAATACTTCAAGACCTGTAATATAACATAAATATATGCTAATTTAACAAGGTATAACTTGGTTTTTCAAAGAACACCTTAAAAACTGTTTTTACGACGTCGGAGTGCAACCGGGGGCTGTTTGGGGTTGGATAATTAAAAACTATCTTGAACTTTGAATTGGAGGTTTATATTCTGGAAAAATGATATTTCTTATGAATATGTTAACACATAAAAATTTCATGATTTAATTCAAAGTATAAGTGTTTTTAGAAAAATGGTCATTAAATGATATTTTTGTAACAAAAATGATTAACTTCATAAGTTTCACCAAAGTTTGACCTTTGACCTGTGATTTCGAATACAAACTAAGGTATTTACAGTTCATATTCTTAAAGAGGGACTCGATCCAAGGAAGTGGCAAGTTGAACCAACGAAAACGGAGTTGTAACGAAGAAACTATGACCAAAACAAAATCGGATATCCAAGACTTGTTTAGTCACGAAAATAATTGGAGAAAAATTAAATAAATCACATCTTTTTAAAATAACATGATATTTTATATATATGTACTCATAATTTAATTTTATATGGTTCAGGATCACCCGTAAACAATACGAGAAGATTAATCATAAGATCCCATGATTGTACGCAACACGTCATTTGACAACACCGGTACTTTATGTACGCAACACGTCATTTGACAACACCGGTACCATGGGTCAAGATTAATCTCGACCAATACATATTCGATGGGGGTTTTATTTATTTCATTGTGGGTTTATTAAACACCTAAAAATGAACCATTAAAATTGAATTACTAACATCGAGCTGCTAACTACGGACTAAGGAATTATTAAAAGTATTAAAAGTATAACAAGTATATATATGTGACAATTTTTTAAAAAGAAAAGGTATTGATATATTATATATGGATAGGTTCGTGATATCAACCGGAGACCAAGTCAAAATATATATATCTTCAAGGCAAAAGTGAGTATATAGTCCCATTTTTAAACTCTAAGTATTTCGGGATGAGAATACATGTATTTTATGTTTTACGATATGGACACAAGTAACTGAAAAATATATTCTACGTTGAGTTGTACCACTGGCATACTTCCCTGTAGCTTGGTAACTATTATTTACAGCGGTATTGTAAACGCGAATCCTGTTGATAGATCTATCGGGCCTGACAACCCCAACCGGACTGGACGACCAGTATTCAACGGTTGCACAGTACTTCGTTTCGTGACTATACTTGGTACGGTGTAGTAAGATTTCATAATAAAAGGAATATGCGACGTGATTAAATGTTAAGTATGGTTACCAAGTGCTCAACCACTTAGAATATTTTTATTAAAATGTTTATATATGAAATCTTGTGGTCTATATATATATATTGCTGCCGGCATTAAACCTATATCTCACCAACTTTATGTTGACGTTTTAAGCATGTTTATTCTCAGGTGATAACTAAAAGCTTCCGCTGCAACATGTTGAATTTAAGCAGGATCTTGCGTACTCATATTTGTGTCAAAAATAAAACTGCATATCCGAGGATTTGTATTGTAAAATATGCTAGAAATCGTGTTGTTATCATCATTTGTAAAGTTTGTAAGTCTAAGATTATCGCTAAACGATAATCATCTTTATTTTGTCTAAAGCTTGTATCAAAATAAGAATTATGGTTTGTAATGTAAAATATATGCAGTTGTTCTTTTAAAAATGTCGCATATAGAGGTCAATACCTCGCAATGAAATCATACGTTATCTAACACGTTCTTATGGTTAAGGACGGGTTATGACATGTGGTATCAGAGCGGTGGTCTTAGCGAACCAGGTTTGCATTAGTGTGTCTAACCGAGAAGTCGTTAGGATACATTAGTAAGTCTGGACTTTGACCGGGTCTGATTTTAAAAACCATTGCTTATCATTGTTGGTTAAAATTTATATGTAAATATTATGTAGTACTAATGGGTTAGTTGTTATGTGATAGATGTCGGGCTCGAAACTTATTATCACATTCAGCGACTCCGAATCAGAATCTTCAGATGGTGTTTCAGTCATTAACCTATCCGATGACGAAAATAATATCTTTGGGGAAGACTCACAAATTCCGGATGAACCAACTATAAAGAACCCGGAAAGTGAACCCGAGGAGGAAAGTGAACCCGAGGAGGAAAGTGAACCCGAGGAGGAAAGTGAACCCGAGGAAGAAATACAGGAAATTACGAAAGACAAGTTCGAACTAGGAAAGAAACGAAAGGCTAATGAATTAGAAAATTCAAATCTTGAGTTTAATAAGGATGATGTGGCACCAACTCCACTAGACACTACCACCCCTATTCCTGCTATTCCTATTCGTTCTATCCCGGCATCCAGTTCTTCAGCCCCACCGCCAAAATATAGGCAGACAGCTAGGATAAGCATTAGGCCATTCCTTGAACCTAAACGTTCTAGAAAATAGACCAAACGATGCACTGCCGTATTAAACCATGGGATCATATAATGTTTTGTATAATATTATTAGTGTGGTGTGCTTAATATTCGATGTAAGATAAGCATATGTAAAATAGTGAAGTATGAAATGCAATAATTTTCCATGGTTAAGTATTATTTAGATTGTAGTAATTGGTTCTGTACTAAGCTATTAAGTATGAACATTAACGGGTAGGTACTACCCTAGATATAATTATAAAATGCTAATAAGAAGAAAAGGCTTTTATAATAATACCTGGTTCATATTATTAACAAGCTATAATGTACTATAAATACACACTACATCTATAATATTCCATGTGAATAATTATTTTCTTTCATTAGGAAATGGCGCGATTGAATCGAATGACGGAACAAGAAGTCGAGGAATTCATCAACCAGCGAGTGAACGACAGAATGTTATAGGTCGAAGCTGCAAGAGCTGCTGCAGTTAACCCAAATCCTCGTGTAGGATGTACCTACAAGACTTTTCAAGCTTGCAAGCCCTCATCATTCAGTGGAACGGAAGGACCGATCGGTTTAACCCGATGGATAGAAAAGATGGAGACTGTGTTTAAAATCAGTGGTTGTGTTGAAAAGGACATGACCAAGTATGCATCGTGCACTTTACAAGATAGTGCACTCACGTGGTGGAAAAATTATGTGAAGGCTGTAGGAGGAGATGTAGCTTATGATACTCCATGGGAAGAATTCAAAATAATGTTAATCAACGAGTATTGTCCAAGGAACGAGGTTAGGAAGTTGGAAGATGAGTTACGAAGCCTGAAGGTTGTTGGTACTAAAATCACCAACTACAATCAGCGATTCATGGAATTAGTTTTGCTATGTCCTGAATTGGTTCCAACCGAAGAACGGAAGATTGAAATGTACAAAGATGGTTTGCCCAAAAAGGTCAAGGCAAATGTTACAGCATCGAAACCTAAGACAATTCATGAAGCTATAACCATGGCAAACGAGCTAATGGATCAGGTCATCATGGATAAGAAAGTATCCAATACTGATGTGAAGGTATCAGGTAACAAAATAAAGTGGAATGGAAATTATGATCGAGGTAACCAACAACAATCTTTTAAGAAACAAGAAATCACGCAAGGTGCGGGTAGTGGTTTAAGCTTTGGTTACAAAGGACAAAATCCTTTATGTAACCGATGCCACAAACATCACTCTGGCTACTGTAATGTGGTATGCAACAAATGTAATCGAAAGGGTCATCTTGCTGAAGATTGTAGGGCTCTCGTTACAAATACAAATGGTACCAAGACTCCTGCCACCAATGCAAATAGAACTGCTTTGGCTACCATTACTTGTTTTGGGTGTGGAAAACAAGGTCACTATAAGAGCCAGTGCCCGAATCCAGAGAAGAATATCGGACCTGCACGTGGGAGAGCATTTGTTATTAATGCTAGAGAGGCATGTGAAGACCCGGAGCTTGTTACGGGTACGTTTACCATTAATAACTTATCAGCATCTATTATATTTGATACTGGTGTCGATAGAAGTTACGTGTGTAGAAATTTTTACACTAAATTGAACTGTTCATCATTACCTCTAGATGCTAAGTACATAATTGAGTTAGCTAATGGTAAACTAATTAAAGCCGATAAAATTTGTCGTGATTGTAAAATAAATATAGCCGGAGAAACGTTTAAAATTGACTTGATACCCGTAGAATTAGGAAGTTTTGATGTAATAGTCGGCATGGACTGGATGTCCAAAGTAGGAGCTGAAGTTGTGTGTGCCAAGAAGGCAATTCGCATTCCTTGTAAGGATAAAATGCCGGTGATGATTTATGGAGAGAAGGGTAACTCAAAGCTAAAACTCATTAACTGTTTGAAAGCCAAGAAGTGTTTAGAAAAGGGATGTTATGCTATTCTAGCACATGTTAATAAAGTCGAAAAGAAAGAAAAAGAGAAGTGCATCAACGACGTGCCTGTGGCAAGAGATTTTCCTGAAGTTTTTCCGGAAGAGTTGCCGGGAGTACCTCCATTTAGATCTGTAGAATTTCAAATAGATTTAGTACCAGGAGCTGCACCAGTTGCCCGTGCTCCATATAGACTTGCACCGTCCGAGTTAAAAGAACTTCAGAGTCAGTTAAAAGAATTACTGGATCGTGGATTCATACGACCAAGTACTTCACCGTGGGGAGCTCCAATTTTATTTGTTAAGAAGAAAGATGGATCTTTTAGGATGTGTATAGATTATCGTGAATTAAATAAGTTAACTATCAAGAATCGGTATCTACTACCGAGAATTGATGACTTATTTGATCAACTGCAAGGATCATGTGTTTATTCGAAAATCGACCTAAGATCGGGTTATCATCAATTACGTGTCAAAGAAGAGGACATTCCGAAAACTGCTTTTCGGACACGTTATGGTCATTACGAATTTTTGGTCATGCCGTTTGGATTGACGAATGCGCCAGCTGTATTCATGGACCTCATGAATCGAGTTTGTAGTCCATATTTAGATAAGTTTGTTATCGTTTTCATTGATGATATTCTTATCTATTCCAAGAGTGAGCAAGAGCATGAACAGCATTTAAGGTTGATATTAGAGTTGTTGAGAAAAGAACAGCTATATGCTAAATTTTCTAAATGTGCTTTCTGGTTGAAAGAAGTGCAATTTCTTGGCCACATTGTTAGTAGCAAAGGAATTCAGGTTGATCCAGCAAAAATTGAAGCCATTGAAAAATGGGAGACTCCTAAGACACCAACGCAGATACGCCAATTTTTGGGTTTAGCCGGTTATTATAGAAGGTTTATTCAAGATTTTTCCCGAATAGCTAAGCCGTTGACAGCGTTAACGCAAAAAGGGAAGAAATATGAATGGACATCTGAGCAGGAGAGTGCATTTCAATTACTAAAGAAGAAGTTAACTACAGCGCCTATTTTATCGTTACCAGAAGGGAACGATGATTTTGAAATATATTGTGGCGCTTCGCGACAAGGTTTTGGTTGCGTTCTTATGCAACGGAAGAAAGTTATTGCATACGCATCCCGACAATTGAAGATTCATGAGCGGAATTATACGACGCATGATCTAGAACTGGGAGCAGTCGTGTTTGCATTGAAGATATGGAGACACTATTTGTATGGGGTTAAATGCACTGTGTTTACTGATCATAAAAGCCTTCAACATATTTTTGATCAGAAACAGCTGAACATGAGGCAACGTAGGTGGGTCGAGTTAATAAATGACTATGATTGTGAAATTCGTTATCATCCCGGGAAAGCGAATGTGGTGGCTGACGCACTAAGCAGAAAGGAACGAGAACCAATTCGAGTACGAGCAATGAACATAAAAATTCGCATGAATCTCAACTCACAAATCAAAGAGGCTCAACGAGAAGCTCTTACTAAAGAAAACATAGGAAATGAAATAATGAAGAAGTATGGGAAACAACTCATTATGCGGGAAGATGGAATTCGATATTTTGCAAATCGTATTTGGGTACCGAAGTTGGGTGGATTAAGGAAGTTGATATTGAACGAGGCACATAAGACAAGATACTCGATACATCCTGGAGTTGGAAAGATGTACCAAGATCTTAAGACACATTATTGGTGGCCTAATTTAAAGACAGACGTTGCAACATATGTTGGGGAGTGTTTAACTTGTTCCAAAGTCAAAGCAGAACACCAAAAGCCGTCAGGGTTACTTCAACAACCAGAAATCCCAGAATGGAAATGGGATGGTATTACCATGGATTTCATCACGAAGTTACCAAAGACTGCCTGGGGATACGACACCATTTGGGTGATTGTTGATCGTCTTACCAAATCTGCACATTTCTTGCCTATAAAGGAAACGGATAGAATGGAGAAATTATTACGATTATATATAAAGGAAATAGTTTCAAGGCATGGAATACCTATTTCCATTATATCTGATCGTGATAGTAGATTTACCTCAAAGTTCTGGCAATCACTACAGGAGGCACTAGGAACTCGTTTGGATATGAGTACCGCATATCATCCGCAAACCGACGGGCAGAGTGAAAGAACAATTCAGACTCTTGAAGACATGCTCAGGGCATGTGTGATCGATTTTGGAAACGGATGGGATAAGTATCTACCATTAGCAGAATTCTCGTATAATAATAGTTATCATGCGAGCATTAAAGCTGCACCATTCGAAGCATTGTACGGAAGGAAGTGTAGATCTCCTATCTGTTGGAATGAAGTAGGAGATCGACAATTAACTGGTCCCGAGATCATACATGAAACTACTGAAAAGATAGTACAAATCAAGGAGAGATTGAAAACAGCCCGTAGTCGCCAAAAGAGCTACGCCGATGTCCGAAGGAAACCATTAGAGTTTCAGATCGGTGACATGGTTATGTTAAAGGTGTCACCATGGAAAGGTGTAATACGTTTTGGAAAAAGGGGTAAACTGAACCCAAGATATGTAGGCCCGTTCAAGATCATCGAACGCATTGGACCGGTAGCTTATCGACTCGAGTTACCGCAACAACTTGCCGGAGTACATAATACCTTTCACGTCTCAAACCTTAAGAAGTGTCTTGCAAAGGAAGATTTCACCATTCCTCTTGAAGAAATCCATGTCGACGAGAAACTACAATTCGTCGAAGAACCAATCGAAATCATGGACCGTGAAGTTAAACAGCTCAAGCAGAGCAACATACCGATCGTTAAGGTTCGTTGGAATGCTCGAAGGGGTCCCGAGTTTACTTGAGAACGAGAGGATCAGATGAAACAAAAGTATCCACACTTGTTTCTCGATGACGCAAAATAGGTACAATTTTAAAATTTCGGGACGAAATTTATTTAACGGGTAGGTACTGTAATGACCCGCAATTTTTCGATCGTTCTATACTTATAAGATTAATATTTACATAAATTAAACCTTACCAACATGATAAGCAATCCAAATTGTTGAGATTTATGTTTTCGAAAAGAGTTTTACACAACGTTTGATCGTCTAGTTTGACCGATGATATCACGAACTATATAATATATGATAATTATACGTTTGTGTATATATATGTATATATACATATTTAACATGATCTAAGGATATTTTAATACCTCATTTTGTATTAAAAACAATAAGTTATAAGTATATTTTGAAACTACTAACTTAAGTTTTCAAAACAATAACCATACGTAACGTTATTTGATATAAATACTTATAACCTATAATGTTTATACATATATCGTATATATAATGTATTTAATCACTTTTTAAAGACTTAAATACATAAAACAATATAAGTATATTCACAAAAGATAGCTATATTTGAATTCTCATTTCATTTTTCACAAAATTTCTATACGTATATCTAGAGTACATGAACTCGTATCATACCTAGCTTCTATACATATTTACTATTGGTATATACACATCAAATCACCACCAACCAGCCCTTGTTCATGCCTTATGTATAAGGTAACTCTCTTGTTCATGCCTTATGTATAAGGTAACTACTTTTGATGTTTAGTATGACTAATTACATAAAAATACAACATGAAATTTTGTCCATGTTTTTCCATTAATCATGTTTTTATGGCCTTAAATACATCTTCCATTTTCAAATTTTACTACCTCATTTCTTTAACCAAAAACACACTCTTAAGAAACTCCATAACCATTCAGCTAAAATCCATGAAGATCTAGCCATAAAAACATCACTTAATCACCATAAGAAAACTCTTACAAAAACACTTCAAGAATCCTTCTAAGAACACAAGTTTACTTCCAATCTTTCATCCAATTCCATCACCCTTTTGGTTCTAGGTTCTTACTCCTCTTTTACAGAAATCTTGTCCAAGTAACTTGAGGTAGTAACTTTGTTCATAACCTTATTCGATTCATATATATATAGCTATCTTATTTTGTGGTATAAAATTTTAACAACAAGAACATAGTTTGAATGTTTTCAAACTTGTTTGCAAACTAAATAGATCCTTCTAACTTAACTTTTAAAATACTTCAAGACCAGTAATATAACATAAATATATGCTAATTTAACAAGGTATAACTTGGTTTTTCAAAGAACACCTTAAAAACTGTTTTTACGACGTCGGAGTGCAACCGGGGGCTGTTTGGGGTTGGATAATTAAAAACCATCTTGAACTTTGAATTGGAGGTTTATATTCTGGAAAAATGATATTTCTTATGAATATGTTAACACATAAAAATTTCATGATTTAATTCAAAGTATAAGTGTTTTTAGAAAAATGGTCATTAAATGATATTTTTGTAACAAAAATGATTAACTTCATAAGTTTCACCAAAGTTTGACCTTTGACCTGTGATTTCGAATACAAACTAAGGTATTTACAGTTCATATTCTTAAAGAGGGACTCGATCCAAGGAAGTGGCAAGTTGAACCAACGAAAACGGAGTTGTAACGAAGAAACTATGACCAAAACAAAATCGGATATCCAAGACTTGTTTAGTCACGAAAATAATTGGAGAAAAATTAAATAAATCACATCTTTTTAAAATAACATGATATTTTATATATATGTACTCATAATTTAATTTTATATGGTTCAGGATCACCCGTAAACAATACGAGAAGATTAATCATAAGATCCCATGATTGTACGCAACACGTCATTTGACAACACCGGTACTTTATGTACGCAACACGTCATTTGACAACACCGGTACCATGGGTCAAGATTAATCTCGACCAATACATATTCGATGGGGGTTTTATTTATTTCATTGTGGGTTTATTAAACACCTAAAAATGAACCATTAAAATTGAATTACTAACATCGAGCTGCTAACTACGGACTAAGGAATTATTAAAAGTATTAAAAGTATAACAATTATATATGTGACGATTTTTTAAAAAGAAAAGGTATTGATATATTATATATGGATAGGTTCGTGATATCAACCGGAGACCAAGTCAAAATATATATATCTTCAAGGCAAAAGTGAGTATATAGTCCCATTTTTAAACTCTAAGTATTTCGGGATGAGAATAAATGTATTTTATGTTTTACGATATGGACACAAGTAACTGAAAAATATATTCTACATTGAGTTGTACCACTGGCATACTTCCCTGTAGCTTGGTAACTATTATTTACAGCGGTATTGTAAACGCGAATCCTGTTGATAGATCTATCGGGCCTGACAACCCCAACCGGACTGGACGACCAGTATTCAACGGTTGCACAGTACTTCGTTTCGTGACTATACTTGGTACGGTGTAGTAAGATTTCATAATAAAGGGAATATGCGACGTGATTAAATGTTAAGTATGGTTACCAAGTGCTCAACCACTTAGAATATTTTTATTAAAATGTTTATATATGAAATCTTGTGGTCTATATATATATATATATTGCTGCTGGCATTAAACCTATATCTCACCAACTTTATGTTGACGTTTTAAGCATGTTTATTCTCAGGTGATAACTAAAAGCTTCCGCTGCAACATGTTGAATTTAAGCAGGATCTTGCGTACTCATATTTGTGTCAAAAATAAAACTGCATATCCGAGGATTTGTATTGTAAAATATGCTAGAAATCGTGTTGCTATCATCATTTGTAAAGTTTGTAAGTCTAAGATTATCGCTAAACGATAATCATCTTTATTTTGTCTAAAGCTTGTATCAAAATAAGAATTATGGTTTGTAATGTAAAATATATGCAGTTGTTCTTTTAAAAATGTCGCATATAGAGGTCAATACCTCGCAATGAAATCATACGTTATCTAACACGTTCTTATGGTTAAGGACGGGTTATGACAGTATCACCTCGCAACGAAATCAATTAATATGAAACGTTTATAATCGATATGAACGGGACATTTCAAATATCAAATCAACAACATGAAATTCGGAGTTGAGACTTACCAATACCACCAAAATGTTGCCGTTGACGAGATGAACAACTTTAACACTAGTAACTCGATCCGATTCACTCTTCTTCTTCCTCAAATGGAGCTCTCTCTCTCGAAAGCTTCTTCCTCTCTCTAGGGTTTTGAGGATAAGAGAAAGAGATGAAAATGAGGTGAAATGAAGATGTGGATGGGGTTGCATCCGTTTTGTGGTTCAAAAACCGTCCATATGTGAAATTACCAAATTGCCCTTCATTAAACCCTTTTTTAAAAGCTGAAATTCGGGTCTGGCCCAGACAAGGCGCGGCGCGGCTTAGTTTGGCACGGCGCAGCTCTAAGACAAATATGGTAATAGCCTCCGTACCAGTGAAGTAAGCACCTGAAACAGTTGAAGCCCGCGGCGCGGCTAGAAAGGCCCGCAGCTTGTGTGACGACCGGGAAAATTTTGACCAAATTTAAAATTTATCTTTAAATGATTTAATGTTTCCGACACGACAAGCAAAGTCTGATAAGTTGAAATCTCAAAAACTTTGAACTGTGTTCATGTATTCATTTACCCTTCGACTGTTCTCGACGATTCACGAACAATAATGTGTAAATAGATATGTATGTATATATATATATATGATTTCAAATTAGTTAAGTGAACGATTGTAACACTTGTTTATAGATGTAGTGACCCGAACTTTTCCATGTTTATATATATTAAATGAAATTGTTATTTACATGATTAAGTGTTTCCAACATGTTAAGCAATCAAACTTGTTAAGACTTGATTAATTGAAATATGTTTCATATAGACAATTGACCACCCAAGTTGACCGGTGATTCACGAACGTTAAAACTTGTAAAAACTATATGATGGCATATATATGATTATATATATAGTTAACATGATATTATGATAAGTAAGTATCTCATTAGGTATTTTAACAATGAGTTATATACATAAAATTGAGTTTATTGAATTAAGAAACTCGAAACGATATATATAACGATTATCGTTATAACAACGTCTTACTAAATACATATGAATCATATTAAGATATTGTTACACTATGTTCAACCATGATAAATGATAAGTAAACATGCCATTAAGTGTATTAACAATGAACTACATATGTAAAAACAAGACTACTAACTTAATGATTTCGAAACGAGACATATATGTAACGATTATCGTTGTGACAACATTTAACTGTTTATATATCATACTAAGATATATTAATATATCATAATATCATGATAATGTAATAATTTAATATCTCTTTAGATATAATAAATAATGGGTTAACAACATTTAACAAGATCGTGAACCTAAAGGTTTCAAAACAACATTTACATGTAGCGACTAACGATGACTTAACGACTCAGTTAAAATGTATATACATGTAGTGTATTAATATATATTCATATACTTTTGAAAGACTTCAAGACACTTATCAAAATACTTCTACTTAACAAAAATGCTTACAATTATATCCTCGTTCAGTTTCATCAACAATTCTACTCGTATGCACCCGTATTCGTACTCGTACAATACACAGCTTTTAGATGTATGTACTATTGGTATATATACTTAAATGATCAGCTCTTAGCAGCCAATGTGAGTCACCTAACACATGTGGGAACCATCATTTGGCAACTAGCATGAAATATCTCATAAAATTACAAAAATATTAGTAATCATTCATGACTTATTTACATGTAAACAAAATTACACATCCTTTATATCTAATCCATATACCAACGACCAAAAATACCTACAAACACTTTCATTCTTTAATTTTCTTCATCTAATTGATCTCTCTTAAATTCTATCTTCAAGTTCTAAGTGTTCTTCATAAATTCTATAAGTTCTAGTTTTATAAAATCAAGAATACTTCCAAGTTTGCTAGCTTACTTCCAATCTTGTAAAGTGATCATCCAACCTCAAGAAATCTTTCTTATTTACAGTAAAATATCTTTCTAATACAAGGTAATACTCATATTCACACTTTGATTCAATTTCTATAACTATAAAAATCTTATTTCGAGTGGAAATCTTACTTGAGCTTGTTTTCGTGTCATGATTCTGCTTCAAGAACTTTCAAGCCATCCAAGGATCCTTTGAAGCTAGATCTATTTTTCTCATTTCCAATAGGTTTATCCACAAAACCTAAGGTAGTAATGATGTTCATAATATCATTCGATTCATATATATAAATCTACCTTATTCAAAGGTTTAAACTTGAAATCACTAGAACATAGTTTAGTTAATTCTAAACTTGTTCACAAACAAAAGTTAATCCTTCTAAATTGACTTTTAAAATCAACTAAACACATGTTCTATATATATATGATATGCTAACTTAATGATTTAAAACCTGGAAACACGAAAAACACCGTAAAACCCGACATGTCGTAGTAACACCGCAGGCTGTTTTGGGTTTGATAATTAAAAACTATGATAAACTTTGATTTAAAAGTTTTTATTCTGGGAAAATGATTTTTCTTATGAACATGAAACTATATCCAAAAATCAAGGTTAAACTCAAAGTGGAAGTATGTTTTTCAAAATGTTCATCAAGACGTCGTTCTTTCGACTGAAATGACTACCTCTTACAAAAATGACTTGTAACTTATATTTCCGACTATAAACCTATACTTTTTCTGTTTAGATTCATAAAATATAGTTCAATATGAAACCATAGCAATTTGATTCACTCAAAACGGATTTAAAACGAAGAAGTTATGGGTAAAACAAGATTGGATATATTTTGATTGTTGTAGCTACGGGAAATATTGTAACAATTCTATACAAATCTTATCATAGCTAACTTATATTGTATTATACATGTATTCTAATATATTATGTTATCTTGGGATACCATAGACACGTATACAAATGTTTTGACTTATCATATCGACCCATCTATATATATTATTTGGAACAACCATAGACACTCTATATGCAGTAATGTTGGAGTTAGCTATACAGGGTTGAGGTTGATTCCAAAAATATATATACTTTGAGTTGTGATCTAGCCTGAGATGTGTATACACTGGGTCGTGGATTGATTCAAGATAATATATATCGATTTATTTCTGTACATCTAACTGTGGACAACTAGTTGTAGGTTACTAACGAGGACAGCTGACTTAATAAACTTAAAACATTAAAACGTATTAAAAATGTTATAAATATATTTTGAACATACTTTGATATATATGTACATATTTGTTATAGGTTCGTGAATCGACCAGTGGCCAAGTCTTACTTCCCGACGAAGTAAAAAATCTGTGAAAGTGAGTTATAGTCCCACTTTTAAAATCTAATATTTTGGGATGAGAATACATGCAGTTTTATAAATGTTTTACGAAATAGACACAAGTAAATGAAACTACATTATATGGGTGAATGATCGAAGCCGAATATGCCCCTTTTGCTTGGTAGCCTAAGAATTAGTAAACCGATCTACTAATTGACGCGAATCCTAAAGATAGATCTATTGGGCCTAACGAACCCCATCCAAAGTACCGGATGCTTTAGTACTTAGAATTCGTTTTTATCATGTCCGAAGGATTTCCCAGAATGATAGGGGATATTTTTATATGCATCTTGTTAATGTCGGTTGCCAGGTGTTCACCATATAAATGATTTTTATCTCTATGTATGGGATGTATATTGAAATATGAAATCTTGTGGTCTATTATTATGATTTTATAATATATAGGTTAAACCTATAACTCACGAACATTTTTGTTGACATTTTAAGCATGTTTATTCTCAGGTGATTATTAAGAGCTTTCACTGTTGCATACTAAAATAAGGACAAGATTTGGAGTCCATGCTTGTATGATATTATGTAAAAACTGCATTCAAGAAACTTATTTTTGATGTAATATATTCTTATTGTAAACCATTATGAAATGGTCGCGTGTAAACGGTATATTTTAGATTATCATTATTTGATAATCTACGTAATGCTTTTTAAACCTTTATAGATAAAATAAAGGTTATGGTTGTTTTAAAAATGAATGCAGTCTTTGAAAAACGTCTCATATAGAGGTCAAAACCTCGCGACGAAATCAATTAATATGGAACGTTTATAATCAATATAAACGGGACATTTCAGTTGGTATCCGAGCGTTGGTCTTAGAAAACCAAAAATTTGCATTAGTGTGTCTTATCGAGTTTGTTAGGATACATTAGTGAGTCTGGACTTCGACCATGTTTTCTTTAAAAACGATTGCTTAACACTTTTGTTGGAAACTATATATTATTAACATGTAAATATTATGTGATATATTAACCTCTTAATGTGTTTGATATTGTGTGATAGATGTCTACCACTAGTACAAATCCCATCGATTCACCTAATAATAATGAAGAGTCGAATATATTTTGGGAAGATTCACAAATTTCCGAATAGGAACTGGAAGAAGAGGAACCGGAAGAGGAGGAACCGGAAGAGGAGGAACCGAAAGAAGAGGAACCGGAAGAGGAGGAACCGGAAGAGGAGGAACCGGAAGAAGAAGAAGAGGTTCCGGAGGAAGAAATATTGATACCTATAGTAAATCGATTAAATAAAAGAAAATCCACAACCAACGGACCAAAGTTAATAATGGTCAATGGTGTTTCCGCCGAGGAAGCAAAATATTGGGAAGATTACCAATTTTCTGATGAATCGGATCCCGATGAGGATTCCGATGATGTTATAGAAATTACCTCGACCCAATTTAATAAAGCGAAAGAAAATAATAAGGGAAAAGGTATAAAAATAGAGAAACCCGATTCCAACCCCGATGAACTTTATATGTATCGGCAACATCCGTATTTCCTAAAATGTAACAATGACCCGGGAACCTCTAAACCACCAGGTTTTTCTAAACCATTGTGGAAAACGACGGATCGTATTAGAGGAACACCATATATTCCTAGAAAATTAGGAAAACGAACCAAGTCCGAAGAAGAAGAAACCAGTGATTCAGATTAGAGGGTTGTAATCATGTTGTGTATTATATGTATTGTAGTGTGCTTGTACTTTTATGTTCTATGTAAAAATTGCTTGTACTATTTGTTAATTATCTTTTACGAATCTAATCCTTGTCTATTTTACAGTATAAAAACAAAATGGACGTTAAGGGTAGACAACCGAATATTTTAGAAGATTTACCAGAGGATATGATTGAGGAAATCTTGTCTAGAGTCGGTCAGAATTCATCAGCACAATTAATTATGGCAAAATTAACTTGTCAAATATTTGAAAGACTTTCCAGAAATGCCTTAGTTTATAAAAGGCTTTCCTTTGATAGGTGGGGTATATCACATTGGGGGAGACCGTAAGTTACGCCATGTTTTCTTTAAAGCGTTAAATGCGGGGAACCCAAATGCAATTTTACGCTACGGGTTAAGAACCTATTTTGACTCAACATATCCCAATATAGGATTTCGTGAATTAGAAAGAGCTTCTAACATGCAACATAAAGAAGCATGTTATGCTTACGGGTTAGTGATGTTCGCTTCTTACCAAAGTGAGAAAAAGAACATCGGATTGCAGCTTTTAAATAAAACATTCCCACAAGTGACAGACTCGGTAGTTGAGATGAGAAACAAGGTTTTTAGATTGTTACGGGGCTGTTGGGCATTACGAAACCCTCGTCCTTTTGACGACATTACAACATGCTGCTTAGCCAATGGTCATAACGGTTATTTTTCACAAGACCAAGGATGGGAAGTCGTCTTAGTAAAACCAGAATGCATGAATTGTTTCTGGACTTATGAATTACGTGTCTTTATTTCCTTTGCTGAACAACTTGCGTATTAACTAGATTTATCTTCAAAACTGTCATGTATCAAAGTGTACTATATTTCATGTTATATGTAATATAGCGATGTTGTAAGTTTGAAGAATATTTATATGTGATATATTATTATAATCAGTTTTTCATATGGAATTGTAGTAGTTGAATTGTATATTAGCTACTAAGTATGAACTTAACGGGTAGGTAGTACCCGAATTTAAACTTATAAAACGCTAATATGAAGAAAAAGCTTTTATAAATGAGTTCATATTATGCTACGAAATACTATTGACTACTCTTAATATTCTGTATGATTTACTCGATTCAGTTGGCTATTTTGAAGGAAATGGCACCGATTACTCGACACACCATGAATATGAGCGAAGAGGTATTTCGTACCTTTCTTGCTGCAAACATAGCCGCAGTACAGGCTGCGCTACATACCAACAATAACTCTGAATCTAGCAATGCAGCTAACGGCGCAAGAAATCGTGTAGGATGCTCCTACAAAGAATTCACTGCCTGCAAACCTTTGGAATTTGATGGAACCTAAGGACCAATTGGATTGAAACGGTGGACCGAGAAAGTCGAATCGGTGTTTTCCATAAGTAAGTGTACTGAAGAGGACAAAGTTAAGTACGCTACGCATACCTTCACAGGTACGGCGTTAACATGGTGGAATACCTATCTTGAGCAGGTAGGACAAGATGCTGCTTACGCACTACCATGGTCAGCATTCAAGCAATTGATGAACGAGCAGTACCGTCCTAGAAACGAGGTCAATAAGCTCAAGGCAGAGCTTAGAGAGTTATGAACACAAGGGTTCGACATTACAACGTATGAACGACGATTCACAGAGTTGTGCCTATTCTGTCCAGGAACGTTCGAGGATGAAGAAGAGAAGATCGACGCGTTTGTAAAAGGGTTACCAGTAAGGATTTAAGAAGATGTGAGTTCACACGTGCTCGCTTCCATATAGAAGGCAAGTCGAATGGCTCATAAACTCAAAATCAGATTGAGGGGAGAATTAAAGAACAGGTGGCCGAAGAAGCCAACACGAAACAATTCAAGAGGAAGTGGGAGGAAAATAGTGACAAGAGTCACCAGTACAACAACGACAACAACAATTACAACCACAATCACAACAACTATCCCAACAACTGCAACATAAATCGCAACAACAACAATCGTAATCCCAACAACAACAACTACAACAAACGTCCCAACAACAACAATTACAATAATCGTCCCAACAACAATAACAACCGCAACAACAACAATAATCAGAAACAGCAATGCCAAAGGTGTGAAGAGAATCACCCAGGGTTCTGCACAACATTTTGCAACAGGTGTAAAAGAAATGGTCATAACGCGACAAAGTGTGAGGTCTACGGACCAATGTATAACAGAACTAAAGGAACAAATAGTGTCGGAACAAATAATATCGGAACGAATAGTGTCGGAGCAAGTAATACCAACGCTGTTTGTTATAAATGTGGAAAACCAGGCCACATTATTAGAAATTGCCTGAATCAGGGGAATACTAATGGGCAGAGCCGTGGAAGAGTTTTCAATATTAATGCGGCAGAAGCACAGGAAGACCCAGAGCTTGTTACGGGTACACTTCTTATTGATGATAAATCTGCTTATGTTTTATTTGATTCGGGTGCGGATAGAAGCTATATGAGTAGAGAATTTTGTGCTAAATTAAGTTGCCCATTGACATCTTTGGATAATAAATTTTTACTCAAATTAGCAAATGGTAAATTAATTTCAGCAGATAATATATGTCGGGATAGAGAAATTAAACTGGGTGATGAAACGTTTAAGATTGATTTAATATCAGTCGAGTTAGGGAGTTTTGATGTAATAATTGGCATGGACTGGTTGAAGAAGGTAAGAGCAGAGGTCGTTTGTTACAAAAATGCGATTCGTATTATGCGTGAAAAAGGAAAACCTTTAATGGTGTACGGAGAAAAAAACAACGCGAAGTTAAATCTTATTAATAGTTTGAAGGTGCAAAAACTAATAAGAAAAGGTTGTTACGTCATTCTAGCACACATCGAGGAAGTTAAACCTGAAGAAAAGAACATCAGTGATGTTCCCGTCGTAAAAGAATTTTCCGATGTATTTTCGAAAGAATTACCGGGATTACCCCCAAATCGATCCGTTGAATTTTAAATAGACCTTGTACCAGGAGCTGCACCAATAGCTCGTACTCCATACAGACTCGCACCCAGCGAAATGAAAGAATTACAAAGTCAGTTACAGGAACTTTTAGAGCATGGTTTTATTCGACCAAGTACATCACCATGGGGAGCTCCTGTTCTATTTTTCAAGAAGAAAGATGGTACATTCAGGTTGTGTATCGACTACCGAGAGTTGAACAAACTTACCATCAAGAACCGTTACCCATTACCAAAAATCGACGACTTATTCGATCAACTACAAGGCTCGTCGGTTTATTCGAAGATCGATTTACGTTCTTGATATCACCAAATGCGGGTGAAAGAGGATGACATTCCGAAGACTGCTTTTAGGACGCGTTACGGTCATTACGAGTTTATGGTTATGCCGTTTGGATTGACTAACGCACCAGCTGTGTTCATGGACCTCATGAACCGAGTGTGTGGGCCACATCTTGACAAGTTTGTCATTGTTTTCATCGATGACATACTTATTTACTCGAAGAATGATCAAGAGCACGAAGAACATTTGAGAAAAGTGCTAGAGTTGCTGAGAAAAGAAAAACTGTACGCTAAGTTTTCAAAGTGTGCATTTTGGTTGGAAGAAGTTCAATTCCTCGGTCATATAGTGAACAAAGAAGGTATTCAGGTGGATCCAACAAAGATTGAAATCGTTGAAAAGTGGAAAACCCCGAAAACTCCGAAACACATATGCCAATTTTTAGGGCTAGCTGGTTATTACAGGAGATTCATCCAAGATTTTTCCAAAATAGCAAAACCCTTGACTGCATTAACGCATAAAGGGAGGAAATTTGAATGGAAGGATGAACAAGAAAAAGCGTTTCAATTGTTGAAGAAAAAGTAAACTACGGCACCTATATTGTCATTACCTGAAGGGAATGATGATTTTGTGATATATTGTGACGCCTCAAAGCAAGGTCTCGGTTGTGTATTAATGCAACGAAAGAAAGTAATTGCTTATGCGTCTAGACAATTGAAGATTCACGAGCAGAATTATACGACACATGATTTGGAATTAGGCGCGGTTGTTTTTGCATTAAAGACTTGGAGGCACTACTTATATGGGGTCAAAAGTATTATATATACCGACCACAAAAGTCTTTAACACATATTTAATCAGAAACAACTGAACATGAGGCAGCGCAGATGGATTGAATTGTTGAATGATTACGACTTTGAGATTCGTTATCATCCGGGGAAAGCAAATGTGGTAGCCGACGCCTTGAGCAGAAAGGACAGAGAACCCATTCGAGTAAAAGCTATGAATATAATGATTCACACTAACCTTACTACTCAAACAAAGGAGGCGCAACAAGGAGTTTTAAAAGAGGGAAATTTAAAGGATGAAATTCCCAAAGGATCGGAGAAAATATTCGAGAAGACGGAACCCGATATTGGGCTGAAAGAATTTGGGTACCAAAATTTGGAGATATGAGAGAAATGGTACTTAGAGAAGCTCATAAAACCAGATACTCAATACACCCTAGAATGGGGAAGATGTACAAGGATCTCAAGAAAGATTTTTGGTGGCCGGGTATGAAAGCCGATGTTGCTAAATACATAGGAGAATGTTTGACGTGTTTCAAGGTCAAATCGGAGCATCAGAAACCATCAGGTCTACTTCAACAACCCGAAATCCCGGAATGGAAATGGGAAAACATTACCATGGATTTCATCACTAAATTGCCAAGGACTGCCAGTGGTTTTGATACTATTTTTGTAATAGTTGATCGTCTCACCAAATCAGCACAATTCCTGCCAATAAGAGAAGATGACAAGATGGAGAAGTTAACACGATTGTATTTGAAGGAAGTCGTCTCCAGACATGGAATACCAATCTCTATTATCTCTGATAGGGATGCAGATTTATTTCAAGATTCTGGCAGACATTACAGCAAGCATTAGGAACTCGTCTAGACATGAGTACTGCCTATCATCCACAAACTGATGGGCAGAGCGAAAGGACTATATAAATGCTTGAAGACATGCTACGAGCATGTGTTATTGATTTCGGAAACAGTTGGGATCGACATCTACCCTTAGCAGAATTTTCCTACAACAACAGCTACCATTCAAGCATTGAGATGGTACCGTTTGAAGCACTTTATGGTATAAAGTGCAGGTCTCTAATTTGTTGGAGTGAAGTGGGGGATAGACAGATTACGGGTCCGGAGATAATACAAGAAACTACCGAGAAGATCATCCAAATTCAACAACGATTGAAAACCGCCCAAAGTCGACAAAAGAGCTACACTGACATTAAAAGAAAAGATATAGAATTTGAAATTGGAGAGATGGTCATGCTTAAATTTGCACCTTAGAAAGGCGTTGTTCGATTTGGTAAACAAGGGAAATTAAACCCAAGGTATATTGGACCATTCAAGGTTATTGATCGCGTCGGACCAGTAGCTTACTAACTTGAGTTACCTCAACAACTCGTGGCTGTACATAACACTTTCCACGTCTCGAATTTGAAGAAATTTTTTGCTAAAGAAGATCTCACTATTCTGTTAGACGAAATCCAAATCAACGAAAAACTTCTATTTATCGAAGAACCCGTCGAAATAATGGATCGTGAGGTTAAAAGACTTAAGCAAAACAAAATACCAATTGTTAAGGTTCAATGGAATGCTCATAGAGGACCCGAGTTCACCTGGGAATGAGAAGATCAGATGAAGAAGAAATACCCGCACTTATTTCCAGAAGATACGACAACACATCCAACTGCTTAAAATTTCGGGACGAAATTTATTTAACGGGTAGGTACTGTAGTGACCCGAACTTTTCCATGTTTATATATATTAAATGAAATTGTTATTTACATGATTAAGTGTTTCCAAAATGTTAAGCAATCAAACTTGTTAAGACTTGATTAATTGAAATAGGTTTCATATAGACAATTGACCACCCAAGTTGACCGGTGATTCACGAACGTTAAAACTTGTAAACACTATATGATGACATATATATGATTATATATATAGTTAACATGATATTATGATAATTAAGTATCTCATTAGGTATTTTAACTATGAGTTATATACATAAAATTGAGTTTATTGAATTAAGAAACTCGAAACGATATATATAACGATTATTGTTATAACAACGTCTTACTAAATACATATGAATCATATTAAGATATTGTTACACTATGTTTAATCATGATAAATGATAAGTAAACATGTCATTAAGTGTATTAACAATGAACTACATATGTAAAAACAAGACTACTAACTTAATGATTTCGAAACGAGACATATATGTAACGATTATCGTTGTAACAACATTTAACTGTATATATATATCATACTAAGATATATTAATATATCATAATATCATGATAATGTAATAATTTAACATCTCTTTAGATATAATAAACAAGGGGTTAACAATATTTAACAAGATCGTTAACCTAAAAGTTTCAAAACAACATTTACATGTAACGACTAACGATGACTTAACGACTCAGTTAAAATGTATATACATGTAGTGTTTTAATATGTATTCATACACTTTTGAAAGACTTCAAGACACTTATCAAAATACTTCTACTTAATAAAAATGCTTACAATTACATCCTCGTTTAGTTTCATCAACAATTCTACTCGTATGCACCCGTATTCGTACTCGTACAATACACAGCTTTTAGATGTATGTACTATTGATATATATACTCCAATGATCAGCTATTAGCAGCCCATATGAGTCACCTAACACATGTGGGAACCATCATTTGGCAACTAGCATGAAATATCTCATAAAATTACAAAAATATTAGTAATCATTCATGACTTATTTACATGTAAACAAAATTACACATCCTTTATATCTAATCCATATACCCACGGACAAAAACACCTACAAACACTTTCATTCTTCAATTTTCTTCATCTAATTGATCTCTCTCAAGTTCTATCTTCAAGTTCTAAGTGTTCTTCATAAATTCTATAAGTTCTTGTTTCATAAAATCAAGAATACTTCCAAGTTTGCTAGCTTACTTTCAATCTTGTAAAGTGATCATCCAACCTTAAGAAATCTTTCTTATTTACAGTAAGATATATTTCTAATACAAGGTAATACTCATATTCAAACTTTGATTCAATTTCTATAACTATAACAATCTTATTTCGAGTGAAAATCTTACTTGAACTTGTTTTCGTGTCATGATTCTGCTTCAAGAACTTTCAAGCCATCCAAGGATCCGTTGAAGCTAGATCTATTTTTCTCATTTCCAGTAGGTTTATCCACAAAACCTGAGGTAGTAATGATGTTCATAACATCATTCGATTCATATATATAAAACTACCTTATTCGAAGATTTAAACTTGAAATCACTAGAATATAGTTTAGTTAATTCTAAACTTGTTCACAAACAAAAGTTAATCCTTCTAACTTGACTTTTAAAATCAACTAAACACATGTTCTATATCTATATGATATGCTAACTTAATGATTTAAAACCTGGAAACATGAAAAACACCGTAAAACCGGACATACGCCGTCGTAGTAACACCGCGGGCTGTTTTGGGTTTGATAATTAAAAACTATGATAAACTTTGATTTAAAAGTTGTTCTTCTGGGAAAATGATTTTTCTTATGAACATGAAACTATATCCAAAAATCATGGTTAAACTCAAAGTGGAAGTATGTTTTTCAAAATGGTCATCAAGACGTCGTTCTTTCGACTGAAATGACTACCTCTTACAAAAATGACTTGTAACTTATATTTCTGACAATAAACCTATACTTTTTATGTTTAGATTCATAAAATAGAGTTCAATATGAAACCATAGCAATTTGATTCACTCAAAACGGATTTAAAACGAAGAAGTTATGGGTAAAACAAGAGTGGATATTTTTTGATTGTTGTAGCTACGGGAAATATTGTAACAATTCTATACAAATATTATCCTAGCTAACTTATATTGTATTATACATGTATTCTAATATATTATGTAATCTTGGGATACCATAGACACGTATGCAAATGTTTTGACATATCATATCGACCAATCTATATATATTATTTGGAACAACCATAGACACTCTATATGCAGTAATGTTGGAGTTAGCTATATAGGGTTGAGGTTGATTCCAAAAATATATATACTTTGAGTTGTGATCTAGCCTAAAACATGTATACACTGGGTCGTGGATTGATTCAAGATAATATATATCGATTTATTTCTGTACATCTAACTGTGGACAACTAGTTGTAGGTTACTAACGAGGACAGCTGACTTAATAAACTTAAAACATTAAAACGTATTAAAAATGTTGTAAATATATTTTGAACATACTTTGATATATATGTACATATTTGTTATAGGTTCGTGAATCGACCAGTGGCCAAGTCTTACTTCCCGACGAAGTAAAAATATGTGAAAGTGAGTTATAGTCCCACTTTTAAAATCTAATATTTTGGGATGAGAATACATGCAGTTTTATAAATGTTTTATGAAATAGACACAAGTAAATGAAACTACATTATATGGGTGAATGATCGAAGCCGAATATACCCCTTTTGCTTGGTAGCCTAAGAATTAGTAAACCGATCTACTAATTGATGCGAATCCTAAAGATAGATCTATTGGGCCTAACAAACCCCATCCAAAGTACCGGATGATTTAGTACTTCGAATTCGTTTTTATCATGTCCGAAGGATTTCTCGGAATGATAGGGGATATTCTTAAATGCATCTTGTTAATGTCAGTTACCAGGTGTTCACCATATGAATGATTTTTATCTCTATGTATGTGATGTATATTGAAATATGAAATCTTGTGGTCTATTATTATGATTTGATAATATATAGGTTAAACCTATAACTCACCAACATTTTTGTTGACATTTTTAGCATGTTTATTCTCAGGTGATTATTAAGAGCTTCCGCTGTTGCATGCTAAAATAAAGACAAGATTTGGAGTCCATGCTTGTATGATATTATGTAAAAACTGCATTCAAGAAACTTATTTTTGATGTAATATATTCTTATTGTGAACCATTATGAAATGGTCGTGTGTAAACGGTATATTTTAGATTATCATTATTTGATAATCTACGTAATACTTTTTAAACCTTTATAGATAAAATAAAAGTTATGGTTGTTTTAAAAATGAATGCAGTCTTTGAAAAACGTCTTATATAGAGGTCAAAACCTCGCGACGAAATCAATTAATATGGAACGTTTATAATCAATATGAACGGGACATTTCAATTGATTCGACTGATAATTAAATATATTAATTAGAACGTTTGAGAAATTAAAATAAACATTGACGCATAAAGGAATTTTATCAATTTAAGCTTTAAAGTGTAAACGTGACGTGTTATAATAATTTCTATTATTTAAACGATTTTGAAATAAACTTTGAAATATAACTGATTTTGAAAAACTAAATATTATTAAATAAATATTTCAATCATATGTATAAATTTATTACTAAATGAAAATATATTTATATTTTACAAAATGATAAAATATAATAATAACTTAGTCATAAAACGTTTGATTTAAAATAATATATTTTAGTAAACAACGAGACATTGATTTATAAAAGCAAATGACCAAAACACTCGAAAGTTCAAGATACACTTTGAGTAATATAGTTTATTGATAATTTAAGACTAAATTTTGACAAAGGTACGAGTCACGAAACGTAAAGTACAAGTTTTCTAAGCGTACGAAAAGGCGTTCGAAAAACCGGAACTGATACGAAAGTTGAGCGTCAACGTACTATTCATCGGTGCAAAAATTACAAATCAACTATGCACGAGAATATAATATAATATTTAATTAATTCAAAGGATTAAATATATTATATATTAAATAATATATACATATGTGTCGGTAGCCATAGAATTGCAAATTGTGAGTTGTAACTTTAGGCCATGCGATCGCATGGCAAAATGCCCACAAGCCCATGCGATCGCATGGTGTGGTAGGTGGGTTTTAATCCTATAAAGCAATCAACTTCTGGTTCCGTTTAATTCACAAATTCATTCTATCTCTCTCAAACTCTTAACATATATAATAATAATAATAATAATAATAATAATAATAATAATAATAATAATAATAATAATAATAATAATAAAAATAATAATAATAATAATAATAATAATAATAATAATAATAATTATTATTATTATTATTATTATTACTATTATTATTATTAGAGATTATGATTAATCATAATACTATTATTAATAGTATTAGTATTATTAGTAGTACACATAAAATACTACGACGGAGTCATGAGCGAGTTATTTCAAAATGAGTTTTTCGAGCGGGATAGAGCTAAGGAAATTATGGGTTATAGCTATGGAGGTTATGGGTATGGTTCATGGGTATTGTTCATGAGGTCAACCTAGTGTTTATCATCTCCGTTACGTCTACGTACTTCCTACAATATTGAATCACAATATTGATACGTGAGAATTCATATCTTATCTTTTATATATTAATAGTGTATCCATATCTAGTGCTCGAGTATATATGATTATGCATGCTTGATGTGCGTAGAGGTGTATACAAAATAGTTATTTTTTTACTACAAAATACTATTAAATACGATACAATTTTACACAAGTTATTTATTTATTTATAGAGTGGAAATACCTAAACATTGCTATAACACTTATATGCAGTGTACCTAATCGTACAATAGTGTAGTTTTTAGTAAGTCCGGTTCGTCCACAGGGAACTCGCCAAGTTTAACGCTATATTTTTAAAACTATATTTGTAAAAATACAAAATATATATAAGTAGTATTATTATTATAAAAGGTGGTTTTTACCATTTAATGACCGGTTTGTCGATTTTAAAACTTTAGTCGCAGTTAAAACCTAATGTAAAATATTAAATATATAAAAGACTTAATTTAAAGCGTAAAGTAAATAACGATAATGAAATTGCGATAAATTAAAGTGCGATAAATAAAATTTCGATAATTAAAAAGTACGATAATTAAAAGTGCAATTAAAATAAAATGACAGTAAATAAAAGTGCGATAATTAAAAGTGCAATTAAATATGAAATAAAGAAATTATGCTTATTTAAACTTCCGTAATCATGATGTTTGGCGTGTTGTTTTTAGTTTAGTACCATGGGTTAATTGTCCTTTGTCCTGGATTATTTGATATGTCCATACGGTTTTTTCCATAATAGTCCATCAGTCATAAGTATAAAGTGCGAGAGTCTTCGTCAAATTATCCTTATACCCGAAGTCAAATATTCCAACTAATTGGGGATTCGAATTGTAACAAGGTCTTAATACTTTGTTTAATGAATACACCAGGTTATCGACTGTGTGTAATCCAAGGTTTTATTACTTTGTTAACAATTACACCAATTACCCTTGAATGTAATCCACCCCTGTTTCAACTAGTCCATTAACTATTAATCCAGTTCTGTGTCCGGTAAAATGAACAATTATTGGTATTTATAGATATCCCGCCCACCGTACCCAGTCAAGCGTATGTGGTTATATATAAATACGTCAAATTATAAGTCTATATATTAAATTAATGAGGTATCATTTAGTTAATATAAAGCCCATTAATAGCCCATAGTCTAATTTCCACAAGTGTCGTTCTTTTGTCCAAACCCCAATTATGGAACAAAGACCAATTACCCAATTTTAATATTTAGCCCAACATCACGATTACTTCGGCTTAAATAAGCATAATAATAACTTAGCTACGAGACATTAATTTAAAAAGGTTGAACATAACTTACAATGATTAAAAATAGCGTAGCGTTACACGGACATAATTTCGACTTACACCCTTACAACATTCACTAACATACCCTTATTATTATTAAAATTAAAATTAAAATTAAAATTAAAATTATAATATATATATATATATATATATATATATATATATATATATATATATATATATATATATATATATATATATATATATATATATATATATAAAATACGTGTGAGATGAAGAGAAGAAAAAGATGGTGTAAACATTCGCGCAAAACTGCGCTTTTTATAGGAATGTGGCCTGACACTGTTCACCATGCGATCGCATGGAATTATAGCCTCCAGGCCATGCGATCGCATGGCCTGCTTTTCCAGCTCACATGAGTTTGTTTGCTTTCTTGCCGACGGTTTAATAAATAAATATAATATATAAATAATTTTAAGAATTATTTAAATATTATATTATATTTATGTGCATAGTTGACTTGTAATTTTTGCTCCGTTGCGTCGAGCGTTGAGAGTTGACTTTGGTCCCAGTTCTGGATTTTTGAACGTCCTTTCGTACAATTTAATATTTTGTATTTTGCGTTTTGCGGCTTGTACTCTTGTAATTTTGAGACGTTTCTCATCAATAATTTGAACCACTTTGATTGTATTTTGTACTTTTGAGCTTTTTGGTCGTTTGCGTCTTCAATTCATCGAATCTGTCTTTTGTCTTCACCTTTTATTATTTAAACGGATATTACTTGTAAATAGAACAATTACAACTAAAAGCTTGTCTTTCTTGAGGGATAATGCTATGAAATATATGTTCGTTTTTAGCAATATCAAATATTCCCACACTTGAGCGTTGCTTGTCCTCAAGCAATATAGTCTTGAATTACAAATACTAGAATCACTTCTTTATTCTTCACACTTTGTACATCAGTGATTTCTATAGGGCGGTATGAACAATGGTAGTAACGTTGTGGTTTACAGTCCCACATGACTATGAAAATTTAGATCCTTTAGGAAATTGGATCTTTATGAAAACATTTGATCTTTTGAAAATTCAATCTAGCTTTTACCCTAGATAAGTTTTTCGGAATAACCCTTCACCGGTGTTTGCAAAATGTTTTTGTGGGTTTGTTGGGTTTCAGATTTGAAAATTTTAGCTCAAAACTTATAGTTTTGTGTCACCCACTTGCTAACCTTGTATTGGAAAAGCAACACGTCCAGTATATTTGCTCCGTATATTACCTTTCGGTAAACTACAGTCCGGTTGTAAAGGAAAGCGTTGAACAAGCAACTGTTAAGGCAATGTCCCCTGACATGCTTTTAATTATGGTCTATATCGTGTCGGATGCAATTACTATCCTTTGTAGGAGCAATAGTAAAGCTCACCCTATGGTTTTTCGGTCTGGCACAAAGTTCTGTCTTTGACCATGCTATTCAACCACCGTTGTTACGGTTGACAACCGATTTGGTTCAGGTGACCTAATGAATTCCAGGTGAATTCCTAGGATTTTACGTTCAATGGTAATGAACGCATTGAAAATGGGTTCTCAGAAAACAAATCGGTTTGTAATTTGATCAAAATATTTTCTCGTTCAAGCTCGAGTTTAGATATCATTGAATTCCATGAGTTTGTAATTCTCAATCTTTAAGGTCAATCTCAAAGATTGAGTAATATCAGTCTTAAAAGCTGATTTTTGATCTTTAAGGAGATTATCCTTTCTGGGGATCTGATTCATTAGTCTTATCAAGCTAATTTGCATGGCGCCCTCCCCATTTTACGAGACAGACCCTCTCATGGTTAGGATAAGTCTGACCACATGGCGACCCTGTTTGATGCTGAGGTCCCTGGATTTCCAGCTAATTTTTGAGAAAACTTTTCAAGGTTTTTCGTAGACTCTACAACTGGGCTGGACGACAACTTCCTGACCTAAATCAAGAAGCACGTGTCTTTTTTGGAAGACTTTACTTCCTTTTAATGATGTAATTGATTTATCGTGTAGATCCATCTTTTCTTTCAAATATATTATAAGAAATTGGGTAAAAGTGATAAAATTGTCCAAAATAAAAGTATCTTCAGTTATTTGTACAAAAATATGTAATATATGTTTTAAATAACTTGGTAAATTTTTCCCACACTTGGCTTTTATTTTCCTTTCTTTGCCTTTTTATTGTCCTCTATTCCATTTTAAATGAATTCTAACATTTTGGGTTGTTTCTCAATTTAAGTCCTTTCCGAGGTAACAATAATTTCGGTGTTAACACTTAGTTTTACCGTTCATAAATATGTATAAACATGATTTTGAATTCATTTATTTGAAAATTTTGAAAATTTTTACTAGAATTGGGTAGTCAGTATATAAAACTAGGGCTGTTCTTTATTATCAGAAAGCATTAGATTCTAATACAACTACTGAGTTACTAGTATTTTTAATGGTAACCAAGTGTATAAGTTAAAATTTTTAAAAATCCGAAAGAATTTAACCCCTTCCCACACTTAAGATCTTGCAATGTCCTCATTTGCAAGAAATCAGTAACAATTTAAATTATTGAGGGTGATTAGCGTAGAAAAATTATTAAATTTTACCAAAGTTTTCAAACATATTGGCGTTTGTTTGCTGAATGATAAATGGTGCACATCATTTGTTCATTCCGTCTTGTTGTTTCATCACATTTGTTTTTCGTTTTGTCATCAAAATTAGTAGCTTTTGCTGAACTTAATGCCAGTCTTTGAAAATGCACTGTTTTACCCTGTTGTGTATATGAAATAAAATACATACAATACAAATATAAACATGCATGGTAATTTGAAATGGGACTTAAAATCCCACTTTCAAATCAAATATAAAATATTAGTACAACATAATAAAAATGTTAAAACTTACATAAAAGTATCAAAATATAATGTGTTTAAACATAAATAAATAGAAATAATAAAAAGATAAAAATCATAGAAATCACCAACGGGAACTATATCAATCTGGATAGGGGTTCCAGTTCATGTCGTCGGTCGGGTTCCATGGTTGGTGATAGGTGTACTGATAGGCCTGGTTAGGGTCGTAGAGAGTATATGGTGGTCTCATCTCGGGCTGGTGTGGAGGATAGTAAGCGGGTCGGGTCGGTACGTAGTGATCCTGAGGTGATAGCCGACTCATGATCTGACGCTGATGATAGTCCTATCTATCATGCTGTCGTTGCCTAGAATGCTCGTACTCATTCCGGACTTGCCACTGCTCGTATCGATTATGTCTATCCTGGTTTGTCATTTCTACCTCATCTATACGCTGGTAGACGTCAGTCATAGCCTCCCTAATGACATCCCTAATGTCATCTGCTTCCTCCATTTCCTCATCTGAACCTCTCTCTACCTGAGGATGATTTCTAACATATGGTATTGCCTGATTGCGTCTGCTCTTTAATACCTTAGCACCCTGATAGACCTTTAATCCTAAGGTATCATCCTGTTCCCTACAAACCAAGAGTGGACCCCCTTGATCCCTATCTACACCCAAATACTCTCCAATGAGAGTAACAAAAATACCTCCTCCTATTATTCCCCCTTCCTGTATTCCTTCCACTATCTTAGACAAATAAAAACCAACACAGTAGGGGATATTAACAAAGCCTCTTGGGTCTCGAATACACTTAAGGTAGAATAAATCATGTAAGGTCATTTTCTCCTTGTTGTGACCTCTATGTGTAATCGAGTTAGCCAGAAATCTATGAATTATACGAAGCTCAGCTCTGTGAATATGTAAGTATGTGTGTGTTTCTGCCCGCCCAAAAATATTATAATCTGACATACGCCTCCAGATGGCGTTAGCATCAAAATTCCTATCTACCCTTTCACCATGATAAATCAAATTCATACAATCGGGTAGTAGTAATTCAGCGGGCGTATATATCTGTAAAGCCCTGGCCATATCCAACATGGACTTCCTATACATCCTACGACCAAGTATAAATCTAAGAAAACTTCTATCATCTAATCTAACTACATCCGCATTAAGTAAAATAGTACTCATCAGCTCAACGCACCATTCCTTATATACAGGCCTACGAATGGTGAATAAACGTTCCCAATAGGGAAAAGAAGAGCTGCAATACCTTTGGATCAAATGCTGTCTAACTGAGTTAACAAGTTGGACCCTTTCCAAAGGCTCCCAATCGATTACCCTTGGCACTTCGACATTTTTCATCACCAATTTGAATTTGTTACTTTGATATGTCGGGTAATCTCTCCAACTCCGATCAAATCTTAAATTGGGATGCAACTGTTCTTCATGAATCGTTGGGTGTTGTACTATCGGATGCATCGAAAATACTATGAAGGCATCAACGTATTCTTGTTGCGGATCATAATAAGGTACGTGTTGATCAGGTTGTTATTGTTGTTCCTGTTGTTGCTCCGGTTCATATTGCATTTCTGGTTCAGGTTCTGGAGCAGGTTGTCTAGATGATGATGATGCACCATCAGTATTAGTAAATCTCTGCAAAACACATTAAACACAAATTTTGTGCATTCACATATGCATTAGTGTTAGTAAAATAACAACTTGAAACAATTACAATAACATGTTTAATCAAAATTAAACTTATACACATTTTCACAATTTTAACAATTCTACACTTTTTCAAATAAGCATATATGAAAATGGTTGCAAAGTTCATAAGCATTCAACTCAAATAACATGTTAAAATAACCAATACTAGCAACTAAACAAGTTTCAAATGGCATTTACATCAATTTAATCAAGTTCATTAATTTCAGACCTAAAAAGTCCACTTTAATTCTCAAAAATCATGTTTAGGATCAAAGTTTGGATCATTTAGCTACCTAAACATGTTACACTACTTAATTTAGCAATAATTCATGACAAAAATCGGCCATAACCTGTTTATATCAAAAAGCTCCAAATTGCTCAAGAACACAAACTCTAGATTTCTAAAAATTTTGAAGTTTTTGGCTTCAAATCATGTTAAATAGCATCAATCTAGGTTATACATGCATAATATACTAACAATTTAACACTAATTACACTAGAAATTAACAAAATCAAATTAGGTAAATTATAGCTCAAGAACACTAAAAATCGAATTTAAAGAGGTTTAGGGGTGTAATTGTTACCCTTCTTGATAAACTTCTTATCAAATTCATGACTAGAGCGGATTATAGCAAGAAATTTGGTTGATTTTGGTGAAAAATTGATGAAAATTGAGAGGTTTTGGGTGTATGTTCGTGTATTGTGTGTGTGTGTTGGAGTGGAAGAGCAGAACAACGAGCTGCTCTTTTGTTTCTGGCCAAAATTTGGTCCCCATGCGACCGCATGGTTTTGCAGTTCAAACCCCATGCGATCGCATGGGGTGCAGGTACTTTTTTTTTTTTTATAAAACCTTTATACTTTTGAAACATAAATTAATAAAATTTTAAAAATTTGTTTCTTTTTAGAATGAGGCCGTTTCGGATCGTTGTCCTAGTCTGTCCATCAACAAAGTTTTAAAATTTGTTACTTTTTAAGCGCGGTTTTAAAAGCAAAGATTTTTGGATTTTTTTTTTATGTTTTTGGCATACTTTAATTCAATAAGATTAAAAATAATGATAATAAAAATTCTCGTCCCTCCCTTAGGTAGAGCAATTTCGGTTCAACGACCTAGTTTTCAACTCACGACGAATTTTTAGAAATCACATTTTTAACTTAATGAAATAAAGTACATTTTTGTTTTTAAATTCACACCAAACTTAAATTTAAAATGCATAAAATTAAAAATTTATATTTTTAAAATTAAAAATTCACCAAATTTATATTATATTTTTGTTTTTATACATACAAACTTTTATTAAAAATATCAATTTTTCAACTATTTACAAACTTAAATATATTGATTTAAAAAAAGTTTACAATATTAATTTAATATTTATATATTAATTTTAAAAACATGGTAAAAATTAAAATTAAAAATCTTTTTGGTCTTTTATCCCACTTTAATCAATCAAATATTATCAAAAATATACGCCCCTATTTTCGGTAAAGTAATTTCGGTTCAACGACCTAGTTTTACTCCTAATGAATTTTTGAAATATTTTGGGTTGATTGATTAAAGATATTTATACCTTAAGAATAAACGGTAAATTTCGCAGTGATGTAATAAATTTTTGTATGATATCAATAATTTCGGTTACGCATACCTAATTTTATTGAATACCAATTTAATACTTTATAGCGAATGATTTAGCGTTTATTATCAAAAGGTTAAAAGCAATAAAAATAAAAATAAAAACTGTACATACTTACCTGTGAGAGAGAATTCTCAGAGACCTGCTTTAGCGACTCATAGGAGAGTCGTGTGATTTGGTTCTCCATAGCTACGTAAGCGTAACCTCGATTCTTCAATATCTTTTCTTCTAAACATATAAACGGTCCTTCTCTGCATAGAGTAACAAATTCGGTATTTGAATATGTTTGATTATTTGAACATTTACCTTCGTGTGACCATTTTTCGCATTTATAACATCTTTCAAGGTGTCTTGCTCTTCTTTTTGTTGCGGATTTTGATTTTCCTTTACCAAAATGTATCTTATGATGATCTTTTCGGAGCTCTTTTCTTACTCCGACCATTTTGCTTCTTATGAATGATACCAATTCACTCAGAAGGGTGTCATTATTACGTTTAGTAATCATAGCATGTAGCATTAGACCATGGTTTAGTTCAAAGGAATTCTTCATCTCGTAAAACCTAAAAAAATAAAAATTCAGAATGGAGGGAGAAGACTAGTTCTTTAGGGTCTGCTAGGGAAAGACCATTCGGATTCCATTCTCGAGAACTACACGAAAAGAGAAAATCTAACTCTAACAGAAATATATATTACCCTAAAAAGATTCGATTCTCCTCACACTTAGTTAGCTGTGGTATCGAATTTGTGATAAACTTCATTGTCAATTGGTTCATCAACAACTTGTATATCTCTGACTTTTGCTTCAATCTATTTGTTGATTTCCTCCGTAACTTTCACAAATTCAACTAACATCGCCTTTTCTTTTGGCGATAAATTGGATACTAATCGGTTACATAACTTAAAGTTCCCCTTAATCCTAGCATCATGAATTCGTTTATAAAGTTTCTTCGTTGAACTGTTAAAAACGGGTCCCCTTAAAGTGTTTCTTCATCTTCCCCACACTTATGCGTTTTTATTGGTTTAACATTTTTGGTTGGTGGAGATCTAAACTTTCGGTTCACAAAGGTGATCGATTTATCACCATCCCTAAGTGTCATTCTACCTTCTCTTACATCAATGAATGCTTCGGTGGTTGCTAAAAATGGGCGACCTAAAATTAGAGGAATATCAAGGTTTTCCTCCATATTAATAACTATGAAGTTTGCAACAAAGGTCAAACTTCTCACGTTAATAAGTAAATTATTTGCTATTCCAACCGGGTGTTTACTGGTTAGGTCAAATTGTAACAACCCAAACCAACCCGCGAGCAAACCACGTCCAAAAATACAAAATAAAATTTTTTTTTGCTGCACAGTGAATTGGCGCGGCGCGCCAGGATGGCCGCGCGGCGCGCCATTCGGGTCTGTCCGGAAAGTCTCAAAATGCGAAAAAGATTGACTAGTTCCCGATATTTTTAGACGACACGCTTTTAACCACACATTCAAATATGTAAAACTAACACAATTCAAACGTAAAATGAGTTTTACAAAGCGGGGCCCACTTCGTCCGTTTTACGAGTTTAATACAAATTATGAGTTTCGACCGCCAAAAAGTTTAAGTACCAAACCACACTACGAGCATGGCGTTTGGGATTAAACTACCCAAGCCTCGGTCAAACTCCAAGAACTAAACTTCCAAAAGGCGTCCCTTAACAAACGGGATCTCTAATCCAACCGTATGCCCTTACCCTTATCCACGCCGGAACCTATAAAATGGTAAACAACGAGAGGGTAAGCTAACGCTTAGTGAGTAGAATAAATATATACATGCATATAAGACTTATCTACTCGCATCCACGATATCATATAACGCATACAAACGCATAACACCTCAATAACAAGCTAGTACCATCAAATCGTACAACTAGCAACATCAATAGCATAATATTCATAATAATAATTTAATGCTAACGTCAACAACTATAAACCATGGTTAACCAATATATTCGCAAGGGAATGACTTCGCGAAACAAGTCACCGATGTTCATAACAACCGTTAGCTCCCAAAAACGGCTATGGTATGCTAACCCCCGAGGTGTTCCAAAAACGGCTATGGCATCACCCCCAAGTGTTCCCAAAAACGGCTATGACATCACTTGATCAACGTGTGAGTAAAACACGGCTATTACTCACAATCATGTACACAAACACGGCTATGTGCACAATAACTCGGATAATAATGTGGGAGTAAAACACGGCTATTACTCGCCACTATATGCACAAACACGGCTATGTGTATAAATATATAAAACGTGGACACAACGGCTATGTCTCACAACTACGGTCACAAAACGGCTATGTGACACCATTAATACGGTACGTAAATCATATACATACATGTATAGATTTTCCACTCACCTCAAAGTCTTGATGAGAGGTTTATAAGCTCGGAATTCTTCAATGTAACGTACCTATTACATTATACATAATATCAATCACAAACTCAAGTTGGTCAACCAACTTAAACTCCATTCTATAGTCATTTTGACCCATGGTGCAATCTCGACCCATTTGCACCCTTAACCCTAATATTTGGGTCAATCATAACCAAAACCCTAATCCTTATCCAAGTTAAGTCCTAAGACGCTTTCCAATACAAGGTTTATGCATCAAACATATACATTAACCCACTTAGGACCATTTTGACCCATTTGACCATTTAAGTCAATACCCCCATTTCGGGTCATCCACTAACCCACTTAACACCCCTTTACATATATTTAAGTGTGCAAGTGATTTAACTAACTAATTTAAGCTCATAAACATAGATTAGTACTTAGAAAACCCTAGTTAATCAACTTTGAGTCTTCATGACCCAAATTCACCTCAAAACCCCTAATTCATTAACAAATGGGTTTTTATGTGCAAATAACCCAAACCCTAACCCTTAATACAATTAAAGTAAGAAATTAGATTTTATAACTTACCAACACAATCACCACGTAGCTAGCGACTAGATGAACGACTTTAGAACTCGCACTAAGACCCGATTCAACTTCCTTCTTCCTTTAATGGAGCTCTCTCACTCTAGAACTTCGTCTCTCTCTAGGATTTAATGGAAAGTGATAAGGTAGATGGAAATGGAGTAAAGGAGACTCCAACAACTGATTTGGGGCCTTAAAGTCGGACCCCAAAGTGATTTTACCAAATTGCCCCCAAAATATCTAATTTAAAAAGAAGGAAGAATCTGTCAGCCCGAAATGGCGCGGCGCGCCATAAGTCCGCGCGGCGCGCCAAATGCCCAGTTCAGCTTCTTTTGCCCTTTAATTATATACAACGTAAACCCCACAACTTGAATCACTTATTCACACAAGTATACTATGAAATATTTGGGTCTTACAACTCTCCCCTACTTAATTCGGAGCGCGTCCTCGCGATCCACGCCGCATGACAAGAGGGAAGATAAACCAACACGAATTCTTCGGGTTCCCAAGTAAACTCGGAACCTTTACTCCGACGCCATTGAACCTTAAAAGTTCTCACCTCCTTGTTACGCAACATTTTCACTTTCTCATCAAGTATAGCAATCGGCTCTTCGACATACTCCAACTTATTGTTCAGCTCGATTTCGTCTAATGGCATCCATGAAGAATCATCCGCAAGGCACTTACGGATATGGGAAACATGAAACGTGTTATGGATCCCCGCAAGCTCTTCAGGTATTTCCAATCGATATGCAACTTCACCAACACGAGCTAAAACCTTGAATGGCCCAATAAACCGAGGAGCTAACTTTCCCCGTTTTTGAAATCGAATGATACCCTTCCATAGCGAAACCTTAAGCATTACCATGTCGCCTTCTTGAAATTCGATCGTTCGTCTACTTTTTCAAATGCTCTCGAATCGTAACAATCTTGCTATTTGTTTCCAAAACCAAATCGGTGATCCCGATTTCCTTTTATCCCACTTCACCCCAACAAATCGGAGTTCGACACCTCCGCTCATAAAGCATCTCATAAGGTGGCATCCCAATACTAGTGTGATAACTATTATTGTACGAGAATTCCACCAAGGGCAAATGCTCATCCCAACTACCACCGAAATCAATAATGCACGCCCGTAACATATCTTCCAAAGTTTGATTCATACGTTCGGTTTGGCCGTCCGTTTGAGGATGATACGCCGTGCTCAGCTTTAATTGCGTACCCATATCTTCATGAAATTTTTCCCAAAACTGAGATGTAAAACGGGTATCTCGATCCGAAATAATAGATATAGGAACACCGTATCGAGAGATGACTTCCTTGATAAACAACTTAGCCAAAGTCTCCGACGATATCGCTTCCTGAATGGGAAGAAACAAAGCACTTTTCGTCAATCGATCAACTATCACCCAAATCGAGTCAAATTGGGTTCTCGCCGTTTTAGGTAACTTTGTGATGAAATCCATGGTAATGTGCTCCCATTTCCACTTCGGGATTTCTAACGATTGTAACTTACCATACGGCTTTTGGTGCTCGGCCTTAACTTGCAAACACGTGACGCATTGCTCAACGTACTTTACAACATCACGTTTCATACCCGGCCACCAATAATCTTTCTTTAAGTCAAGATACATTTTCGTCGCGCCCGGATGAATGGAATACTTTGACTTATATGCTTCATCAAGTAGCACTTGTCGATAATCACCCATCTTCGGCACCCACACTCTTCTTTAAAAAGACAACAAACCACGTGAACCCATAGTAATGAATTCCGATTGTCCCACAATTCGTTCCGCATGCTTGTTATGAACGTAAGCCTCTATTTGAATCACACCAAGTTTTTCAAGAAAATCGTTAGTAATAATCATACGTAACAATCCCAATCGTAACGCGGGGTGATGACTCTTTCGACTTAACGCATTCGCGACCACATTCGCCTTGCCCGGATGATAAAGTATTTCACAATCATAATCTTTCACCACGTCCATCCACCTACGTTGACGATAATTCAAATCTCGTTGATTAAAGAGATGTTTCAAACTCTTATGATCCGAATATATCGTACTCTTGACACCATACAAGTAGTGGCGCCAAATTTTCAACGCATGCACAACCACCGCCAACTCAAGATCATGAGTCGGATATCTCGTTTCGTGTTCCTTTAATTGTCGAGAGGCATAAGCGATGACTTTACCTCTTTGCATTAGAACACACCCGAGCCCATTTAACGAAGCATCACAATAAACCGTTATGTCTTCCACCGCTTTCGGCAAAACTAACACCGGAGCTTGGCACAACTTCTCTTTTAACAATTGAAAATCAATTTCTTGCTCGTTCTCCCAAACAAACCTCGCATTCTTCCTTGTCAATTTCGTCAACGAAGAAGCAATCTTAGAAAAGTCTTGGATAAACCGACGATAATAACCGGCCAATCCGAGAAAACTTTGGACCTCCGTAGGCGTAGTCGGTTGTCTCCAACTCTTCACCATCTCAATCTTCCCTGGATCTACTTGAATACCGTCTTTGTTCACAATGTGGCCAAGGAATTGAACCTCCCTTAGCCAAAATTCACATTTGGAGAACTTAGCATACAACTTCTCCTTTCTTAACGTCTTCAATACTTCACGCAAATGACGTTCATGTTCATTCATACTTTTTGAATAGACTAGTATGTCGTCAATGAACACAATCACCGACTTGTCCAACATAGGTTGGCACACTCGGTTCATAAGGTCCATGAATGCCGCCGGTGCATTCGTAAGACCAAAAGGCATAACCACAAACTCAAAATGCCCATAACGCGTTCGAAAAGCAGTTTTCTCGATATCTTCCTCACGGACCCGTATTTGGTGATAGCCGGACCGTAGGTCGATTTTAGAGAAATACGTTGCACCTTGGAGTTGGTCAAACAAATCGTCAATCCTAGGCAAAGGATAACGATTCTTGATCGTCACTTTATTCAACTCCCGGTAATCGATGCACATCCGCATACTACCATCCTTCTTTTTCACGAATAAAACCGGAGCGCCCCATGGCGAAGCACTCGGTCAAATAAAACCCTTCTCAAGTAACTCTTGGGTTTGATTTAACAACTCTTGTATTTCCGTCGGTGCTAAACGATAAGAAGTTTTAGCAATGGGGGTAGCCACCGGTACCAATTCAATGCGAAATTCAACTTGTCTTTCCGCCGGAACACCCGGTAACTCGTCCGAAAAAACGTCTTCGAAATCACTAACCACTGGAATTTCATGAATGGGTGGTGACTCATCACGAGTATCAACAACATGGGCAAGAAAAGCCATGCCACCACTATCGAGGAGACGACGTGCCCGTGCAAAAGTGCATATCGGCACAAGTCTTCTACGCTTATCACCATGAATAATTAACTCTCCCCCACTTGGTGTCTTCACACGAATAAATTTTTAATGGCATGCAATATCGGCTCTATTATGATCGAGCCAATCCATACCCACAACAATATCAAAATCGCCCAAAGTCATTGGAATGAGATCTATCTTAAAGTTTTCGGCACCAAACACAACATCACAATTTTTGCACACATCGACCACTAGCACTGTCTTGACGTCCACTATTTCGACTTCTACCGGACGACTTAAATTAGCTAACGGTCTATTAAGTTTAGGCACAAATTTAGGAGACACAAACGACAAATTTGCACCACTATCAAAGAGAATCCTTGCCGGATTAGAATTAACCATGAAAGTACCTGAGACAACTTCGTTCGATTGTTTGGCTTCATCATTGGTCATCAAATAGTTGTGACCCTTAGCCGTACCCGCTGCCTTTTCTAACTTCTTGACATGATCATTATTCAAATCGGGACATTCCGGCCTCTTGTGCCCCTCCTTCCCACAATTAAAACACGTGACCGACTTGGTCAAACAATCACGGGCGTGATGACACGACTTCCCGCAAGTATAACAAGTAGGTGAAAAAGTATTTGAACCACCCTTCTTCACACTTCCGACGCTTTCGGACCCCTTCTTGTTCTTTTTGTGGAAAAAGCTCGATTGACTTGAATTCTCGAACTTCCTCTTTCCAAAAGTAAAACTACTCTTTCTCAACACAAGCGCTTCAAAACCCTTTGCCATATTGAACAATTCATCAAAGCTCTTCACCACGTTCACACTAATTTTCTCTTGATAGTTATCGTTCAAGATTCAATAGAAATCTTCTTTCAACATTTTATCATTCCCGACATACTCTGGGCAAAATTGGGTCTTGGACAAAAACACGGATTTGAGAGTGTTCAAATCCATTAACCCTTGCCTCAAGGAACGTAGTTCATCCTTAAGCCTTGTAAGATCGGCCGAAGTTCGGTATTCATCGAAAAACTCCGCCTTGAATTCATCCCATGTGAACTCCATGCACTGTTCTTCGCTATAAAGTCGGATCTTCGCGTCCCACCACAATTTAGCATCACCTCTTAACATGCTACAACCATATCTCGTCTTTTTATCAAGAGGGCATTCACACGTACGAAAAGCCCCCTCCATTTCTGAGATCCAACGGGCACTCTTAAGTGGGTCCCGTTCACCATCGAAGGTAGGAGGTTGAGAGTCCTTGAAATTCTTATAGAAGAAGTCCCGTCTCCCCACATTATCCCCTTGAAGAACGACCTTCACTTGCTCCTTGACTACATTGACTAATTGCTCGTCAATCGTATCTAGAAACATTTTCTTAACATCCTCGAGGAACTCCGCCTTTTGTCGTTTAAAGATGGCCTCAACTTTGAACTCAACGTCCTCACTCGTACTTCCGTCATTGGTGTCGTGTCCATTTCTCATCTTCATTCTATAAAACGAAAAAGATTTAAACAACGAAACGAAAGGACTTAACACATAAGTATATACATATACACCACACTACTCCATCTTGCTCGACAATCGTCGTACATTACTTGTTTGACACGATTTGCACCCGTAACAACGGTAGCTAATCATTGTTACGCGAGCACGTCGCATTAACTTGCTAGTACTACGTCCATCTCGCTTGATGATTGCTAAACACAACACAAAACCATTAGCACAAGGTTAGTTCACATAAACCAAAGTACTAACAATTCCCGATTAGACCCAAAGTCCTACAAGTCCCGCATAACACGTACACACAATAAAGTCTAAGTCTAGGCACCTATCTCAAGTCGCCTAAATCCCTTAGACCATGCTCTGATACCACTTGTAACAACCCAAACCAACCCGCGAGCAAACCACGTCCAAAAATACAAAAAAAAAAAAATGCTGCACAGTGAATTGGCGCGGCGCGCCAGGATGGACTAGTTCCCGACATTATTCGGGTCTGTCCGGAAAGTCTCAAAATGCGAAAAAGATCGACTAGTTCCCGACATTTTTAGACGACACGCTTTTAACCACACATTCAAATATGTAAAACTAACACAATTCAAACGTAAAATGAGTTTTACAAAGCGGGGCCCACTTCGGCCGTTTTACGAGTTTAATACAAATTATGAGTTTCGACCGCCAAAAAGTTTAAGTACCAAACTACACTACGAGCATGGCGTTTGGGATTAAACTACCCAAGTCTCGGTCAAACTCCAAGAACTAAACTTCCAAAAGGCGTCCCTTAACAAGCAGGATCTCTAATCCAACCGTATGCCCTTACCCTTATCCACGTCGGAACCTATAAAATAGTAAACAACGAGAGGGTAAGCTAACGCTTTGTGAGTAGAATAAATATATACATCCATATAAGACTTACCTACTCGCATCCACGATATCATATAACGCATACAAACGCATAACGCCTCAATAACAAGCTAGTACCATCAAATCGTACAACTAGCAACATCAATAGCATAATATTCATAATAATAATTTAATGCTAACGTCAACAACTATAAACCATGGTTAACCAATATATTCGCAAGGGAATGACTTCGCGAAACAAGTCACCGATGTTCATAACAACCGTTAGCTCCCAAAAATGGCTATGGTATGCTAACCCCCGAGGTGTTCCAAAAACGGCTATGGCATCACCCCCAAGTGTTCCCAAAAACGACTATGGCATCACTTGATCAACGTGTGAGTAAAATACGGCTATTACTCATAATCATATACACAAACACGGCTATGTGCACAATAACTCGGATAATAATGTGGGAGTAAAACACGGCTATTACTCGCCACTATATGCACAAACACGGCTATGTGCATAAATATATAAAACGTGGACAAAACGGCTATGTCTCACAACTACGGTCACAAAACGGCTATGTGACACCATTCATACGGTACGTAAATCATATACATACATATATAGATTTTCCACTCACCTCAAAGTCTTGATGAGAGGTTTATAAGCTCAGAAATCTTCAATGTAACGTACCTATTACATTATACATAATATCAATCACAAACTCAAGTTGGTCAACCAACTTAAACTCCATTCTATAGTCATTTTGACCCATGGTGCAATCTCGACCCATTTGCACCCTTAACCCTAATATTTGGGTCAATCATAACCAAAACCCTAATCCTTAGCCAAGTTAAGTCCTAAGACGCTTTCCAATACAAGGTTTATGCATCAAACACATACATTAACCCACTTAGGACCATTTTGACCCATTTGACCATTTAAGTCAATACCCCTATTTCGGGTCATCCACTAACCACTTAACACCCCTTTACATATATTTAAGTGTGCTAGTGATTTAACTAACTAATTTAAGCTCATAAACATAGATTAGTGCTTAGAAAACCCTAGTTAATCAACTTTGAGTCTCAATGACCCAAATTCACCCAAAAACCCCTAATTCATTAACAAATGGGTTTTTATGTGCAAATAACCCAAACCCTAACCCTTAATACAATTAAAGTAAGAAATTAGGTTTTATAACTTACCAACACAATCACCACGTAGCTAGCGACTAGATGAACGACTTTAGAACTCGCACTAAGACCCGATTCAACTTCCTTCTTCCTTTAATGGAGCTCTCTCACTCTAGAACTTCCTCTCTCTCTCTAGGATTTAATGGAAAGTGATAAGGTAGATGGAAATGGAGTAAAGGAGACTCTAACAACTGATTTGGGGCCTTAAAGTCGGACCCCAAAGTGATTTTACCAAATTGCCCCCAAAATATCTAATTTAAAAAGAAGGAAGAATCTGTCAGCCCGAAATAGTGCGGCGCGCCATAAGGCCGCGCGGCGCGCCAAATGCCCAGTTCAGCTTCTTTTGCCCTTTAATTATATACAACGTAAACTCCACAACTTGAATCACTTATTCACACAAGTATACTATGAAATATTTGGGTCTTACAAAAATGATTGAACACCTATTTTGGTTGGTTTTAATTTACCCATACCTAATCTTTTGTATAAGGAAAGAGGCATAATATTTGCACTTGCTCCTAAATCTGCGAGTCCATTATATATAGCACCATCATTAAGCAAGCAAGAAATGATAAATTCACCCGGGTCTCCTACTTTAGTAAGTCGAGTTGGTTTGTTAACCTTTTTCGGGTGTTCTTTTCTTGGTTCTTTCACTTCTATTTGAACTTCTTGTTCACATTTTTCTTCGTTTCTTGGAATGGGAGGCTTGTATAAGAATTCTTCTTCATCACTCCAATTTGAAGCTTCCCCGTCTTCTAATTTTGTTTTTCATATGTTGTTGATAACAAATTTATGTTTTCATTCTGAGGGTTTTCTTGGGTGGTGAAATTATGATTGACTTCATTGTCAACTTCTATCGGACCATGTATGTAATGTTTAACTCTGTGACCATTAACTTTAAATTCAATCCCATTTGAATTTATTAACTCTATTGTTCTGTATGGGAAAACTCTTTTGACTATAAATAGTTCAGACCATCTTGATTTTAATTTTCCAAGAAATAGCTTGAATCGTGAATTGAAAAGAAGAACCCTGTCTCCTTCTTTAAATTCTTTTGAATTTCTGATTCTTTTATCATGCCATTTCTTCGTTCTTTCCTTATAGATTAAGGAATTTTCATATGCCTCAAGTCTTAATTCTTCTAATTCGTTCAGTTGACTTAATCGTAGACGTCCGGCTTCATGTAAATCAAGATTACATGTCTTCAAAGCCCAAAATGCTTTGTGTTCAATTTCTACTGGAAGATGACATGCTTTTCCGTAAACGAGTTTAAAAGGTGTGGTTCCAATTGGAGTTTTGTAGGCTGTTCTAAAAGCCTAGAGTGCATCCTCCAATTTCATGGACCATTCCTTCGAATTTGATCCTACGGTTTTCTCTAGAATACGTTTTAAGGCTCGGTTGGTATTTTCAACTTGTCCACTTGTTTTTGGATGATAAGCAGTTGAGATTTTATGAGTTACTCCATATCTTTTGAGAACTTTCTCAAGTTGATTGCTACAAAAATGAGTACCCCGATCAAACCTAGCAAAAAGATATTTTAAGAAGTTGATTACAACTCGTGCATCGTTAGTCGGGAGAGCTTGTGCTTCCGTCCATTTAGATACATAATCAATGGCAAGGAGAATGTAGAGATTATTATGAGATTTTGGAAATGGACCCATAAAGTCAATACCCCAAATGTCAAATACTTCACATACTTGAATGACATTTTATGGCATTTCATCACGTTGACTTATTTTTTTGGCCCTTTAACAAGCATTACAGAATTTGCAAAGAAGGTGTGCGTCTTTGAAAATTGTAGGCCAATAGAATCGAGCATCGTAAACTTTTTTTGCTGTAAGTTGAGGCCCATAATGCCCTCCTGTTGGTCCTGTGTGACAATGGTTTAAGATTTGACTAGCTTCATCTCCGAATACGCATCGGCGTATTATTCCATCGGGATAACTTTTAAACAAATGTGGATCTTCCCAGAAATAGTGTTTTATATCACTAAAGAATTTCTTTCGTTTTTGGTACTACAACCCTTTTTCAAGGAATCCACATACTAAGTAGTTTGCATAGTCTACAAACCATGGAATTTCACTATAATCGATCTTCAATAGATATTCATCAGGAAAGTTATCTTGTATGGCCGATTCATTTAGAACTTCTAATACGGGATTTTCAAGACGAGAAAGATGATCAGCGGCGAGATTTTCTGCTCCCTTTTTGTCTCGGATTTCAATATCGAACTCTTGTAAGAGTAAGATCCAATGGATTAATCTTGGTTTGGCATCTTGTTTCGAAAATAGGTATCTAAGAGCAGAATGGTCGGTATAGACCACCGTTTTAGCTAGAACGAGATATGAACGAAATTTGTCAAAAGCAAAGACAATGGCAAGGAGTTTTTTTCAGTAGTTGTGTAATTCGTTTGTGCTCCTTGTAACATCTTACTAGGGTAATAAATAGGTTAAAATCGTTTTTCAATCCTTTGTCCTAAAACGACTCCCATTGCAAAATCACTTGCATCGCACATTAGTTCAAACGGTAGATTCCAATTTGGAGTTATCATGATCGGCGCATTAGTGAGTTTTTCTTTAATAATATTAAAAGATTTGATGCATTCATCCGAAAAGATGAATGGAGCATCCTTTTCTAGGAGTTTATTCATAGGAGTAGCAATTTTAGAAAAATCTTTTATGAAACGTCGGTAAAAACCGGTATGCCCTAGAAAACTCCTAACTCCTCTAACATTGGTGGGATGTGGAAGTTTAGCAATTACATCTACTTTAGCTCTATCCACTTCAATTCCTTCCTTTGAAATTTTATGACCAAGAACGATGCCTTCTTTAACCATAAAATGGCATTTCTCCCAATTAAGAACTAGATTTGATTGTTTGCATCTAATAAGCATTCGTTCAAGATTAACTAGACATGATTCAAATGTATCACCGAAGACTGAAAAGTCATCCATGAAAACTTCCATGCATTCTTCTATCATGTCGTGAAAAATCGCCATCATGCACCTTTGAAAGGTTGCAGGGGCGTTGCAAAGTCCAAATGGCATGCGTTTGTAAGCAAAAGTACCATAAGGGAACGTGAACGTGGTTTTCTCTTGATCCTCGGGTGCTATTGGAATTTGAAAATATTCGAAAAAACCATCAAGAAAACAATAGTAACTATTCCCGGCTAATCTTTCCAACATTTGATCAATGAAAGGTAAGGGAAAGTGATCTTTTCTGGTGGCGTCATTTAATTTTCTATAATCTATACAAACACGCCATCCTGTTACAGTCCTAGTAGGAATAAGCTCATTTTTCTCATTTGTGATGATAGTCATGCCACCCTTCTTAGGTACACATTGAACTGGGCTTACCCATGGACTATCAGAGATTGGATAAATTAAACCTGCATCTAGCAGTTTAATAATTTCTTTCTTAACAACATCTTGCATATTAGGATTTAGTCTTCGTTGGCGTTGCACATACGTTTTATGACCTTCTTCCATAAGGATTTTATGTGTGCAATACGAAGGACTTATTCCTTTAATATCATGAATCTTCCATGCAATAGCTGGTTTATGAGCTTTTAGCACAGAAATGAGTTGAGATTTTTCATTTTCCGTAAGAGAAGATGATATTATTACAGGTAATTCAGATTCACCATGTAAATAAGCATATTCCAAATGGTTTGGAAGTGGCTTTAACTCTAATGTCGGTGGTTCTTCTATCGATGATTTATATCGATATCTGTCTTCCTCTTTTAGCATTTGAATTTCTTCTGTTGTTGGTTCATATCCATTAGCCATAAGTGTAGCTAACATTTCAGCTTCATCAATTGGTTCAGTTTCTTCTCCTAAAGAACATTCCCCTGTTCCTTGTAATTCTGGAAATTCTTCTAACAATTCTGTATGTGAATCTATAGTTTGAATATAATAACATGTATCATCTGCAGATTGCGGTTGTTGCATGGCTCTATCAATTGAAAAGGTAACACTCTCGTCCTCTATACTTAGGGTTAGTTTCTTACCAAACACGTCTATTATTGCTTTAGCCGTATTTAAGAATGGTCTTCCTAATATGAGAGGAACTCGAGAATCTTCTTCCATGTCCAGAATAACAAAATCTACTGGAAATACTAAAGTACTAACTTTAACTAGCATGTTTTCCATTATCCCTCTAGGATATTTTACTGATCTATCTGCTAGTTGTATGCTTATTCGTGTTGGTTTCAATTCTCCAAGGTCTAGTTTAGCGTATAATGAATACGGCATTAAATTTATAGTAGCACCTAAGTCTGCCAATGCTTCTATTGAACTAAGACTACCCAGAAAACATGGAATCGTGAAACTTCCTGGATCAGAGAGTTTTTCTGGTATCTTATTCAACAGCACTGCAGAACAATTTGCATTCATAGTAACAATCGAGAGTTCTTCCATTTTCTTTCTATTTGTGATTAGATCTTTCAAAAATTTAGCATATCTAGGCATTCCTGAAATTACATCAATGAAAGAAAGATTTATATTTATTTGTTTAAACATATCCAAGAATTTAGATTGCTCGGCTTCAAGTCTCTCTTTTCTCATTTTACTCTGGTAAAGAAGTGGTGGTTGGTATGGTTTAACATAAGGTTTTTCCTTAACTGTGTTATCTTCATTAACCTTTTCAACTACCGGTTCTTTTTCCTTTTCTTGTTCAGATTGTGGTTCTTGTGGAGTAGGAATAGACTCATCAGAAATTACAGGCATTTCAGGTGGTTTAAGTGTAATACCACTTCTTGTGGTAATGGCTTTAGCTGTTTCATTCCGGGGGTTAGCATTTGTATCACTAGGTAAACTTCCCGGTTTTCTTTCACCTATTAACCTTGCTAGGTTACTTACTTCTTGTTCCAAATTTTGAATAGAAGCTTGTTGATTTCTAAATGCTTGAGCATTTTGTTCGTTGGTTTGTTTCTGAGATGTGAAAAACTGCGTTTGAGATTCAACTAGTTTCGACATCATATCTTCTAAATTTGACTTTTTATCATCTGTTTGTGGTGGTTTGTTTTGAAAAATAGGTCTTTGCTGATTGTAAGTATTATTAGATACTTGTTGATTGCTGGGACCTTGTTGGTTGTTGTATGGAACATTTCGGTTATAATTCTAGTTTTGATTGTAGATTGGTCTTGGCGGTTGATAATTATTTTGATAATTATTTCCAGGCCTTTGGTTTATATATGAAACATTCTCTCTTTGTTCTATTGTTGGTTCAATACTGAGACAATCTTTTGTCAAATGTGGTCCTCCACACTGCTCACAACTAATTCGTATTGAGTGGATATCTTTAGTCATTTTTTCCATTCGTCTCTCGACAGCATCTATCTTTGCGGAAATAGAATATAAGTCATGGCTAGAATCGGCTCTAGCTGCTTTAGATGATCTAACGATATCTTTTTCTTGGTGCCACTCATGTGAGTGGGAAGCAGTGTTATCAATAATTTTGTAAGCGTCAGTTGCTGTTTTCTTCATAATAGAACCACCAGCTGCTATATCGATATCTTTTCTTGTAGTGATGTCGCATCATTGGTAGAATATTTGTACTATTTGACAAGTGTCTAAACCATGTTGCGGACATCCTCTCAATAATTTTCCAAATCTTGTCCATGCCTCATATAGAGTTTCATTTGGCTTTTGTGTGAACGTAACAATTTCTCCTTGAAGTCTCACGGCTTTAGATGCCGGAAAGAATTGTTTAAGAAATTTTTCAACTAAAACGTCCCATGTATCAATCGCCCCTTCAGGTAACGATTCTAACCAATCTTTGGCTTCTCCCTTTAAAGTCCAGGGAAATAACATGAGATAGATCTGTTTATCCTTCACTTCTCGGATTTTAAATAAAGTACAGATCCTATTAAAGGTACGAAGATGTTCATTTGGATCTTCTTTCGGCGCACCACTAAATTGGCATTGATTTGTTACCATATGTAGAATTTGTCCTTTGATTTCATAATCTGGCGCATTAATATCAGGTTGAGTAATTGCGTGACCTTGGCCAGTGCGTTTAGCTCTCATTCGGTCTTCCATACTTAGAGGTTCCAGATTTTCCATGATTGAATTTGTTGAATCTGAATCACTAGAGGATTATGATTTAATGGGTTGTTCCTCGACAAACTCCGTTTGAATGATTGGTGGTTCCGGAGGAAAGATTAATGAAATGTCCCGTTCTTATTGATTAAAAACGTTCCATATTAATTGATTTCGTTGCGAGGTTTTGACCTCTATATGAGACGTTTTTCAAAGACTGCATTCCTTTTTAAAACAAACCATAACCTTTATTTCATAAATAAAGGTTTAAAAAGCTTTACGTAGATTATCAAATAATGATAATCTAAAATATCCTGTTTACACACGACCATTACATAATGGTTTACAATACAAATATGTTACATCGAAATCAGTTTCTTGAATGCAGTTTTTACACAATATCATACAAACATGGACTCCAAATCTTGTCCTTATTTTAGTATGCAACAGCGGAAGCTCTTAATATTCACCTGAGAATAAACATGCTTTAAACGTCAACAAAAATGTTGGTGAGTTATAGGTTTAACCTATATATATCAAATCGTAACAATAGACCACAAGATTTCATATTTCAATACACATCCCATACATAGAGATAAAAATCATTCATATGGTGAACACCTGGTAACCGACAATAACAAGATGCATATATAAGAATATCCCCATCATTCCGGGACACCCTTCGGATATGATATAAATTTCGAAGTACTAAAGCATCCGGTACTTTGGATGGGGTTTGTTAGGCCCAATAGATCTATCTTTAGGATTCGCGTCAATTAGGGTGTCTGTTCCCTAATTCTTAGATTACCAGACTTAATAAAAAGGGGCATATTCGATTTTGATAATTCAACCATAGAATGTAGTTTCACGTACTTGTGTCTATTTTGTAAATCATTTATAAAACCTGCATGTATTCTCATCCCAAAAATATTAGATTTTAAAAGTGGGACTATAACTCACTTTCACAGATTTTTACTTCGTCGAGAAGTAAGACTTGGCCACTGTTGATTCACGAACCTATAACAATATATACATATATATTAAAGTATGTTCAAAATATATTTACAACACTTTTAATATATTTTGATGTTTTAAGTTTATTAAGTCAGCTGTCCTCGTTAGTAACCTACAACTAGTTGTCCGCAGTTAGATGTACAGAAATAAATCGATAAATATTATCTTGAATCAATCCACGACCCAGTGTATACGTATCTCAGTATTGATCACAACTCAAACTATATATATTTTGGAATCAACCTCAACCCTGTATAGCTAACTCCAACATTCACATATAGAGTGTCTATGGTTGTTCCGAAATATATATAGATGTGTCGACATGATAGGTCGAAACATTGTATACGTGTCTATGGTATCTCAAGATTACATAATATACAATACAAGTTGATTAAGTTATGGTAGGAATAGATTTGTTACCAATTTTCACGTAGCTAAAATAAGAAAAATTATCCAATCTTGTTTTACCCATAACTTCTTCATTTTAAATCCGTTTTGAGTTAATCAAATTGCTATGGTTTCATATTGAACTCTATTTTAAGAATCTAAATATAAAAAGTATAGGTTTATAGTCAAAAAAATAAGTTACAAGTCGTTTTTGTAAAGGTAGTCATTTCAGTCGAAAGAACGACGTCTAGATGACCATTTTAGAAAACATACTTCCACTTTGAGTTTAACCATAATTTTTGGATATAGTTTCATGTTCATAATAAAAATCATTTTCTCAGAATAACAACTTTTAAATCAAAGTTTATCATAGTTTTTAATTAACTAACCCAAAACAGCCCGCGGTGTTACTACGACGGCGTAAATCCGGTTTTACGGTATTTTTCGTGTTTCCAGGTTTTAAATCATTAAGTTAGCATATCATATAGATATAGAACATGTGTTTAGTTGATTTTAAAAGTCAAGTTAGAAGGATTAACTTTTGTTTGCGAACAAGTTTAGAATTAACTAAACTATGTTCTAGTGATTACAAGTTTAAACCTTCGAATAAGATAGCTTTATATGTATGAATCGAATGATGTTATGAACATCATTACTACCTTAATTTCCTTGGATAAACCTACTGGAAAAGAGAAAAATGGATCTAGCTTCAATGGATCCTTGGATGGCTCGAAGTTCTTGAAGCAGAATCATGACACGAAAACAAGTTCAAGTAAGATCATCACTTGAAATAAGATTGTTATAGTTATAGAAATTGAACCAAAGTTTGAATATGATTATTACCTTGTATTAGAATGATAACCTACTATAAGAAACAAAGATTTCTTGAGGTTGGATGATCACCTTACAAGATTGGAAGTGAGCTAGCAAACTTGAAAGTATTCTTGATTTTATGAAACTAGAACTTTTGGAATTTATGAAGAACACTTAGAACTTGAAGATAGAACTTGAGAGAGATCAATTAGATGAAGAAAATTGAAGAATGAAAGTGTTTGTAGGTGTTTTTGGTCGTTGGTGTATGGATTAGATATAAAGGATATGTAATTTTGTTTTCATGTAAATAAGTCATGAATGATTACTCATATTTTTGTAATTTTATGAGATATTTCATGCTAGTTGCCAAATGATGGTTCCCACATGTGTTAGGTGACTCACATGGGCTGCTAAGAGCTGATCATTGGAGTGTATATACCAATAGTACATACATCTAAAAGCTGTGTATTGTACGAGTACGAATACGGGTGCATACGAGTAGAATTGTTGATGAAACTGAACGAGGATGTAATTGTAAGCATTTTTGTTAAGTAGAAGTATTTTGATAAGTGTATTGAAGTCTTTCAAAAGTGTATAAATACATATTAAAACACTACATGTATATACATTTTAACTGAGTCGTTAAGTCATCGTTAGTCGTTACATGTAAGTGTTGTTTTTAAACCTTTAGGTTAACGATCTTGTTAAATGTTGTTAACCCAATGTTTATAATATCAAATGAGATTTTAAATTATTATATTATCATGATATTATCATGTATGAATATCTCTTAATATGATATATATACATTAAATGTCTTTACAACGATAATCGTTACATATATGTCTCGTTTAAAAATCATTAAGTTAGTAGTCTTGTTTTTACATATGTAGTTCATTGTTAATATACTTAATGATATGTTTACTTATCATAGTATCATGTTAACTATATATATATCCATATATATGTCATCATATAGTTTTTACAAGTTTTAACGTTCGTGAATCACCGGTCAACTTGGGTGGTCAATTGTCTATATGAAACATATTTCAATTAATCAAGTCTTAACAAGTTTGATTGCTTAACATGTTGGAAACATTTAATCATGTAAATATCAATCTCAATTAATATATATAAACATGGAAAAGTTCGGGTCACTACAGTACCTACCCGTTAAATAAATTTCGTCCCGAAATTTTAAGCTGTTGAAGGTGTTGACGAATCTTCTGGAAATAGATGCGGGTATTTCTTCTTCATCTGATCTTCACGCTCCCAGGTGAACTCGGGTCCTTTACGAGCATTCCATCGAACCTTAACAATTGGTATCTTGTTTTGCTTAAGTCTTTTAACCTCACGATCCATTATTTCGACGGGTTCTTCGATGAATTGGAGTTTTTCGTTGATTTGGATTTCATCTAACGGAATAGTGAGATCTTCTTTAGCAAAACATTTCTTCAAATTCGAGACATGGAAAGTGTTATGTACAGCCGCGAGTTGTTGAGGTAACTCAAGTCGGTAAGCTACTGGTCCGACACGATCAATAATCTTGAATGGTCCAATATACCTTGGATTTAATTTCCCTCGTTTACCAAATCGAACAACGCCTTTCCAAGGTGCAACTTTAAGCATGACCATCTCTCCAATTTCAAATTCTATATCTTTTCTTTTAATGTCAGCGTAGCTCTTTTGTCGACTTTGGGCGGTTTTCAACCGTTGTTGAATTTGGATGATCTTCTCGGTAGTTTCTTGTATAATCTCCGGACCCGTAATCTGTCTATCCCCCACTTCACTCCAACAAATCGGAGACCTGCACTTTCTACCATAAAGTGCTTCAAATGGTGCCATCTCAATGCTCGAATGGTAGCTGTTGTTGTAGGAAAATTCTGCTAACGGTAGATGTCGATCCCAACTGTTTCCGAAATCAATAACACATGCTCGTAGCATGTCTTCAAGCGTTTGTATCGTCCTTTCGCTCTGCCCATCAGTTTGTGGATGATAGGTAGTACTCATGTCTAGACGAGTTCTTAATGCTTGCTGTAATGTCTGCCAGAATCTTGAAATAAATCTGCCATCCCTATCAGAGATAATAGAGATTGGTATTCCATGTCTGGAGACGACTTCCTTCAAATACAGTCGTGCTAACTTCTCCATCTTGTCATCTTCTCTTATTGGCAGGAAGTGTGCTGATTTGGTGATACGATCAACTATTACCCAAATAGTATCAAAACCACTTGCAGTCCTTGGCAATTTAGTGATGAAATCCATGGTAATGTTTTCCCATTTCCATTCTGGGATTTCGGGTTGTTGAAGTAGACCTGATGGTTTCTGATGCTCAGCTTTGACCTTAGAACACGTCAAACATTCTCCTACGTATTTAGCAACATCGGCTTTCATACCCGGCCACCAAAAATGTTTCTTGAGATCCTTGTACATCTTCCCCGTTCCATGATGTATTGAGTATCTGGTTTTATGAGCTTCTCTAAGTACCATTTCTCTCATATCTCCAAATTTTGGTACCCAAATCCTTTCAGCCCTATACCGGGTTCTGTCTTCCCGAATATTAAGATGCTTCTCCGATCCTTTGGGTATTTCATCCTTTAAATTTCCCTCTTTTAAAACTCCTTGTTGCGCCTCCTTTATTTGAGTAGTAAGGTTATTATGAATCATTATATTCATAGATTTTACTCGAATGGGTTCTCTGTCCTTCCTGCTCAAGGCATCGGCTACCACATTTGCCTTCCATGGGTGGTAACGAATCTCAAAGTCGTAATCATTCAATAATTCAATCCACCTACGCTGCCTCATATTCAGTTGTTTCTGATTAAATATGTGTTGAAGACTTTTGTGGTCGGTATATATAATACTTTTGACCCCATATAAGTAGTGCCTCCAAGTCTTTAATGCAAAAACAACCGCGCCTAATTCCAAATCATGCGTCGTATAATTTTGTTCGTGAATCTTCAATTGTCTAGACGCATAAGCAATCACCTTCATTCGTTGCATTAATACACAACCGAGACCTTGCTTTGATGCGTCACAATAAATCACAAAATCATCATTCCCTTCAGGCAATGACAATATAGGTGCCGTAGTTAGCTTTTTCTTCAATAACTGAAACGCTTTCTCTTGTTCATCATTCCATTCAAATTTCTTCCCTTTATGCGTTAATGCAGTCAAGGGTTTTGCTATTCTGGAAAAGTCTTGGATGAACCTTCTGTAGTAACCAGCTAGTCCTAAAAACTGGCGTATGTATTTCGGAGTTTTCGGGGTTTCCCACTTTTCAACAGTTTCTATCTTTGCCGGATCCACCTTAATACCTTCTTTGTTCACTATGTGACCGAGGAATTGAACTTCTTCCAACCAAAATGCACACTTTGAAAACTTAGCGTACAATTCTTCCTTCCTCAATACTTCTAACACCTTTCTCAAATGTTCACCGTGTTCTTGGTCATTCTTTGAGTAAATAAGTATGTCATCAATGAAAACAATGACAAACTTGTCAAGGTATGGTCCACACACTCGGTTCATAAGGTCCATGAACACAGCTGGTGCATTAGTTAAACCAAACGGCATGACCATAAACTCGTAATGACCGTAACGTGTTCTGAAAGCAGTCTTTGGAATATCATCTTCTTTCACCCGCATTTGATGATACCCGGAACGTAAGTCAATCTTTGAATAAACAGACGAGCCTTGTAGTTGATCAAATAAGTCGTCGATTCTCGGTAGTGGGTAGCGGTTCTTGATGGTAAGTTTGTTCAACTCTCGATAGTCGATACACAACCTGAATGTACCATCTTTCTTCTTGACAAACAAAACAGGAGCTCCCCACGGTGATGTGCTTGGTCGAATGAAACCACGCTCTAAAAGTTCTTGTAATTGGCTTTGCAGTTCTTTCATCTCACTGGGTGCGAGTCTGTAAGGAGCACGAGCTATTGGTGCAGCTCCTGGTACAAGATCTATTTGAAATTCAACGGATCGATGTGGGGGTAATCCCGGTAATTCTTTCAGAAATACATCGGGAAATTCTTTTTCAATGGGAACATCATTGATGCTCTTTTCTTCAGTTTGTACTTTCTCGACGTGTGCTAGAACAGCATAGCAACCTTTTCTTATTAGTTTTTGTGCCTTTAAATTACTAATAAGATGAAGCTTCGTGTTGCCCTTTTCTCCGTACACCATTAAGGGTTTTCCTTTTTCTCGTATAATGCGAATTGCATTTTTGTAACAAACGATCTCTGCTTTCACTTCTTTCAACCAGTCCATACCGATTATCACATCAAAACTCCCTAACTCTACTGGTATCAAATCAATCTTAAATGTTTCGCTAACCAGTTTAATTTCTCGATTCCGACATATATTATCTGCTGAAATTAATTTACCATTTGCTAATTCGAGTAAAAATTTACTATCCAAAGGCGTCAATGGACAACTTAATTTAGCACAAAAATCTCTACTCATATAGCTTCTATCCGCACCCGAATCAAATAAAACGTAAGCAGATTTATTGTCAATAAGAAACGTACCCGTAACAAGCTCCAGGTCTTCCTGTGCCTCTGCCGCATTAATATTGAAAACTCTTCCGCGGCCTTGTCCATTCGTGTTCTCCTGGTTCGGGAAATTTCTAATAATGTGGCCCGGTTTTCCACATTTATAACAAACTACATTGGCATAACTTGCTCCGACACTACTTGCTCCGCCATTACTCGTTCCGACACCATTTGTTCCTTTCGTTCTATTAACCCCTGGTCCGTAAACCTCACACTTCGCCGCGCTATGACCATTTCTTTTACACTTGTTGCAAAATTTGGTGCAGAACCCCGAGTGATACTTTTCACACCTTTGGCATAGCTGCTTCTGATTGTTGTTGTTGTTGCGGTTATTATTGTTGTTGGGATGATTGTTGTAGTTGTTGTTGCTGCTGTTGTTGTTGTTGTTGTTGGGCCGTTTGTTGTAGTTGCGATTGATGTTGAGATTGTTGGGATAATTGTTGCGATTATTGTTGTAATTGTTGTTGTTGTTGTATTGGTGATTCTTATCACCGTTATCCTCCCACTTTCTTTTGACTTGCTTCACATTGGCCTCTTCAGCAGTCTGTTCTTTAATTCTTTCTTCAATCTGGTTCACTAGTTTGTGAGCCATTCTACATGCCTGTTGTATAGAGGCGGGCTCGTGTGAACTTATATCTTCTTGGATTCTTTCCGGTAATCCTTTCACAAATGCGTCGATCTTCTCTTCCTCATCTTCGAATGCTCCCGGACACAATAGGCACAATTCTGTGAATCGTCTTTCGTACGTGGTAATATCAAATCCTTGGGTTCGTAACCCTCTAAGTTCTGTCTTGAGCTTATTGACCTCGGTTCTGGGACGGTACTTCTCGTTCATCAAGTGCTTGAATGCTGACCACGGTAGTGCGTACGCATCGTCTTATCCCACTTGCTCTAGATAGGTATTCCACCATGTTAACGCAGAACCTGTGAAGGTATGCGTAGCGTACTTTACTTTGTCCTCTTCAGTACACTTACTTATGGCAAACACCGATTCGACCTTCTCGGTCCACCGTTTCAATCCGATCGGTCCTTCGGTTCCATCAAATTCCAAAGGTTTGCAGGCAGTGAATTCTTTGTAGGTGCATCCTACACGATTTCCTGTACTGCTAGATCCAAGGTTATTGTTGGTATGTAGCGCAGCCTGTACTGCGGCTATGTTTGAAGCTAGAAAAGTACGGAATTCCTCTTCATTCATATTCACGGTGTGTCGAGTAGTCGGTGCCATTTCCTTCAAAATAGTCAAATGGAACAAGTTAATCATACCGAATATTAAGAGTAGTTAATAGTATTTCGTAGCATAATATGAACTCATTTATAAAAGCTTTTTCTTCATATTAGCGTTTTATAAGTTTAAATTCGGGTAGTACCTACCCGTTAAGTTCATACTTAGTAGCTAATATACAATTCAACTACTACAATTCTATATGAAAAACTGATTATAATAATATTTCGCGTTCAAACTTTTATACAATATTTTACAAACTTACAATACCGCTTATTTTACATAAAGCATGAAATATAGCACACAATAACTTTGATACAAGATAGTTGTGAAGATAATTCTAGCTAGTACACAAGTCGTTCAGCAAAGGCAATAAAGACACATAATTCATACGTCCAAAAACAAGTCATGCATTCTGGTTTTACTAGGACTACTTCCCATCCTTGGTCTTGTGCAACATAACCGTTATGGCCGTTGATAAGACAGCGTGTTGTAACGTCGTCAAAGGGACGAGGGTTACGTAATGTCCAACAGTCCCGTAACAATCTAAAAACCTCATTTCTTACCCCAATTACCGACTCCGTCACTTGTGGAAACATTTTGTTTAATAGTTGTAGCCCGATGTTCTTGTTCTCACTTTGGTGAGAAGCGAACATTACTAATCCGTAAGCATAACATGCTTCTTTATGTTGCATGTTAGCCGCTTTTTCTAAATCACGAAGTCTAATATTCGGATATATTGAGTCAAAATAATTTCTTAACCCGTTGCGTAAAATAGCATTTGGGTTCCCCGCAATATATGCGTCAAAGTAAACACATCGTAACTTATGGGTTTCCCAATGTGATATCCCCCATCTTTCGAACGAAAGCCTTTTATAAACCAAGGCATTCTTGGAACGTTCTTCGAATGTCTTACAAACTGATCTCGCCTTAAATAGTTGTGCCGAAGAATTCTGACCAACTCTAGACAAGATTTCATCAATCATGTCTCCGGGTAGGTCTCTTAAAATATTGGGTTGTCTATCCATTTTGTGTTTTTATACTGTAAAATAGACAAGAGTTAGATTCATAAAAAAAAAATACTTATTAATACAAGCAATTTTTACATATATCATAAAGCATAAGCACACTATATTACATATATTACACCACACGAATACAACTATCTTATTCCGACTCGCTTGTTTCTTCTTCTTCGGTTTTGGTTCGTTTTGTCAAGTTTCTAGGGATATATGATGTTCCCCTATTTTTCCACATTGGTTTAGAAAAACCTGGTGGTTTAGAGGTTCCCGGGTCATTGTTACAACTTAAGGACTTCGGGGATTGACGATACATATAAAGTTCATCGGGGTTGGAATTAGATTTCTCTATTTTTATGCCCTTTCCCTTATTATTTTCTTTTGCCTTTTTAAATTCAGTTGGGGTAATTTCTATAACATCATCGGAATTCTCGTCAGAATCCGATTCATCGGAGAATTGGTAATCCTCCCAATATTTTGCTTCCTTAGTGGAAACACCATTGACCATAATTAACCTTGGTCGGTTGGTTGAGGATTTTCTGTTACTTAACCTATTTATTATTTCCCCCACCGGTTCTATTTCTTCATCCGGTTCCGATTCTTCTTCCGGTTCCGATTCTTCTTCTGGTTCCGACTCTTCTTCCGGTTCCTCTCCGGGAACTTGTGAATCAGTCCACGAATCATTCCAATTTACATTTGACTCTTCATTATTATTAGGTGAGTCAATGGGACTTGTTCTAGAGGTAGACATCTATCACATAATATCAAACGCGTTAAGAGATTAATATATCACATAATATTCACATGTTAAAAATATATAGTTTCCAACAAAATTTGTTAAGCAATCATTTTTCAAGTAAACACGGTCGAAGTCCAGACTCACTAATGTATCCTAACAAACTCGATAAGACACACTAATGCAAAATTCTGGTTCTCTAAGACCAACGCTCTGATACCAACTGAAATGTCCCGTTCTTATTGATTAAAAACGTTCCATATTAATTGATTTCGTTGCGAGGTTTTGACCTCTATATGAGACGTTTTTCAAAGACTGCATTCCTTTTTAAAACAAACCATAACCTTTATTTCATAAATAAAGGTTTAAAAAGCTTTACGTAGATTATCAAATAATGATAATCTAAAATATCCTGTTTACACACGACCATTACATAATGGTTTACAATACAAATATGTTACATCGAAATCAGTTTCTTGAATGCAGTTTTTACACAATATCATACAAACATGGACTCCAAATCTTGTCCTTATTTTAGTATGCAACAGCGGAAGCTCTTAATATTCACCTGAGAATAAACATGCTTTAAACGTCAACAAAAATGTTGGTGAGTTATAGGTTTAACCTATATATATATCAAATCGTAACAATAGACCACAAGATTTCATATTTCAATACACATCCCATACATAGAGATAAAAATCATTCATATGGTGAACACCTGGTAACCGACAATAACAAGATGCATATATAAGAATATCCCCATCATTCCGGGACACCCTTCGGATATGATATAAATTTTGAAGTACTAAAGCATCCGGTACTTTGGATGGGGTTTGTTAGGCCCAATAGATCTATCTTTAGGATTCGCGTCAATTAGGGTGTCTGTTCCCTAATTCTTAGATTACCAGACTTAATAAAAAGGGGCATATTCGATTTTGATAATTCAACCATAGAATGTAGTTTCACGTACTTGTGTCTATTTTGTAAATCATTTATAAAACCTGCATGTATTCTCATCCCAAAAATATTAGATTTTAAAAGTGGGACTATAACTCACTTTCACAGATTTTTACTTCGTCGAGAAGTAAGACTTGGCCACTGTTGATTCACGAACCTATAACAATATATACATATATATTAAAGTATGTTCAAAATATATTTACAACACTTTTAATATATTTTGATGTTTTAAGTTTATTAAGTCAGCTGTCCTCGTTAGTAACCTACAACTAGTTGTCCGCAGTTAGATGTACAGAAATAAATCGATAAATATTATCTTGAATCAATCCACGACCCAGTGTATACGTATCTCAGTATTGATCACAACTCAAACTATATATATTTTGGAATCAACCTCAACCCTGTATAGCTAACTCCAACATTTACATATAGAGTGTCTATGGTTGTTCCGAAATATATATAGATGTGTCGACATGATAGGTCGAAACATTGTATACGTGTCTATGGTATCTCAAGATTACATAATATACAATACAAGTTGATTAAGTTATGGTAGGAATAGATTTGTTACCAATTTTCACGTAGCTAAAATGAGAAAAATTATCCAATCTTGTTTTACCCATAACTTCTTCATTTTAAATCCGTTTTGAGTTAATCAAATTGCTATGGTTTCATATTGAACTCTATTTTAAGAATCTAAATATAAAAAGTATAGGTTTATAGTCAAAAAAATAAGTTACAAGTCGTTTTTGTAAAGGTAGTCATTTCAGTCGAAAGAACGACGTCTAGATGACCATTTTAGAAAACATACTTCCACTTTGAGTTTAACCATAATTTTTGGATATAGTTTCATGTTCATAATAAAAATCATTTTCTCAGAATAACAACTTTTAAATCAAAGTTTATCATAGTTTTTAATTAACTAACCCAAAACAGCCCGCGGTGTTACTACGACGGCGTAAATCCGGTTTTACGGTGTTTTTCGTGTTTCCAGGTTTTAAATCATTAAGTTAGCATATCATATAGATATAGAACATGTGTTTAGTTGATTTTAAAAGTCAAGTTAGAAGGATTAACTTTTGTTTGCGAACAAGTTTAGAATTAACTAAACTATGTTCTAGTGATTACAAGTTTAAACCTTCGAATAAGATAGCTTTATATGTATGAATCGAATGATGTTATGAACATCATTACTACCTTAATTTCATTGGATAAACCTACTGGAAAAGAGAAAAATGGATCTAGCTTCAATGGATCCTTGGATGGCTCGAAGTTCTTGAAGCAGAATCATGACACGAAAACAAGTTCAAGTAAGATCATCACTTGAAATAAGATTGTTATAGTTATAGAAATTGAACCAAAGTTTGAATATGATTATTACCTTGTATTAGAATGATAACCTACTGTAAGAAACAAAGATTTCTTGAGGTTGGATGATCACCTTACAAGATTGGAAGTGAGCTAGCAAACTTGAAAGTATTCTTGATTTTATGAAACTAGAACTTTTGGAATTTATGAAGAACACTTAGAACTTGAAGATAGAACTTGAGAGAGATCAATTAGATGAAGTAAATTGAAGAATGAAAGTGTTTGTAGGTGTTTTTGGTCGTTGGTGTATGGATTAGATATAAAGGATATGTAATTTTGTTTTCATGTAAATAAGTCATGAATGATTACTCATATTTTTGTAATTTTATGAGATATTTCATGCTAGTTGCCAAATGATGGTTCCCACATGTGTTAGGTGACTCACATGGGCTGCTAAGAGCTGATCATTGGAGTGTATATACCAATAGTACATGTAGTGACCCGAACTTTTCCATGTTTATATATATTAATTGAGATTGATGTTTACATGATTAAATGTTTCCAACATGTTAAGCAATCAAACTTGTTAAGACTTGATTAATTGAAATAGGTTTCATATAGACAATTGACCACCCAAGTTGACCGGTGATTCACGAACGTTAAAACTTGTAAAAAAAAACTATATGATGACATATATATGGTTATATATATAGTTAACATGATATTATGATAAGTAAACATATCATTAATTATATTAACAATGAACTACATATGTAAAAACAAGACTACTAACTTAATGATTTTGAAACGAGACATATATGTAACGTTTATCGTTGTAACGACATTTAATGTATATATATCATATTAAGAGATATTCGTACATCATAATATCATGATAATATAATAATTTAAAATCTCTTTTGATATTATAAACATTGGGTTAACAACATTTAACAAGATCGTTAACCTAAAGGTTTCAAAACAACACTTACATGTAACGACTAACGATGACTTAACGACTCAGTTAAAATGTATATACATGTAGTGTTTTAATATGTATTTATACACTTTTGAAAGACTTCAATACACTTATCAAAATACTTCTACTTAACAAAAATGCTTACAATTACATTCTCGTTCAGTTTCATCAACAATTCTACTCGTATGCACCCGTATTCGTACTCGTACAATACACAGCTTTTAGATGTATGTACTATTGGTATATACACTCCAATGATCAGCTCTTAGCAGCCCATGTGAGTCACCTAACACATGTGGGAACCATCATTTGGCAACTAGCATGAAATATCTCATAAGATTACAAAAATATGAGTAATCATTCATGACTTATTTACATGAAAACAAAATTACATATCCTTTATATCTAATCCATACACCAACGACCAAAAACACCTACAAACACTTTCATTCTTCAATTTTCTTCATCTAATTGAACTCTCTCAAGTTCTATCTTCAAGTTCTAAGTGTTCTTCATAAATTCCAAAAGTTCTAGTTTCATAAAATCAAGAATACTTTCAAGTTTGCTAGCTCACTTCCAATCTTGTAAGGTGATCATCCAACCTCAAGAAATCTTTGTTTCTTACAGTAGGTTATCATTCTAATACAAGGTAATAATCATATTCAAACTTTGGTTCAATTTCTATAACTATAACAATCTTATTTCAAGTGATGATCTTACTTGAACTTGTTTTCGTGTCATGATTTTGCTTCAAGAACTTTGAGCCATCCAAGGATCCATTGAAGCTAGATCCATTTTTCTCTTTTCCAGTAGGTTCATCCAAGGAACTTAAGGTAGTAATGATGTTCATAACATCATTCGATTCATACATATAAAGCTATCTTATTCGAAGGTTTAAACTTGTAATCACTAGAACATAGTTTAGTTAATTCTAAACTTGTTCGCAAACAAAAGTTAATCCTTCTAACTTGACTTTTAAAATCAACTAAACACATGTTCTATATCTATATGATATGCTAACTTAATGATTTAAAACCTGGAAACACGAAAAACACCGTAAAACCGGATTTACGCCGTCGTAGTAACACCACGGGCTGTTTTGGGTTAGTTAATTAAAAACTATGATAAACTTTGATTTAAAAGTTGTTATTCTGAGAAAATTATTTTTATTATGAACATGAAATTATATCCAAAAATTATGGTTAAACTCAAAGTGGAAGTATGTTTTCTAAAATGGTCATCTAGACGTCGTTCTTTCGACTGAAATGACTACCTTTACAAAAACGACTTGTAACTTATTTTTCCGACTAGAAACCTATACTTTTTTTGTTTAGATTCATAAAATAGAGTTCAATATGAAACCATAGCAATTTGATTCACTCAAAACGGATTTAAAATGAAGAAGTTATGGGTAAAACAAGATTGGATAATTTTTCTCATTTTAGCTACGTGAAAATTGGTAACAAATCTATTCCAACCATAACTTAATCAACTTGTATTATATATTATGTAATCTTGAGATACCATAGACACGTATACAATGTTTCGACCTATCATGTCGACACATCTATATATATTTCGGAACAACCATAGACACTCTATATGTGAATGTTGGAGTTAGCTATACAGGGTTGAGGTTGATTCCAAAATATATATAGTTTGAGTTGTGATCAATACTGAGATACGTATACACTGGGTCGTGGATTGATTCAAGATAATATTTATCGATTTATTTCTGTACATCTAACTGTGGACAACTAGTTGTAGGTTACTAACGAGGACATCTGACTTAATAAACTTAAAACATCAAAATATATTAAAAGTGTTGTAAATATATTTTGAACATACTTTGATATATATGTATATATTGTTATAGGTTCGTGAATCAACCAGTGGCCAAGTCTTACTTCCCGACGAAGTAAAAATCTGTGAAAGTGAGTTATAGTCCCACTTTTAAAATCTAATATTTTTGGGATGAGAATACATGCAGGTTTTATAAATGATTTACAAAATAGACACAAGTACGTGAAACTACATTCTATGGTTGAATTATCGAAATCGAATATGCCCCTTTTTATTAAGTCTGGTAATCTAAGAATTAGGGAACAGACACCCTAATTGACGCGAATCCTAAAGATAGATCTATTGGGCCTAACAAACCCCATCCAAAGTACCGGATGCTTTAGTACTTCGAAATTTATATCATATCCGAAGGGTGTCCCGGAATGATGGGGATATTCTTATATATGCATCTTGTTATTGTCGGTTACCAGGTGTTCACCATATGAATGATTTTTATCTCTATGTATGGGATGTGTATTGAAATATGAAATCTTGTGGTCTATTGTTACGATTTGATATATATAGGTTAAACCTATAACTCACCAACATTTTTGTTGACGTTTTAAGCATGTTTATTCTCAGGTGATTATTAAGAGCTTCCGCTGTCGCATACTTAAATAAGGACAAGATTTGGAGTCCATGCTTGTATGATATTGTGTAAAAACTGCATTCAAGAAACTTATTTTGTTGTAACATATTTGTATTGTAAACCATTATGTAATGGTCGTGTGTAAACAGGATATTTTAGATTATCATTATTTGATAATCTACGTAAAGCTTTTTAAACCTTTATTGATGAAATAAAGGTTATGATTTGTTTAAAAATGAATGCAGTCTTTGAAAAACGTCTCATATAGAGGTCAAAACCTCGCAACGAAATCAATTAATATGGAACGTTTTTAATCAATAAGAACGGGACATTTCAGTTGGTATCCGAGCGTTGGTCTTAGAGAACCAGAAAATTTGCATTAGTGTGTCTTATCGAGTTTGTTAGGATGCATTAGTGAGTTTGGACTTCGACCGTGTTTTCTTTAAAAATGATTGCTTAACATTTTTGTTGGAAACTATATATTTTTAACATATGAATATTATGTGATATATTAATCTCTTAACGTGTTTGATATTATGTGATAGATGTCTACCTCTAAAACAAGTCCCATTGACTCACCTAATAATAATGAAGAGTCAAATGTAAATTGGAATAATTTGTGGACTGATTCACAAGTTCCCGAAGAGGAACCGGAAGAAGAGTCGGAACCGGAAGAAGAATCGGAACCGGAAGAAGAATCGGAACCGGATGAAGAAATAGAACCGGTGGGGGAAATAATAAAACGGTTAAGTAAAAGAAAATCCTCAACCAACCGACCAAAGTTAATTATGGTCAATGGTGTTTCCGCCAAGGAAGCAAAATATTGGGAGGATTACCAATTCTCCGATGAATCGGATTCCGACGAGAATTCCGATGATGTTATAGAAATTACCCCAACTGAATTTAAAAAGGCAAAAGAAAATAATAAGGGAAAGGGCATAAAAATAGAGAAATCTAATTCCAACCCCGATGAACTTTATATGTATCGTCAACCCCCGAAGTCCTTAAGTTGTAACAATGACCCGGGAACCTCTAAACCACCAGGTTTTTCTAAACCAATGTGGACAACGACGGCTCGTATTAGGGGAACATCATATATCCCTAGAAACTTGGCAAAACGAACCAAAACCGAAGAAGAAGAAACGAACGAGTCGGAATAAGATAGTTGTATTCGTGTGGTGTAATATATGGAATATAGTGTTCTTATGCTTTATGATATATGTAAAAATTGCTTGTATTAATAAGTATTTTTTTTATGAATCTAACTCTTGTCTATTTTACAGTTTAAAAACACAAAATGGATAGACAACCCAATATTTTAAGAGACCTACCCGGAGACATGATTGATGAAATCTTGTCTAGAGTCGGCCAGAATTCTTCGGCACAACTATTTAAGGCGAGATCAGTTTGTAAGACATTCGAAGAACGTTCCAAGAATGTCTTGGTTTATAAGAGACTTTCGTTTGAAAGATGGGGGATATCACATTGGGAAACCCATAAGTTACGATGTGTTTACTTTGACGCATATATTGCGGGGAACCCAAATGCTATTTTACGCAACGGGTTAAGAAATTATTTTGACTCAATATATCCGAATATTGGACTTCGTGATTTAGAAAAAGCGGCTAACATGCAACATAAAGAAGCATGTTATGCTTACGGATTAGTAATGTTCGCTTCTCACCAAAGTGAGAACAAGAACATCGGGCTACAACTATTAAACAAAACGTTTCCACAAGTGACGGAGTCGGTAATTGGGGTAAGAAATGAGGTTTTTAGATTATTACGGGACTGTTGGACATTACGTAACCCTCGTCCCTTTGATGACGTTACAACACGCTGTCTTATCAACGGCCATAACGGTTATGTTGCACAAGACCAAGGATGGGAAGTAGTCCTAGTAAAACCAGAATGCATGACTTGTTTCTGGACGTATGAATTACGTGTCTTTATTGCCTTTGCTGAACGACTTGTGTACTAGCTAGAATTGTCTTCACAACTATCTTGTATCAAAGTTATTGTGTGCTATATTTCATGCTTTATGTAAAATAAGCGGTATTGTAAGTTTGTAAAATATTGTATAAAAGTTTGAACGCGAAATATTATTATAATCAGTTTTTCATATAGAATTGTAGTAGTTGAATTGTATATTAGCTACTAAGTATGAACTTAACGGGTAGGTACTACCCGAATTTAAACTTATAAAACGCTAATATGAAGAAAAAGCTTTTATAAATGAGTTCATATTATGCTACGAAATACTATTAACTACTCTTAATATTCTGTATGATTAACTTGTTCCATTTAACTATTTTGAAGGAAATGGCACCGACTACTCGACACACCGTGAATATGAATGAAGAGGAATTCCGTACTTTTCTAGCTTCAAACATAGCCGCAGTACAGGCTGCGCTACATACCAACAATAACCTTGGATCTAGCAGTACAGGAAATCGTGTAGGATGCACCTACAAAGAATTCACTGCCTGCAAACCTTTGGAATTTGATGGAACCGAAGGACCGATCGGATTGAAACGGTGGACCGAGAAGGTTGAATCGGTGTTTGCCATAAGTAAGTGTACTGAAGAGGACAAAGTGAAGTACGCTACGCATACCTTCACAGGTTCTGCGTTAACATGGTGGAATACCTATCTAGAGCAAGTGGGACAAGATGATGCGTACGCACTACCGTGGTCAGCATTCAAGCACTTGATGAACGAGAAGTACCGTCCCAGAACCGAGGTCAATAAGCTCAAGACAGAACTTAGAGGGTTACGAACCCAAGGATTTGATATTACCACGTACGAAAGACGATTCACAGAATTGTGCCTATTGTGTCCGGGAGCATTCGAAGATGAGGAAGAGAAGATCGACGCGTTTGTGAAAGGATTACCGGAAAGAATCCAAGAAGATATAAGTTCACACGAGCCCGCCTCCATACAACAGGCATGTAGAATGGCTCACAAACTAGTGAACCAGATTGAAGAAAGAATTAAAGAACAGACTGCTGAAGAGGCCAATGTGAAGCAAGTCAAAAGAAAGTGGGAGGAAAACGGTGATAAGAATCACCAATACAACAACAACAGCAATTACAACAATAATCGCAACAATTATCCCAACAATCGCAACATCAATCGCAACTACAACAAACGGCCCAACAACAACAACAACAACAACAACAGCAACTACAACAATCATCCCAACAACAATAATAACCGCAACAACAACAACAATCAGAAGCAACTATGCCAAAGGTGTGAAAAGAATCACTCGGGGTTCTGCACCAAATTTTGCAACAAGTGTAAAAGAAATGGTCATAGCGCGGCGAAGTGTGAGGTCTACGGACCAGGGGTTAATAGAACGAAAGGAACAAATGGTGTCGGAACGAGTAATGGCGGAGCAAGTAGTGTTGGAGCAAGTTATGCCAATGTAGTTTGTTATAAATGTGGAAAACCAGGCCACATTATTAGAAATTGCCCGAACCAGGAGAACACGAATGGACAAGGCCGTGGAAGAGTTTTCAATATTAATGCGGTAGAGGCACAGGAAGACCCGGAGCTTGTTACGGGTACGTTTCTTATTGACAATAAATCTGCTTACGTTTTATTTGATTCGGGTGCGGATAGAAGCTATATGAGTAGAGATTTTTGTGCTAAATTAAGTTGTCCATTGACGCCTTTGGATAGTAAATTTTTACTCGAATTAGCAAATGGTAAATTAATTTCAGCAGATAATATATGTCGGAATCGAGAAATTAAACTGGTTAGCGAAACATTTAAGATTGATTTGATACCAGTAGAGTTAGGGAGTTTTGATGTGATAATCGGTATGGACTGGTTGAAAGAAGTGAAAGCGGAGATCGTTTGTTACAAAAATGCAATTCGCATTATACGAGAAAAAGGAAAACCCTTAATGGTGTACGGAGAAAAGGGCAACACGAAGCTACATCTTATTAGTAATTTGAAGGCACAAAAACTAATAAGAAAAGGTTGCTATGCTGTTCTAGCACACGTCGAGAAAGTACAAACTGAAGAAAAGAGCATCAATGATGTTCCCATTGCAAAAGAATTTCCCGATGTATTTCCGAAAGAATTACCGGGATTACCCCCACATCGATCCGTTGAATTTCAAATAGATCTTGTACCAGGAGCTGCACCAATAGCTCGTGCTCCTTACAGACTCGCACCCAGCGAGATGAAAGAACTGCAAAGCCAATTACAAGAACTTTTAGAGCGTGGTTTCATTCGACCAAGCACATCACCGTGGGGAGCTCCTGTTTTGTTTGTCAAGAAGAAAGATGGTACATTCAGGTTGTGTATCGACTACCGAGAGTTGAACAAACTTACCATCAAGAACCGCTACCCACTACCGAGAATCGACGACTTATTTGATCAACTACAAGGCTCGTCTGTTTATTCAAAGATTGACTTACGTTCCGGGTATCATCAAATGCGGGTGAAAGAAGATGATATTCCAAAGACTGCTTTCAGAACACGTTACGGTCATTACGAGTTTATGGTCATGCCATTTGGTTTAACTAATGCACCAGCTGTGTTCATGGACCTTATGAACCGAGTGTGTGGACCATACCTTGACAAGTTTGTCATTGTTTTCATTGATGACATACTTATTTACTCAAAGAATGACCAAGAACACGGTGAACATTTGAGAAAGGTGTTAGAAGTATTGAGGAAGGAAGAATTGTACGCTAAGTTTTCAAAGTGTGCATTTTGGTTGGAAGAAGTTCAATTCCTCGGTCACATAGTGAACAAAGAAGGTATTAAGGTGGATCCGGCAAAGATAGAAACTGTTGAAAAGTGGGAAACCCCGAAAACTCCGAAACACATACGCCAGTTTTTAGGACTAGCTGGTTACTACAGAAGGTTCATCCAAGACTTTTCCAGAATAGCAAAACCCTTGACTGCATTAACGCATAAAGGGAAGAAATTTGAATGGAATGATGAACAAGAGAAAGCGTTTCAGTTATTGAAGAAAAAGCTAACTACGGCACCTATATTGTCATTGCCTGAAGGGAATGATGATTTTGTGATTTATTGTGACGCATCAAAGCAAGGTCTCGGTTGTGTATTAATGCAACGAACGAAGGTGATTGCTTATGCGTCTAGACAATTGAAGATTCACGAACAAAATTATACGACGCATGATTTGGAATTAGGCGCGGTTGTTTTTGCATTAAAGACTTGGAGGCACTACTTATATGGGGTCAAAAGTATTATATATACCGACCACAAAAGTCTTCAACACATATTTAATCAGAAACAACTGAATATGAGGCAGCGTAGGTGGATTGAATTATTGAATGATTACGATTTTGAGATTCGTTACCACCCGGGGAAGGCAAATGTGGTAGCCGATGCCTTGAGCAGGAAGGATAGAGAACCCATTCGAGTAAAATCTATGAATATAATGATTCATAATAACATTACTACTCAAATAAAGGAGGCGCAACAAGGAGTTTTAAAAGAGGGAAATTTAAAGGATGAAATACCCAAAGGATCGGAGAAGCATCTTAATATTCGGGAAGACGGAACCCGGTATAGGGCTGAAAGGATTTGGGTACCAAAATTTGGAGATATGAGAGAAATGGTACTTAGAGAAGCTCATAAAACCAGATACTCAATACATCCTGGAACGGGGAAGATGTACAAGGATCTCAAGAAACATTTTTGGTGGCCGGGTATGAAAGCCGATGTTGCTAAATACGTAGGAGAATGTTTGACGTGTTCTAAGGTCAAAGCTGAGCATCAGAAACCATCAGGTCTACTTCAACAACCCGAAATCCCGGAATGGAAATGGGAAAACATTACCATGGATTTCATCACTAAATTGCCAAGGACTGCAAGTGGTTTTGATACTATTTGGGTAATAGTTGATCGTCTCACCAAATCAGCACACTTCCTACCAATAAGAGAAGATGACAAGATGGAGAAGTTAGCACGACTGTATTTGAAGGAAGTCGTCTCCAGACATGGAATACCAATCTCTATTATCTCTGATAGGGATGGCAGATTTATTTCAAGATTCTGGCAGACATTACAGCAAGCATTAGGAACTCGTCTAGACATGAGTACTGCCTATCATCCACAAACTGATGGGCAGAGCGAAAGGACGATACAAACGCTTGAAGACATGCTACGAGCATGTGTTATTGATTTCGGAAACAGTTGGGATCGACATCTACCGTTAGCAGAATTTTCCTACAACAACAGCTACCATTCAAGCATTGAGATGGCGCCGTTTGAAGCACTTTATGGTAGAAAGTGCAGGTCTCCGATTTGTTGGAGTGAGGTGGGGGATAGACAGATTACGGGTCCGGAGATTATACAAGAAACTACCGAGAAGATCATCCAAATTCAACAACGGTTGAAAACCGCCCAAAGTCGACAAAAGAGCTACGCTGACATTAAAAGAAAAGATATAGAATTTGAAATTGGAGAGATGGTCATGCTTAAAGTTTCACCTTGGAAAGGCGTTGTTCGATTTGGTAAACGAGGGAAATTAAATCCAAGGTATATTGGACCATTCAAGATTATTGATCGTGTCGGACCAGTAGCTTACCGACTTGAGTTACCTCAACAACTCGCGGCTGTACATAACACTTTCCACGTCTCGAATTTGAAGAAATGTTTTGCTAAAGAAGATCTCACTATTCCGTTAGATGAAATCCAAATCAACGAAAAACTCCAATTCATCGAAGAACCCGTCGAAATAATGGATCGTGAGGTTAAAAGACTTAAGCAAAACAAGATACCAAATGTTAAGGTTCGATGGAATGCTCGTAGAGGACCCGAGTTCACCTGGGAGCGTGAAGATCAGATGAAGAAGAAATACCCGCATCTATTTCCAGAAGATTCGTCAACACCTTCAACAGCTTAAAATTTCGGGACGAAATTTATTTAACGGGTAGGTACTGTAGTGACCCGAACTTTTCCATGTTTATATATATTAATTGAGATTGATGTTTACATGATTAAATGTTTCCAACATGTTAAGCAATCAAACTTGTTAAGACTTGATTAATTGAAATAGGTTTCATATAGACAATTGACCACCCAAGTTGACCGGTGATTCACGAACGTTAAAACTTGTAAAAAAAAACTATATGATGACATATATATGGTTATATATATAGTTAACATGATATTATGATAAGTAAACATATCATTAATTATATTAACAATGAACTACATATGTAAAAACAAGACTACTAACTTAATGATTTTGAAACGAGACATATATGTAACGTTTATCGTTGTAACGACATTTAATGTATATATATCATATTAAGAGATATTCGTACATCATAATATCATGATAATATAATAATTTAAAATCTCTTTTGATATTATAAACATTGGGTTAACAACATTTAACAAGATCGTTAACCTAAAGGTTTCAAAACAACACTTACATGTAACGACTAACGATGACTTAACGACTCAGTTAAAATGTATATACATGTAGTGTTTTAATATGTATTTATACACTTTTGAAAGACTTCAATACACTTATCAAAATACTTCTACTTAACAAAAATGCTTACAATTACATTCTCGTTCAGTTTCATCAACAATTCTACTCGTATGCACCCGTATTCGTACTCGTACAATACACAGCTTTTAGATGTATGTACTATTGGTATATACACTCCAATGATCAGCTCTTAGCAGCCCATGTGAGTCACCTAACACATGTGGGAACCATCATTTGGCAACTAGCATGAAATATCTCATAAGATTACAAAAATATGAGTAATCATTCATGACTTATTTACATGAAAACAAAATTACATATCCTTTATATCTAATCCATACACCAACGACCAAAAACACCTACAAACACTTTCATTCTTCAATTTTCTTCATCTAATTGAACTCTCTCAAGTTCTATCTTCAAGTTCTAAGTGTTCTTCATAAATTCCAAAAGTTCTAGTTTCATAAAATCAAGAATACTTTCAAGTTTGCTAGCTCACTTCCAATCTTGTAAGGTGATCATCCAACCTCAAGAAATCTTTGTTTCTTACAGTAGGTTATCATTCTAATACAAGGTAATAATCATATTCAAACTTTGGTTCAATTTCTATAACTATAACAATCTTATTTCAAGTGATGATCTTACTTGAACTTGTTTTCGTGTCATGATTTTGCTTCAAGAACTTTGAGCCATCCAAGGATCCATTGAAGCTAGATCCATTTTTCTCTTTTCCAGTAGGTTCATCCAAGGAACTTAAGGTAGTAATGATGTTCATAACATCATTCGATTCATACATATAAAGCTATCTTATTCGAAGGTTTAAACTTGTAATCACTAGAACATAGTTTAGTTAATTCTAAACTTGTTCGCAAACAAAAGTTAATCCTTCTAACTTGACTTTTAAAATCAACTAAACACATGTTCTATATCTATATGATATGCTAACTTAATGATTTAAAACCTGGAAACACGAAAAACACCGTAAAACCGGATTTACGCCGTCGTAGTAACACCGCGGGCTGTTTTGGGTTAGTTAATTAAAAACTATGATAAACTTTGATTTAAAAGTTGTTATTCTGAGAAAATTATTTTTATTATGAACATGAAATTATATCCAAAAATTATGGTTAAACTCAAAGTGGAAGTATGTTTTCTAAAATGGTCATCTAGACGTCGTTCTTTCGACTGAAATGACTACCTTTACAAAAACGACTTGTAACTTATTTTTCCGACTAGAAACCTATACTTTTTTTGTTTAGATTCATAAAATAGAGTTCAATATGAAACCATAGCAATTTGATTCACTAAAAACGGATTTAAAATGAAGAAGTTATGGGTAAAACAAGATTGGATAATTTTTCTCATTTTAGCTACGTGAAAATTGGTAACAAATCTATTCCAACCATAACTTAATCAACTTGTATTATATATTATGTAATCTTGAGATACCATAGACACGTATACAATGTTTCGACCTATCATGTCGGCACATCTATATATATTTCGGAACAACCATAGACACTCTATATGTGAATGTTGGAGTTAGCTATACAGGGTTGAGGTTGATTCCAAAATATATATAGTTTGAGTTGTGATCAATACTGAGATACGTATACACTGGGTCGTGGATTGATTCAAGATAATATTTATCGATTTATTTCTGTACATCTAACTGTGGACAACTAGTTGTAGGTTACTAACGAGGACAGCTGACTTAATAAACTTAAAACATCAAAATATATTAAAAGTGTTGTAAATATATTTTGAACATACTTTGATATATATGTATATATTGTTATAGGTTCGTGAATCAACCAGTGGCCAAGTCTTACTTCCCGACGAAGTAAAAATCTGTGAAAGTGAGTTATAGTCCCACTTTTAAAATCTAATATTTTTGGGATGAGAATACATGCAGGTTTTATAAATGATTTACAAAATAGACACAAGTACGTGAAACTACATTCTATGGTTGAATTATCGAAATCGAATATGCCCCTTTTTATTAAGTCTGGTAATCTAAGAATTAGGGAACAGACACCCTAATTGACGCGAATCCTAAAGATAGATCTATTGGGCCTAACAAACCCCATCCAAAGTACCGGATGCTTTAGTACTTCGAAATTTATATCATATCCGAAGGGTGTCCCGGAATGATGGGGATATTCTTATATATGCATCTTGTTATTGTCGGTTACCAGGTGTTCACCATATGAATGATTTTTATCTCTATGTATGGGATGTGTATTGAAATATGAAATCTTGTGGTCTATTGTTACGATTTGATATATATAGGTTAAACCTATAACTCACCAACATTTTTGTTGACGTTTTAAGCATGTTTATTCTCAGGTGATTATTAAGAGCTTCCGCTGTCGCATACTTAAATAAGGACAAGATTTGGAGTCCATGCTTGTATGATATTGTGTAAAAACTGCATTCAAGAAACTTATTTTGTTGTAACATATTTGTATTGTAAACCATTATGTAATGGTCGTGTGTAAACAGGATATTTTAGATTATCATTATTTGATAATCTACGTAAAGCTTTTTAAACCTTTATTGATGAAATAAAGGTTATGATTTGTTTAAAAATGAATGCAGTCTTTGAAAAACGTCTCATATAGAGGTCAAAACCTCGCAACGAAATCAATTAATATGGAACGTTTTTAATCAATAAGAACGGGACATTTCAGTACATACATCTAAAAGCTGTGTATTGTACGAGTACGAATACGGGTGCATACGAGTAGAATTGTTGATGAAACTGAACGAGGATGTAATTGTAAGCATTTTTGTTAAGTAGAAGTATTTTGATAAGTGTATTGAAGTCTTTCAAAAGTGTATAAATACATATTAAAACACTACATGTATATACATTTTAACTGAGTCGTTAAGTCATCGTTAGTCGTTACATGTAAGTGTTGTTTTTAAACCTTTAGGTTAACGATCTTGTTAAATGTTGTTAACCCAATGTTTATAATATCAAATGAGATTTTAAATTATTATATTATCATGATATTATCATGTATGAATATCTCTTAATATGATATATATACATTAAATGTCTTTACAACGATAATCGTTACATATATGTCTCGTTTAAAAATCATTAAGTTAGTAGTCTTGTTTTTACATATGTAGTTCATTGTTAATATACTTAATGATATGTTTACTTATCATAGTATCATGTTAACTATATATATATCCATATATATGTCATCATATAGTTTTTACAAGTTTTAACGTTCGTGAATCACCGGTCAACTTGGGTGGTCAATTGTCTATATGAAACATATTTCAATTAATCAAGTCTTAACAAGTTTGATTGCTTAACATGTTGGAAACATTTAATCATGTAAATATCAATCTCAATTAATATATATAAACATGGAAAAGTTCGGGTCACTACAATTAATAGTTCAGGATCTCTGAATTGTCCCTGAATATCCTCCGGATTCTCAATTGTGAGGTCGGGTTCGAAAATGGATTATCGGAAATTTGAATTGGAGTACTTGGTCGACTAGATGACGATTCTAAAGAAAAATCAACGGCGACAATATTGGCTAGATGTCTTGATCAAGTTACAGGTGATGAACGTACAAAACGTGGTGAACGTTTTGCTCGGTGAATTCACTGAATATCCTATTAGTTATAAAAGATAAAAATTATATAAGTTATCAAATTAATAGACTTTTCTGATTTTGCCCAATTTTCGAATAGCCAATAGATGCAGCAGGTAGCCAGGACCCTTTAAATCGGAAGCCCACAACTCGCCACTAACAAATCCAACTATTTCTACGAACCATAAAATTTTGGATGTCTATCAATTTAACCGCTTAAAATAATTTTTCGTTTGAAGTTTAAAGAAATTTTAGAGAAGAAATAGAAAATTCTATGTCCTAAAAACTTGAGTGGCGAGAAATAAGAAAGAAAAAGAGCGCGTCAGAAAAACGTCGAAAAATAAAAGGTCGAAATATAATAAAAAGAACGTAGCGCGTCGAACTTAAAAGTCTAAAAACTAAGAATTAAAAGTTGCGTCTAAAAATATTAAAGCTTAAAAGGAATTCTAAATCCAAAACGGCAATAACTTAAAAAGTACTAAAATCTTAAAACGGCGTCGCAAAATTCTAAAGCACCTAAATCTTAGTCTAAAGAAAAAGCACTTAAGGTATTTTACGGCAAAGCCTAAAAATCTAGAAATAAAAATAACTACGGCAAAAACTATGACTTAAAACTAAATACGAACGAAAAATACAAATATTACGCTAAAACAAATAAAAAGTTGTAAAATATAAAAATAAACTTAAAGTTGTAAAAAGTACAATTTTTATAAAAATATTATTTTTATATTATTTAATTTATAAAAGTATTAATTTTATAATTTATTAAAACTAATTAAACTTAAAATACAAATTAATAACAACTAAACTAAATTAATTTAATAACTAACCCTAATTAGGGTTTTAATAATAATAATAATTAAATTAATCTAACCCTAAACTGTCGGCTGAGGTTACCAGACCTGTCAACTCACCTCATGCGATCGCATGAGGTGTTAGTTGTTTTACCATGCGATCGCATGGTCTGCGAATTCGGGCCAGATATTGGGCTTCTACAATGTAGTGACCCGATTGGTTTTATATTTTTTTTTTCTGTTTTAATATTTATATAAAATATTTATTAAATAAAAACTTATATTTTTACAAACTAAAAATAAAAATAAAGAAACTTTATAGTTTTATATATATATTTAACAAACTCTTAAAAATATATATATTTTGTTTTTCTTTTTATATTTTTTATTTTTTTTAAAAGCGTATTTTTACAAAAGTAAACTAAGAAATTAATAAAAACCTTTTTTTTATATAGCGTTGCACTTTCGGCGTTTTAGTTTCCCCGGCAGCGGCGCCAAAAATACTTGATGTGCGTAGAGGTGTTTACAAAATAGTTATATTTTTACTACAAAATACTATTAAATACGATACAATTTTACACAAGTTATTTATTTATTTATAGAGTGGAAATACCTAAACCTTGCGACAACACTTATAGGCAGTGTACCTAATCGTACAGTAGTGTAGTTTTTAGTAAGTCCGGTTCGTCTACAGGGAACTCACCAAGTTTAACGCTATATTTTTAAAACTATATTTGTAAAAATACAAAATATATATAAGTAGTATTATTATTATAAAAGGGGGTTTTTACCGTTTAATGACCGGTTTGTCGATTTTAAAACTTTAGTCGCAGTTAAAACCTAATGTAAAATATTAAATATATAAAAGATTTAATTTAAAGCGTAAAGTAAATAACGATAATGAAATTGCGATAAATAAAAGTGCGATAAATAAAATTGCGATAATTAAAAGTGCAATTAAAATAAAATGACAGTAAATAAAAGTGCGATAATTAAAAGTGCAATTAAATATGAAATAAAGAAATTATGCTTATTTAAACTTCCGTAATCATGATGTTTGACGTGTTGTTTTTAGTTTAGTACCATGAGTTAATTGTCCTTTGTCCTAGATTATTTGATATGTCCATACGGTTTTGTCCATAATAGTCCATCAGTCATAAATATAAAGTGCGAGAGTCTTCGTCAAATTATCCTTATACCCGAAGTCAAATATTCCAACTAATTGGGGATTCGAATTGTAACAAGGTCTTAATACTTTGTTTAATGAATACACCAGGTTTGTTTTGCGATCGCATGGAATTATAGCCTCTAGGCCATGCGATCGCATGGCCTGCTTTTCCAGCTCACATGAGTTTGTTTGCTTTCTTGCCGACGGTTTAATAAATAAATATAATATATAAATAATTTTAAGAATTATTTAAATATTATATTATATTTATGTGCATAGTTGACTTGTAATTTTTGCTCCATTGCGTCGAGCGTTGAGAGTTGACTTTGGTCCCGGTTCTGAATTTTCGAACGTCCTTTCGTACAATTTAATATCTTGTATTTTGCGTTTTGCGGTTTGTACTCTTGTAATTTTGAGACGTTTCTCATCAATAATTTGAACCACTTTGATTGTATTTTGTACTTTTGAGCTTTTTGGTCGTTTGCGTCTTCAATTCGTCGAATCTGTCTTTTGTCTTCACCTTTTATTATTTAAACGGATATTACTTGTAAATAGAACAATTGCAACTAAAAGCTTGTCTTTCTTGAGGGATAATGCTATGAAATATATGTTCGTTTTTAGCATTATCAATGCTTGTATGCTTTAATTTTGTCGTTAGATAGTTTATGATGAATCACGAATTTGATACATATGCTACTAATATAAAGTATATGATATGCATGTTTTTGGAAAGCTGGCGAAAAATTATTAACTTTTCATTTAGAAATCGCGTGATTTCGATGAACGCATATGGTCAACTGAATTATGTTTGACGTTAATTGAAATTGTGTTTAAAACTGTAAATTAATATTTAAACAACTTGTTTATGAGATTGATAAATTGAATTTTTAGATATTACTAATCGAGTGAATAAATTTCTATATAAGACACGTCTCATTTTGTTGAACAATTGTCAAAGTTGACTGTCGTATCATGTTTTAAAGCTTTATAAACACTATAATCTGATTCTACAAGTATTGGAAAACTATGTGAAATAATAAAATATTTTCGATTTCCATGATAATTCAAATATAATATAGCTCCTGAAATAAATAATATTTTGAGTTTGATAAACTATAAATTCGTTCAATTATCAAAACTTATACTATGTTAATAAACATGTATAGATTTAAAGATCATATTGGGTCAGGTTGACTTTTGAGATGACTTTTGTTAACTTTTGAATATCGGTCTCGAGCATTAGGATTGTGATACACTATGACCCGACCTAGCTTGTTAGACATGTATTGGCCAACATATGTTCTCTAGGTTGAGATCTACGGTTATTTTGCATTCCGTGTTTCGGTCACATTTCGGTGAATGACCTTTTGTGCTGCTAAGGTGAGTTTATATATCCCTTTTAATTACTTTTTCAATATATATTTTTTGGCTGAGAATACATGCACTTTATTTTAAACGCAATGGATACAAGTACATACTAAATTCTACACCGAGTTCGAACCAAAAATCCCTTAGCTTTGGTAACTAGTAACTGCCGGTTATAAGAACTGGTGGGTGCGAGTAGTTATATATGGATCCATAGGGGTTGACATCCCCGTCTGTTCCAGGTATAGAAACCCTAGCCTGAACTATAAAACAGACGTATGCTATTTGAGTTTAGTACACGTTGGATTGCGTGTATTATACATGTTGGTTGCATGTATGTTAAAACAGGGGTACTTATTATATATACGTTAAGTTTAGTTACCAGGGTGCTCAATCTTGTAGAATATTTTGATAAACGTTTCTGGATGAAACAACTGAAATCTTGTGATCCACCTTTATATATGGATTATACGCAACATTAAAACTATGAACTCACCAACCTTTGTGTTGACACTTTTAAGCATGTTTATTCTCAGGTTCCTAGAAGTCTTTCACTGTTTGCTTATATGTGATACAAGCTATGTGCATGGAGTCATACATGCTTTATTCGAGAAAGCGTTGCATTCATAAAATCATCACCATGTATCTTATTTTGACTGCATTATCAACAGATGTAGTATTGTAAACTATTATTTACAGTGATTGTCTATATGTAGAAATCATCAGACGTCAAAAACCTTGGAATTTGATATTCATTTATGGTGTGTCTTTTTAAAAGAATGCAATGTTTACAAAACGTATCATGTAGAGGTCAGTACCTCACTGTGAAATCGATGAATGATGTATTCGTTCAAAGGGATTTGGAAGGATCATCACAGCGTGGCTCCCCAGATATTTTGAGAATCGGGGTGTTACAACTCTCCCCCACTTAAACTCAATCACGTCCCCATGATACTCGTCACTTAACCGACCGGACCCACACTCTACGGTCCTCAAACATTCGTTCCAATCCGACTTTCACCGCATTTCTCATTAACCCGACGATTATTCCATTTACAAAATATACACTTGCACGCATTCTCAGACATGCAATGCACGCAGCATCCGAAGTCTACCACGATCACTTAGAATACGCGGAATCACCATGTAGTTTTCTAACTCCTCTAGCCAATTCTCCTCAATGATTCACCTCCAACAACTAAATCATCACCTGCGATTTATCAAATCTGCAAATCCGAGCACTATAACTTGCTCAATCCCTCACATCGGGAAAACTCAACCAATCTCGTACCGAGATATCATCTCTTTAGCGTACCCTTACCAAGTACGATGCTAATAACAACCACATACCAAAATAAGGTCAACCGTCCAACCGATGAAGACCGAATAAAAGCGAATCTTTACGGATTCACGAACCTATATCATTCATATATATATTAAAACATATAATCGTAATTGATTAAATTCATATATTATATCGTAAATTATATTTTTTATATATTTAATTTGTATATATATTTAAATTGATTAATATTTCTGTAGTTATATATATATATATATATATATATATATATATATATATATATATATATATATATATATATATATATATATATATATATATATATATATATATATATATATATATATATATATATATATTGATGTGCGTAGGGGTGTATACGAAATAGCTTATATTTTACTAGGAAATACTATTAAATACGATACATTTTTACACAAGTTATTTATTTATTCATAGAGTGGATATACCTAAACCTTGCTACAACACTTATTGGCAGTGTACCTAATCGTACAGTAGTGTAGTTTTTAGTAAGTCCGATTCGTTCCACAGGGATCTAGCCAAGTTTAACGCTATATTTTTAAAACTATATTTGTAAATATATAAATATATATAAAAGTAGTATTATTATTATAAAATGGGGTTTTTACCGTTTAATGACCGGTTTGTCGATTTTAAAACTTTTGTCGTAGTTAAAACCTGATGTAAAATATTAAAAATAAATATAACTTAATTTAAAGCGTAAAGTAAATGACAATAATTAAAGTGCGATAAATTAAAATGCGATAAATAAAATGACAATAAATAAAATTTGCGATAATTAAAAAGTACGATAATTAAAAGTGCAATTAAATAAAATGACAGTAACTAAAAGTGCGATGAAATATGAAATAAAGGAATTATGCTTATTTAAACTTCCGTAATCATGATGTTCGACATATTGATTTTAGTTTATTACCATGGGTTAATTGTCCTTTGTCCTGGATTATTCAATATGTCCATCTGGTTTTTTTATCCATAACAGTCCATCAGTCATAAATATAAAGTGCGAGTGTCCTCGTCAAATTATCCTTATATCCGAAGTCAAATATTCCAACTAATTGGGGACTTAAACTATAATTACACCAATTTTCCTTGTATGTAATTCACCCCTATTTTAATAAGTCCATTAACTATTAATCCATTCCTGTGTCTGGTTAAATGAACGATTATTAGTACTTATAAATATTCCGCCCATCGTGTCCGATCGAGTGTATATGGTTATTTATAGGTACGTCCAATTGTAAATTTTTATATTAAATTAACGAACTATCATTCAATTAAACAAATATAAAGCCCATTAATAGCCCATAGTCTAATTTCTACAAGTGTCGTTCTTTTGTCCAAACCCCAATTATGGTACAAAGCCCAATTACCCAATCTTAATATTTAGCACAATATCACGATTACTTCGTCATTAAATAAAAGTAATAATAACTTAGCTACGAGACATTAATTTAAAAAGGTTGAACATAACTTACAATGATTAATAAAAGCGTAGCGTTACACGGACAGAATTTCGACTTACACACTTACAACATTCGCTAACATACCCTTATTATTATTAATCTTAAATTAAAATTAAAATTAAAGTTATAATATAATTATATATATTGAGAGAGAGATTGATGAAAAAGGAGTACACAAAACGTCCGAAAAATGCTGAATTTATAGATGTGGCCTGACTTTAGCCACCATGCGATCGCATGGGATATAGGCTTTATGGCCATGCGATCGCATGGCCTTCTGTGACAGCTCATAATGCACCAAAAACGTGGGCGGCTTTGATTATTTAATATATATATAATATAATATATATAATTATATATAATTATATATATATTATATTATATTCTTGTACTCCGTTGACTTGTAATTTTTGCTCCGTTGCGTTGCGCGTTGAGAGTTGGTTCATGTCCCGGTCCCGAATTTTCGAACGTCCTTGCGTACTATTTAATATCTTGTACTTTGCGTTTCGCAGCTCGTACTTTTGTAATTTTGAGACGTTTCTCATCAATAAATTGAACCTCTTGGATTGTACTTTGTACTTTTGAGCTTTTTGGTCGTTTGCGTCTTTAATTCGTCGAATCTGTCTTTTGTCTTCACTTTTTATTATTTAAACGAATATCACTTGTAAATAGAACAATTGCAACTAAAAGCTTGTCTTTCTTGAGGGATAATGCTATGAAATATATGTTCGTTTTTAGCATTATCAAATATTCCCACGCTTGAGCGTTGCTTGTCCTCAAGCAATATAGTCTTGAAATAAAAATACTAGAATCACTTCTTTATTCTTCACACTTTGTACATCAGTGATTTCTATACGGCGGTATGAATAATGGTAGTAACGATGTGGTTTACGGTCCCACATGACTATGAAAATTTAGATCCTTAAGGAAATTGGATCTTTATGAAAACATTTGATCTTTTTGAAAATTCAATCTAGCTTTTACCCTAGATAAGTTTTCCGGAATAACCCTTCACCGGTGTTTGCAAATTATTTTTGTGGGTTTGGTGGGTTTCAGATTTGAAAATTTTAGCTCAAAACTTGCGGTTTTATGTCACCCACTTGCTAACCTTGTATTGGGACAGCAACACTTCCAATATACTTGCTCCGTATATTACCTTTCGATAAACTACCGTCCGGTTGTAAAGGAAAGCGTTGAACAAACAACTGTTGAGGCAATGTCCCGTGACATGCTTTTAATTATGGTCTATATCGTGTCGGATGCAATTACTATCCTTTGTAGGAGCAATAGTAAAGATCACCCTATAGTTTTTCGGTCTGGCACAAGGTCCTGTCTTCGACCATGCTATGCAACCACCGTTCTTACGGTTGACACCTGATTTGGTTCAGGTGACCTAATGAATTTCAGGTGAATTCCTAGGATTTTACGTTCAATGGTAATGAACGCAATGAAAATGGGTTTTCAGAAAACAAATCGGTTTGTAATTTTGATCAAAATATTTTCTCGTTCAAGCTCGAGTTTAGATATCATCGAATTTCATGAGTTTGTAATTCTCAATCTTTAAAAGTCAATCTCTAGGATTGAGTGATATCAGGCTTAAAAGCTGATTTTTGATCTTTAAGGAGATTATCCTTTCTGGGGATCTGATTCATTAGTCTTATAAGCTAATTTGCACGGTGCCCCCCATTATACGAGACAGATCCTCTCATGGTTAGGATAAGTCTGACCACTTGGCGACCCTGTCTGATGCTGAGGTCCGTGGATTTCCAGCTGATTTTCGAGAAAACTTTTCAAGGTTTTTCGTAGACTCTACAACTGGCCTGGACGACAACTTCCTGACCTAAATTAAGAAGCGCGTTTCTTTTTCTCTCGGAAGACTTTACTTCCTTTTAAATTCCATTTATATTACAATAAACTGGGTAAAACTGATTAATATCGTCCAAAACAAAAGTATTTTCAATTATTTGTACAAAAATATGTGATATATGTTCTAAATAACTTGGTAAATTTTTTTCACACTTGACTTTTATTTTCCTTTCTTTGCCTTTTTATTTTCCTCTATTCCATTTTAAATGAATTCTAACATTTTGGGTTGTTTCTCAATTTATGTCCTTTCCGAGGTAACAATAATTTCGGTGTTAATACCTAGTTTTATCGTTCATAAATATGTATAAACATGATTTTTAGTTCATTTAATTGAAAATTTTAAATTTTTTTACTAGAATTGGGTAGTCAGTATATAATACTAGGGCTATTCTTTATTATCAGAGAGCACTAGATTCTAATACAACTACTGCGTTACTAGTATTTTTAATGGTAACCAAGTGTATAAGTCAAAAGTTTTAAAAAATCCGAAAGAATTTAACCCCTTCCCACACTTAAGATCTTGCAATGCCCTCATTTGTAAGAAATCAGTAACAATTTAAATTATTGAGGGTGATTAGCGTAGAAAAATAATTAAATTTTATCAAAGTTTTCAAACATATTGGCGTTTGTTTGTTGAATGATAAATGGTGCACATCATTTGTTCATTCCGTCTTGTTGTTACATCACATTTGTTTTTTATTTTGTCGTCAAAATTAGTAGCTTTTGCAGAACTTACTGCCAGTCTTTGAAAATGCGCTGTTTTACCCTGTTGTGTATATAAAATAAAATACATACAATACAAATAATAACATGCATGGTAATTTGAAATGGGACTTAACATCCCACTTTCGAATCAAATATTAAATATTAGTACAACATAATAAAAATGTTAAACATTACATTAAAGTATCACAATATTATATGTTTTAAACATAAGTAAATAAAAATAATAAAAGCTAAAAATCACCAATGGGAACTGTATCAATCTGGATAGGGGTTCCAGTTCATGTCATCGGGCGGGTTCCATGGTTGGTTATAGGTGTACTGATAGGCCTGGTTAGGGTCGTAGAGAGTAAATGGTGGTCGCATATCGGGCTGGTATGGAGGATAGTAAGCAGGTCGGGTCGGTACGTAGTTATTTGGTACCTGAGGTGATAGCTGGCTCATGATTTGATGCTGATGATAGTGCCATCTATCATGCTGTTGTTACCTGGAATGCTCGTACACATTCTCTGCTTGCCACTGCTCGTACCGACTATGTCTATCCTCGTTTGTCATTTATAACTCATCTATATGCTGGTAGACGTCAGTAATAGCCTCCCTAATGACATCCCTAATGTAGTGACCCGAACTTTTCCATGTTTATATATATTAATTGAGATTGATATTTACATGATTAAATGTTTCCAACATGTTAAGCAATCAAACTTGTTAAGACTTGATTAATTGAAATATGTTTGATATAGACAATTGACCACCCAAGTTGACCAGCGATTCACGAACGTTAAAACTTGTAAAAATGACATGACGATATATATATGGATATACATATGGTTAACATGAGATTATGATAAGTAAGTATCTCCATAAGTATATTAACAATGAGTTATATACATATAAACAAGACTACTAACTTAAGGATTTTGAAACGAGACATATATGTAACGATTATCGTTGTAACGACATTTAAATGTATATATATCATATTAAGATATATTAATATATCATAATATCATGATAATATAATAATTTAAGATCTCATTAGATATAATAAACAATGGGTTAACAAAATTAATTGAGATCGTTAACTTAAAGGTTTCAAAACAACACTTACATGTAACGACTAACGATGACTTAACGACTCAGTTAAAATGTATATACATGTAGTGTATTTAGATGTATTAAAATACTTTTGGAAGACTTCAAGACATATATCAAAACACTCATACTTAACGAAAATGGTTACAGTTACTTTTCCATTCTTTTCTTTCATCAAGAATTCTATTCGTATTCTTACCCGTATTATACACAGCTTCAAAATGTACTTACTATGAGTATATACCAATAGGAACTAGCATGGGATTCCACTCTTGATTATGTCATGTATGACTAATCAATTTTAACTTCTACCATGAGCTAGTCAACTAACTAGAACTCCTTTTAACCCCACTCACCACTCACCAATTACCACTCATCATTCACTCCATTTCACTTCCAATTCTCTTTCTAATTCTCTCTCAACACACACACACACACACACACTATTATGAACGTATTTTTCCAGTAGTTAATCATCATCTTCATCAAAAATTACTTCAAGAATCAAGCTATAATCATCATAGGAAGAACACTTCAAGAACACTTCAAAAATCCCTTCAAGTTTACTAATTTACTTCCAAGCTTTCTAATCCATTTCAAGTAATCATCTAAGATCAAGAAACCTTTGTTATATACAGTAGGTTATCTTTCTTATTCAAGGTAATATTCATATTCAAACTTTGATTCAATTTCTATAACTATAAACTATCTTAATTCGAGTAAAAATCTTACTTGAACTTGTTTTTGTGTCATGATCCTACTTCAAGAACTTTCAAGCCATCCAAGATCCTTTGAAGCTAGATCATTTCTTGTCACTTCCAGTAGGTTTACCTACTAAACTTGAGGTAGTAATGATGTTCATAACATCATTCGATTCATATATATAAAACTATCTTATTCGAAGGTTTAAACTCGTAATCACTAGAACATAGTTTAGTTAATTCTAAACTTGTTCGCAAACAAAAGTTAATCCTTCTAACTTGACTTTTAAAATTAACTACACACATGTTCTATATCTATATGATATGCTAACTTAATGATTTAAAACCTGGAAACATGAAAAACACCGTAAAACCGGATTTACGCCGTCGTAGTAACACCGCGGGCTGTTTTGGGTTAGTTAATTAAAAACTATGATAAACTTTGATTTAAAAGTTGTTATTTTGAGAAAATGATTTTTATTATGAACACGAAACTATATCCAAAAATTATGGTTAAACTCAAAGTGGAAGTATGTTTTCTAAAATGGTCATCTAGACGTCGTTCTTTCGACTGAAATGACTACCTTTACAAAAATGACTTGTAACTTATTTTTCCGACTATAAACCTATACTTTTCTGTCTAGATTCATAAAATAGAGTTCAATATGAAACCATAGCAATTTGATTCACTCAAAACGGATTTAAAATGAAGAAGTTATGGCTTAAAACAAGATTGGATAATTTTTCTCATTTTAGCTACGTGAAAATTGGTAACAAATCTATTCCAACCATAACTTAATCAACTTGTATTGTATATTATGTAATCTTGAGATACCATAGACACGTATACAATGTTTCGACCTATCATGTCGACACATCTATATATATTTCGAAACAACCATAGACACTCTATATGTGAATGTTGGAGTTAGCTATACAGGGTTGAGGTTGATTCCAAAATATATATGGTTTGAGTTGTGATCAATACTGAGATACGTATATACTAGGTCGTGGATTGATTCAAGATAGTATTTATCGATTTATTTCTGTACATCTAACTGTGGACAACTAGTTGTAGGTTACTAACGAGGACAGCTGACTTAATAAACTTAAAACATCAAAATATATTAAAAGTGTTGTAAATATATTTTAAACATACTTTGATATATATGTATATATTGTTATAGGTTCGTGAATCAACCAGTGGCCAAGTCTTACTTCCCGACGAAGTAAAAATCTGTGAAAGTGAGTTATAGTCCCACTTTTAAAATCTAATATTTTTGGAATGAGAATACATGCAGGTTTTATAAATGATTTACAAAATAGACACAAGTACGTGAAACTACATTCTATGGTTGAATTATCGAAATCGAATATGCCCCTTTTTATTAAGTCTGGTAATCTAAGAATTAGGGAACAGACACCCTAATTGACGCGAATCCTAAAGATAGATCTATTGGGCCTAACAAACCCCATCCAAAGTACCGGATGCTTTAGTACTTCAAAATTTATATCATATCCGAAGGGTGTCCCGGAATGATGGGGATATTCTTATATATATGCATCTTGTTAATGTCGGTTACCAGGTGTTCACCATATGAATGATTTTTATCTCTATGTATGGGATGTGTATTGAAATATGAAATCTTGTGGTCTATTGTTACGATTTGATATATATAGGTTAAACCTATAACTCACCAACATTTTTGTTGACGTTTAAAGCATGATTATTCTCAGGTGAATACTAAGAGCTTCCGCTGTTGCATACTAAAATAAGGACAAGATTTGGAGTCCATGTTTGTATGATATTGTGTAAAAACTGCATTCAAGAAACTGATTTCGATGTAACATATTTGTATTGTAAACCATTATGTAATGGTCGTGTGTAAACAGGATATTTTAGATTATCATTATTTGATAATCTACGTAAAGCTTTTTAAACCTTTATTTATGAAATAAAGGTTATGGTTTGTTTTAAAAATGAATGCAGTCTTTGAAAAACGTCTCATATAGAGGTCAAAACCTCGCAACGAAATCAATTAATATGGAACGTTTTTAATCAATAAGAACGGGACATTTCACCTAATGTCATCCGGTTCCTCCATTTCCTCATCTGGACCTCTCTCTACCTGTGAATGACGACCATCATATGGTATTGCCTGATTGCGTCTGCTCTTTAATAACTTTGCACCCTGATAGACCTTCAATCCTAAAGTATCAACCTATTCCCTATACACCTTCAGTGGATCTCCTTGATCCCTATCTACACCCAAATACTCTCAATGAGAGTAACAAAAATACCTCCTCCTATTATTCCTCTGTCCTGTATTCCTGCCACTATTTTGGACAGATAAAAACCAACACAGTAGGGGATATTAACAAAACTTCTAGTGTTTTGAATACACTTAAGGTAAAATAAGTCGTGTAAGGTCATCTTCTCCTTGTTTTTACCTCTTTGTGTAATCGAATTAGCTAAAAATCTATGTATAATACGTAGCTCTGCTTTGTTAATATCTAAGTAGGAGTGTCTTCCTCCTAGCGAAAAAATATTATAATTTGACATACGCCTCCAGACGGCGTCCGCGTCAAAATTCCTATCTACCCGCTCCCCATGATAAATCAAATTTGTACAATCGGGTAGGAGTAATTCACCAGGAGTGTAAATCTGTAAAGCCCTGGCCATGTCCAGCATGGACATCCTGTACATCCTACGGCCAAGTAAAAATCTAAGAAAACTTCTATCATCTAACCTAACTACATCCGCATTAAGTGAAATAGTACTCATAAACTCAACGCACCACTCTTTATATACATGCCTACGAATGTTGAATAAACTTTCCCAATCGGGAAAAGAAGAGCTGCCATACCTTTGGATCAGATGCTGCCTAACTGAGTTAACTACTTAGACCCTTTCCAAAGGCTCCCAATCGATTACCCTAGGCACTTCTACATTTTTCATTACTAGTTTAAATTTGTTACTTTGGTACGTCGGGTAATCTCTCCAGCTTCAATCAAATCTCAAATTAGGATGCAACTATTCTTCATGAATTATTGGGTGTTCTACTATCGGATGAATCAGAAAAATTACGTAGGCATTAACATATTTTTGTTGCGGATCATAGTATGGTACCTGTTGATCAGGCTGTTATTGTTCCTGTTGTTGCTCCGGTTCATATTGCATTTCTGGTTCAGGTTCTGGAGCAGGTTGCCTAGATGATGATAATGCACCATCAGTATCGGTAAATCTCTGCAAAACACATTAAACACAAAATTTGTGCATCCAAATATGCATTAGTGTTAGCAAAATAACAACTTGAAACAATTACAATAACATGTTTAATCAAAATTAAACTTATACACATTTTCACAATTTTAACAATTCTACACTTTTTCAAATAAGCATTTATGAAAATGTTTACAAAGTTCATAAGCATTCAACTCAAATAACATGTTAAAATAACCATTACTAGCAATTAAACGAGTTTCGAATGGCATTTATATCAATTTAATCAAGTTCATGAATTTTAGACCTAAAAAGTCCACTTTAATTCTCAAAATCATGTTTAGGATCAAAGTTTGGATCATTTAGCTACCTAAACATGTTACACTACTTAATTTAGCAATAATTCATGAAAAAAATCGGCCATAACCTGTTTATATCAAAAAGCCCCAAATTGCTCAAGAACACAAACCCTAGATTTCTAAAATTTTTGAAGTTTTTGGCTTCAAATCATGTTAAATAGCATCAATCTAGGTTATACATGCATAATATACTAACAATTTAACTTTAATTACACTAGAAATTAACAAAATCAAATTAGGTAAAAAATAGCTCAAGAACACTAAAATTCAAATTTAAAGAGTTTAGGGGTGTAATTGTTACCTTTCTTGAGAAACTTCTTAACAAATTCATGATTAGAGCAAGAAATTTGATTGATTTTGGTGAAAGATTGGTGAAATTTGAGAGAGTTTGGGGAGTATTTGGGTATTGTGTGTGTGTATTGTGATGAAGACAGAACAGGTCGATGAAATTTTGTACCTGGCCAGTTTTTCAGCTCCATGCGATCGCATGGATTCTAAGAGGAAACCCCATGCGATCGCATGGGGTACCTGGTTTTTTTTTTTTTTTTTTTATATATAAAACCTTTAACTTATTAAACAAATAATTAATTAAATTTTAAAAATTTTGTTTTCCTTGTTATTTAGGACGAGGTTGTTTCGGATCATTGTCCTAGTCCGTTCCTCGACAAAATTTTAAAATTTGTCATTTTTAAGCGTTGTTCTAAAAGCAAAGATTTTTGGGGTTTTTTTTTTAATGTTTTTGTTATACTTTAATTCAATAAGATTAAAAATAATGATAATAAAATTTCTCATCCCGCCATCGGGTAAAGCAATTTCGGTTCAACGACCTAGTTTTCAACTCATGACGAATTTTAAGAAATCACTTTTTTAACTTAATGAAATAAAGTACATTTTTGTTTTTAAATTCACACCAAACTTAAATTTAAAATTCATAAAATTTAAAAATTCATATTAATATCATTAATATTTTTATACATTAATTTTACAAACTTATATTAAAAATAAAAAATTATTTTTTTAAAATATTTAAAAACTTAAATATATTGATTTAAAAAGATTTACAATAGTAATTTAATATTTATATATTAATTTTAAAACAAGGTAAAGATTAAAATTAAAAATCTTTTTGCTCTTTTATCCCACTTTAATCAATCAAATATTATCAAAAATATACGCCCCTCTTTTCGGTAAAGTAATTTCGGTTCCATAACCTAGTTTTACTCCTGACGAATTTCTGAAATTTTTGGGTTGATTGATTAAAGATATTTATACCTTAAGAATAAACGGTAAATTTCCAAGTGATGTAATAAATTTTTGTATGATATCAATAATTTCGGTTACGCATACCTAATTTTATTGAATACCAATTTAATACTTTATAGCGAACGATTCAGCGTTTATTATCAAAAGGTTAAAAGCAATAAAAATAAAAATAAAAACTGTACATACTTACCTGTGAGAAAGAATTCTCAGAGACCTGCTTTAGCCGACTCATAGGAGAGTCGTGTGATTTGGTTCTCCATAGCTACGTAAGCGTAACCTCGATTCTTCAATATCTTTTCTTCTAAACATATGAACGGTCCTTCTCTGCATAGAGTAACAAATTCGGTATTTGAATATGTTTGATTATTTGAACATTTACCTTCGTGTGACCATTTTCCGCATTTATAACATCTTTCAAGGTGTCTTGCCCTTCTTTTTGTTGCGGATTTTGATTTTCCTTTACCAAAATGTATCTTATGATGATCTTTTCTGAGCTCTTTTCTTACTCCGTCCATTTTGCTTCTTATGAATGATACCAATTCACTCGGAAGGGTGTCATTATTATGTTTAGTAATCATAGCATGTAGCATTAGACCATGGTTTAGTTCAAAGGAATTCTTCATCTCATAAAACCTAAAAAAATAAAAATTCAGAATGGAGGGAGAAGACTAGTTCTTTAGGGTCTGCTAGGGAAAGACCATTCGGATTCCATTCTTGGAAACTACACGAAAACAGAATATCCAACTCTAACAGAAATATATATAACCCTAAAAAGATTCGAACCTTTCCACACTTAGTTAGCTGTGGTATCGAAATTGTGATTAACTTCATCTTCAACTTCCATTGGACTATCTATGTAATGTTTAACTCTGTGACCATTAACTTTAAATTCAATCCCATTTGAATTTATTAATTCTACTGTTCCGTACGGGAAAACTCTTTTGACTATGAATGGTCCAGACCATCTTGATTTCAACTTTCCAGGAAATAGCTTGAATCGTGAATTGAAAAGAAGAACTATGTCTCCTTCTTTAAATTCTTTTGAACTTCTGATTCTTTTATCATGCCATTTCTTCGTTCTTTGCTTATAGATTAATGAATTTTCGTATGCTTCATGTCTTAATTCTTCTAATTCGTTTAGTTGACTTAACCGTAGACGTCTGGCTTCATGTAAATCAAGATTACATGTCTTCAAAGCCCAAAATGCTTTGTGTTCAATTTCTACTGGAAGGTGACATGCTTTTCCGTAAATGAGTTTAAAAGGTGTGGTTCCAATTGGAGTTTTGTAGGCTGTTCTAAAAGCCCAGAGTGCATCCTCCAATTTCATGGACCATTCCTTTGGATTTGATCCTACAGTTTTCTCTAGAATACGTTTTAATGCTCGGTTGGTATTTTCAACTTGTCCACTTGTTTGTGGATGATAAGCGGTTGAGATTTTATGAGTTACTCCATATCTTTTGAGAACTTTCTCAAGTTGATTGTTACAAAAATGAGTACCCCGATCACTTATTAAAGCTTTTGGTGTTCCAAACCTTGCAAAAAGACGTTTTAAGGAGTTGACTACAACTCGTGCATCATTAGTTGGGAGAGCTTGTGCTTCCGCCCATTTAGATACATAATCAATGGCAACGAGAATGTAGAGATTATTATGATATTTTGGAAATGGACCCATAAAGTCAATACCCCAAACGTCAAATACTTCACATACTTGAATGACATTTTATGGCATTTCATCACGTTGACTTATTTTTCTGGCCCTTTGACATGTATCACAGGATTTGCAAAGAAGGTGTGCGTCTTTGAAAATTGTAGGCCAATAGAATCCAGCATCATAAACTTTTCTTGCTGTGAGTTGAGGCCCATAATGCCCTCCTGTTGGTCCTGTGTGACAATGGTTTAAGATTTGACTAGCTTCATCTCCGAATACGCATCGGCGTATTATTTCATCGGGACAACTTTTAAACAAATGTGGATCTTCCCAAAAATAGTGTTTTATATCATTAAAGAATTTCTTTCGTTTTTGGTATGACAACCCTTTTTCAAGGAATCCACATACTAAATAGTTTGCATAGTCTGCAAACCATGGAATTTTACTATAATCTATCTTCAATAGATATTCATCAGGAAAGTTATCTTGTATGGCCGATTCATTTAGAACTTCTAATTCGGGATTTTCAAGACGATAAAGATGATCAGCGGCGAGATTTTCTGCTCCCTTTTTGTCTCGGATTTCAATATCGAACTCTTGTAAGAGTAAGATCCAACAGATTAATCGTGGTTTGGCATCTTGTTTCAAAAATAGGTATCTTAGAGCAGAATGGTCGGTATAGACCACCGTTTTAGCTAGAACGAGATATGAACGGAATTTGTCAAAAGCAAAGACAATGGCAAGGAGTTCTTTTTCAGTAGTTGTATAATTAGTTTGTGCTCCTTGTAACGTCTTACTAGCATAATAAATAGGTTGAAATCGTTTTTCAATCGTTTGTCCTAAAACGGCTCCCATTGCAAAATCACTTGCATCGCACATGAGTTCAAATGGTAGATTCCAATTTGGAGTTATCATGATCGGCGCATTAGTGAGTTTTTCTTTAAGAATATTAAAAGATTTGATGCATTCATCTGAAAAGATGAATGGAGCATCCTTTTCTAGGAGTTTATTCATAGGAGTAGCAATTTTAGAAAAATCTTTTATGAAACGTCGGTAAAAACCGGCATGCCCTAGAAAACTCCTAACTCCTCTAACATTGGTGGGATGTGGAAGTTTAGCAATTACATCTACTTTAGCTCTATCCACTTCAATTCCTTCCTTTGAAATTTTATGACCAAGAACCATGCCTTCTTAACCATGAAATGGCATTTCTCCCAATTAAGTACTAGATTTGATTGTTCGCATCTAATAAGCATTTGTTCAAGATTAACTAGACATGATTCAAATGTATCACCGAAGACTGAAAAGTCATCCATGAATACTTCCATGCATTCTTCTATCACGTCGTGAAAAATCGCCATCATGCACCTTTGAAAGGTTGCAGGGGTGTTACAATGTCCAAATGGCATGCGTTTGTGAGCAAAAGTACCATAAAGGCACGTGAATGTGGTTTTTTCTTGGTCCTCGGGTGCGATTGGAATTTGAAAGTATCCGGAAAAACCGTCAAGAAAACAATAGTAACTATTTCCGGCTAATCTTTCCAACATTTGATCAATGAAAGGTAAGGGAAAGTGATCTTTTCTGGTGGCGTCATTTAATTTTCTATAATCTATACAAACACGTCATCCTATTACAGTCCTAGTAGGAATAAGCTAATTTTTCTCATTTGTGATGACAGTCATGCCACCCTTCTTAGGTACGCATTGAACTGGGCTTACCCATGGACTATCAGAGATTGGATAAATTAAACCTGCATCGAGCAGTTTAATAATTTCTTTCTTAACAACATCTTGCATATTAGGATTTAGTCTTCGTTGGCGTTGCACATACGTTTTATGACCTTCTTCCATAAAGATTTTATGTGTGCAATACGAAGGACTTATGCCTTTAATATCATGAATCTTCCATGCAATAGCTGGTTTATGAGCTTTTAGCACAGAAATGAGTTGAGATTTTTCATTTTCAGTAAGAGAAGACGATATTATTACAGGTAATTCAGATTCACCATGTAAATAAGCGTATTTCAAATGGTTTGGAAGTGGCTTTAACTCTAATGTCGGTGGTTCTTCTATCGATGATTTGTATCGACATCTGTCTTTCTCTTTTAGCATTTGAATTTCTTCTGTTGTTGGTTCATATCCATTAGCCATGAGTGCGGCTAACATTTCAGCTTCATCAATTGGTTCAGTTCCTTCTCCTAAAGAACATTCTCCTGTTCCTTGTAATTCTGGAAATTCTTCTAACAATTCTGCATGTGAATCTATAGTTTGAATATAATAACATGTATCATCTGCATATTGCGGTTGTTGCATGGCTCTATCAACAGAAAAGGTAACACTCTCGTCCTCTATACTTAGGGTTAGTTTCTTACCAAACACGTCTATTATTGCTTTAGCCGTGTTTAAGAATGGTCTTCCTAATATGAGAGGAACTCGAGAATCTTCTTCCATGACCAGAATAACAAAATCTACTGGAAATACTAAAGTACCAACTTTAACTAGCATGTTCTCCATTATCCCTCTAGGATATTTTACTGATCGATCGTCTAGTTGTATGCTTATTCGTGTTGGTTTCAATTCTCCGAGGTCTAGTTTAGCGTATAGTGAATACGGCATTAGATTTATACTAGCACCTAAGTCTGCCAATGCTTCTATTGAACTAAGACTACCCAGAAAACATGGAATTGTGAAACTTCCTGGATCTGATAATTTTTCTGATATCTTATTCAACAGTACTGCAGAACAATTAGCATTCATAGTAACAGCCGAGAGTTCTTCCATTTTATTTCTATTTGTGATTAGATCTTTCAGGAATTTAGCATATCTTGGCATTCATGAAATTACATCAATGAAAGGAAGATTTACATTTATTTGTTTAAACATATCCAAGAATTTAGAATGCTCGGCTTCAAGTCTTTCTTTTCTCATTTTACTCGGGTAAGGAAGTGGTGGTTGGTATGGTTTAACATAAGGCTTAGCCTTAATTGTGTTATCTTCATTAACTTTTTCAACTACCGGTTCTGTTTCCTTATCTTGCTCAGATTGTGGTTCTTGTGGAGTAGGAATAGCGTTATCAGAAATTACAGGTATTTCAGGTGGTTTATGTGTAATACCACTTCTTGTGGTAATGGCTTTAGCTGTTTCATTCCGGGGGTTAGCATTTGTATCACTCGGTAGACTTTCCGGTTTTCTTTCACCTATCAACCGTGCTAGGTTGCTCACTTCTTGTTCCAAATTTTGAATAGAAGCTTGTTGATTTCTAAATGCTTGAGCATTTTGTTCATTGGTTTATTTCTGAGATGTGAAAAACTGTGTTTGAGATTCAACTAGCTTCGACATCATATCTTCTAAATTTGGCTTTTTATCATCGGTTTGTGGTGGTTTGTTTTGAAAAATAGGTCTTTGCTGATTGTAGGTATTATTAGATACTTGTTGATTACTAGGATCTTGTTGATTGTTGTATGGAACATTTCGATTATAATTCTGGTTTTGATTGTAAATTGGTTTTGGCGGTTGATAATTATTCTGATAATTATTTCCAGGCCTTTGGTTCATGTATGAAACATTCTCTCTTTGTTCCATTGTTTGTTCAATACTGAGACAATCTTTTGTCAAATGTGGTCCTCCACACTGCTCACAACTAATTCGTATTGAGTGAATATCTTTAGTCATCTTTTCCATTCGTCTCTCGACAGCATCTATCTTTGCGATTATGGAATTTAAGTCATGGCTAGAATCGGCTCTAGCCGCTTTAGATGATCTAACGATATCTTTTTCTTGATGCCACTCATGTGAGTGGGAAGCAGTGTTATCAATAATTTTGTAAGCTTCATTTGCAGTTTTCTTCATAATGGAACCACCAGCTGCTATATCGATGTCTTTTCTTGTAGTGATGTCGCATCTTTGGTAGAATATTTGTACTATTTGATAAGTGTCTAAACCATGTTGCGGACATCCTCTCAATAACTTTCCAAATCTTATCCACGCCTCATATAGAGTTTCATTTGGCTTTTGTGTGAACGTAACAATTTCTCCTTGAAGTCTCACGGTTTTAGATGACGGAAAGAATTGTTTAAGAAATTTTTCAACTAAAACGTCCCATGTATCAATCGCCCCTTCAGGTAACGATTCTAACCAATCTTTGGCTTCCCCCTTTAAAGTCCAGGGAAATAACATGAGATATATCTGTTCATCCTCCACTTCTCGGATTTTGAATAGAGTACAGATCCTATTAAAGGTACGAAGATGTTCGTTTGGATCTTCCTTCGGCGCACCACTAAATTGGCATTGATTAGTTACCATGTGTAGGATTTGTCCTTTGATTTCATAATCTGGCGCATTAATGTCTGGTTGAGTAATTGCGTGACCTTGCCCAGTGCGTTTAGCTCTCATTCGGTCTTCCATACTTAGAGGTTTCAGATTCTCCATGATTGAATTTGTTGAATCTGAATCACTAGAGGATTCTGATTTAATGGTTTGTTCCTCGACAATCTCTGTTTGAATGATTGGTGGTTCCGGAGGAAAGATTATTGGTTCAGGTCCTTCAGGATCTCTAAATTGTCCCTGAATATCCTCCGGATTCTCAATTGTGAGGTCATTTTAAAACTATATTTGTAAATATATAAATATATATAAAAGTAGTATTATTATTATAAAAGGGGGTTTTTACCGTTTAATGACCGGTTTGTCGATTTTAAAACTTTAGTCGCAGTTAAAACCTGATGTAAAATATTAAAAATAAATATAACTTAATTTAAAGTGTAAAGTAAATGACAATAATTAAAGTGCGATAAATTAAAATGCGATAAATAAAATGACAATAAATAAAATTTGCTATAATTAAAAAGTACGATAACTAAAAGTGTAATTAAATAAAATGACAGTAACTAAAAGTGCGATGAAATATGAAATAAAGGGATTATGCTTATTTAAACTTCCGTAATCATGATGTTCGACATATCGATTTTAGTTTATTACCATGGGTTAATTGTCCTTTGTCCTGGATTATTCAATATGTCCATCTGATTTTTTGTCCATAACAGTCCATCAGTCATAAATATAAAGTGCGAGTGTCCTCGTCAAATTATCCTTATATCCGAAGTCAAATATTCCAACTAATTGGGGATTTAAACTATAATTACACCAATTTTCCTTGTATGTAATTCACCCATGTTTTAATAAGTCCATTGACTATTAATCCATTCCCGTGTCCGGTTAAATGAACGATTATTAGTACTTATAAATATTCCGCCCATCGTGTCCGATCGAGTGTATATGGTTATTTATAGGTACGTCCAATTGTAAATCTTTATATTAAATTAATGAACTATCATTCAATTAAACAAATATAAAGCCCATTAATAGCCCATAGTCTAATTTCTACAAGTGTCGTTCTTTTGTCCAAACCCCAATTATGGTACAAAGCCCAATTACCCAATCTTAATATTTAGCCCAACATCACGATTACTTCGGCATTAAATAAGCATAATAATAACTTAGCTACGAGACATTAATTTAAAAAGGTTGAACATAACTTACAATGATTAATAAAAGCGTAGCGTTACACGGACAGAATTTCGACTTACACACTTACAACATTCGCTAACATACCCTTATTATTATTAATTTTAAATTAAAATTAAAATTAAAATTATAATATAATTATATATATTGAGAGAGGGATTGATGAAAAAGGAGTACACAAAACGTCCGAAAAATGCTGAATTTATAGATGTGGCCTGACTTTAGCTACCATGCGATCGCATGGGATATAAGCTTTGTGGCCATGCGATCACATGGCCTTCTGTGACAGCTCATAATGTACCAAAAACTTGGGCGGCTTTGATTATTTAATATATATATATATATAATATAATATATATAATTATATATATATATATATATATATATATATATATATATATATATATATATTATATTATATTCTTGTACTCCGTTGACTTGTAATTTTTGCTCCGTTGCGTCGCGCATTGAGAGTTGGTTCATGTCCCGGTCCCGGATTTTCGAACGTCCTTGCGTACTATTTAATATCTTGTACTTTGCGTTTCGCGGGTCGTACTTTTGTAATTTTGAGACGTTTCTCATCAATAAATTGAACCTCTTGGATTGTACTTTGCCCCCGGTGGATTTTTTTTTCTTCCCCCAAACCTACATATTTTGCCCCAAAACCTTCAAATTTTGCCCCAAATTCTCCAACTTTTGCCCCAAAATCTTCAAATTTTGCCTCAAAATCTCCAACTTTTGTTCCAAAATCATCAAATTTTGTCCAAAAAAATTGCTACGGTTTAATTTTTTTTTACCCTTGGTGAAAAAAATCATAGTTTCGCCTCTGTGTATATATATATATATATATATATATTTTGGGTAAAGAATAGATAGATATTTAAAGAAAAGGGGCCAACTGCATTTTGGTACTCCGCTGTTCTGAATGTAAAGTTGCAGTAGCCCATTATTAAAGGGGAAATTGATCAAAATACACTTTTTTTAATGCCTTCAAACAAAATACATTTTTTTTTAAAAAATTGTCTTTTTACACCATTCAGTAGACGGGAATTTTGTCTACCATCTTTATCTGCCGTCTACTACCATTTTTACAAAGTAGTAGACAGTAACAACAAGGTAGTAGACAGTGAGAACAAAGCAGTAGACAGTCAATTACAAGGTAGTTGACCGTCTACTGCCTTGTTGTTATTGTCTACTACCTTGTTGTAGGTGTCGATACCAATAATACATATCAGTCGACACCTACAACAAGGTAGTAGACAATAACAACAAGGCAGTAGACAGTCAGCTACCTTGTAATTGGCTGTCTACTGCTTTGTTCTCACTGTCTACTACCTTATTGAAACTGTCTACTACTTTGTAAAAAAGGTAGTAGACGACAGATAAAGGTGGTAGACAAATGTAACGACCCGGATTTTTCGATCGTTTTATACTTATGAGATTAATATTTACATAAATTAAACCTTACCAACATGATAAGCAATCTAAATTGTTGAGATTTATGTTTTTGAAAAGAGTTTTACACAACGTTTGACGGTCCAATTTGACCGATGATATCACGAACTATATAACATACGATAATTATATGTTTGTGTATATATATGTATTTATATATATTTAACATGATCTAAGGATGTTTAACATCTCATTGTGTACTAATAACAATGAGTTGTAGGTATATTTTGAAACTACTAACTTAAGTTTTCAAAACGATAACTATACGTAACGTTCTTTGACATAAATACTTATAACCTATAATACTTATACATGCATCGTATAGATATGTATTTTATCACTTTTAAAGGGCTTACATACATAAAACAATATAAATATATTTACAAAAGATAGCTATATTTGAATCCTCGTTTCGTTTTCTCAAAGATTTCTATACGTACACCTAGGGTATAGGTACCCGTATCATACCCATCTTCTAGATGTATTTACTATTGGTATATACACATTAAATCAACCTTTTAATCAGCCATGTTATTGCCCTAAGTATAAGGTAATTAGAATTTGGAAGTTTGTTGACTAATTACATAAAATTACAACTTAAAAATCTTGTCTTTGTCCCCCTTGAAACACGTTTTTAAAGGAGTGTTAGGATCATCATTTTGATTCAAATTTTACTTCCATTTCTTAGCTAAAAACACACATCCTTATGAGCCTTAAACACCTTAACCATCTCAGCCCACAACCATGAAGATCTAGCTTCAAAAACAACACTTAAACATCATAAGAAAACCTTTCCAAGAACACTTCAAAAATCCTTCCAAATTTACAAGTTTACTTCCAACCTTTGATCCAACTCCACCACTCTTTTGGTTCTAGGATTTTACTCATCTTTTACAGCAATCTTGTCCAAGTAACTTGAGGTAGTAACTTTGTTCATAATCTTTTTCGATTCATATTTATATAGCTATCTTATTTTGTGATATAAAATTTTAACAACAAGAACATAGTTTGAATGATTTCAAATTTGTTCGCAAACTAAATAGATCCTTCTAACTTAACTTTTAAAATAGTTCAAGACTTGTAATATATCATAATGATATGCTAATTTAACAAGATACAACTTGTTTTTACAAAGAACACCTTAAAACTGAATCTATGTCGTCGGAGTGTAACCGGGGGCTGTTTTGGGTTGGATAATTAAAAACCATCTTGAACTTTGAATTAGAAGTTCATGTTCTGGAAAAATGATATTTATTATGAATATGTTAACACATAAAAATTTCATGGTTTAATTCAAAGTATAAGTATTTTTAGAAAAATGACCATTAAATGTTGTTTTTATGACAAAAATGATTACTTTCATAAGATTCACCTAGAGTTTGGACTATAACCTGTGATTCCGAATGTAAACCAAGGTATTTACAGTTCATATTCTTAAAATTTGACTCGATCCAAGGAAGTAGCAAGTTGAATCAACAAAAACGGAGTTGTAACGAAGAAACTACGACTAAAATAAGATCGGGTATCCAAAGCTTGTTTAACAACGAAAATAATTGGAGAAAAATTAAATAAATCATATCTTTCCTAATTAATATGATATTTCATATATATTTACTCATGATTTAATTTTATATATTTCAGGACCACCCGTAAACAACACGAGAAGATTAATCATAAGACCTCATGTACGTACGCAACACGTCATTTGACAACACGGTACTTTATGTACGCAACACGTCATTTGACAACACGGTACCGTGGGTCAAGATTAATTCCGATCAACATGAATACGATGGGGTCTTTATTTTTTTTTAAGCAACTAATTGTGGACTACTAACATCAGACTGCTAACTACGGACTAAGAAAATATTAAAAGTATTAAAAGTATATATATATGTAATGATTACTTAAAAAGAAAATATGTTGATATATCATATATATGGTTAGGTTCGTGATATCAATCGGAGACCAAGTCGTGTTATTATCTTCAAGACAAAAGTGAGTATATAGTCCCACTTTTAAACTCTAAATATTTCGGGATGAGAATACACGCATTTTATGATTTACGTTATGGACACAAGTGATTAAAAATATATATTCTACGTTGAGTTGTACCACTGGCATACTTCCCTGTAACTTGGTAACTATTATTTACATGAGGTATTGTAAACGCGAATCCTGTTGATAGATCTATCGGGCCTGACAACCCCAACCGGACTGGACGACCAGTATTCAACGGTTGCACAGTACTTCGTTTCGGTGACTACACTTGGTACGGTGTAGTAAGATTTCATAATAAAGGGAATATGCGACGTTGATTAAATGTTAAGTATGGTTATCAAGTGCTCAACAACTTAGAATATTTTTATTAAAACGTTTATATATGAAATCTTGTGGTCTATATTTATAACGCTGCCGGCATTAAACCTATATCTCACCAACTTTATGTTGACGTTTTAAGCATGTTTATTCTCAGGTGATAACTAAAAGCTTCCGCTGCAACATGTTGAATTTAAGCAAGATCTTGAGTATGCATATTTGTGTCAAAAATAAAACTGCATATCGGAGGATTTGTAATGTAAAATATGTTGGAGGTCGTATTGTTATTATCACATGTAAAGTTTGTAAGTCTAAGATTATCGCTAAACGATAATCATTATTAAGTTGTTTAAACCTTGTATTTGCAATAAAAGCTATGGTTTTTATTGTAAAAACGAATGCAGTTTTTGAAGAATGTCGCATATAGAGGTCAATACCTCGCGATGAAATCATATGTTATTGTATTCGTCCTTATGGTTAAGGTCGGGTTATGACATGTGGTATCAGAGCGTTGGTCTTAGAGAACCATAAAATTTGCATTAGTGTGTCTTATCGAGTTTGTTAGGATGCATTAGTGAGTCTGGACTTTGACCGTGTTTGATTTCGAAAACTATTGCTTATCCTTGTTGGTTAAAAATTAATATGTAAATATTATGTGGTATTAACGTGCTAGTTGTTATGTGATAGATGTCTGGCTTAGAACTTATTATCACATTCAGCGACTCCGAACCAGAATCTTCAGATGGTGTTCCAGTCATTAACCTATCCGATGATGAAAACGACACCTTTGGGGAAGACTCACAAGTTCCGGATGAATCAATTGAAGAGGAACCAGAAAGTGATCCTGAGGAGGAAGAAATACAGAAAATTACGAAAGACAAGTTCGAACGAGGAAAGAAACGAAAGGCTACTGAAATGGAAAATCCAAATCCCGAGCCTAGAGAGAATGTTGTCACACCAACTCCACCAGATACTTCCACACCTATTCCCGCTATTCCTATTAGTTCTATCCCGACATCCAGTTCTTCAGTTCCTCAGTCAAAACGCAGGGAGACAACCAGGATAACCTTTAAGCGATTTCTTTGAACACAAACGCTTTGGGTTAAATGATGCGCTATTGTTTTAAACCATGGGATCATATAATGTTTTGTATAATATTACTAGTGTGGTTTGCTTAATGTTTGATGTAAGATAAGCATATGTAAAATAGTGAAGTGTGAAATGCAATAATTTTCCATGGTTAAGTATTATTTGGGTGGTAGTAATTGATTTTCGTACTAAGCTATTAAGTATGAACTTTAACGGGTAGGTACTACCCTAGATATAATTATAAAACGCTAATAAGAAGAAAAGGCTTTTATAATAATAACTGGTTCATATTATTAATAAGCTACGATGTACTGTAAATACATACTACATCTATAATATTCCATGTGAATAATTATTTTTTTTTCATTCTTGTTGAAGATTATGGCGCGATTGAACCGAATGACGGAACAAGAAATCCAGGAACTCATCAATCAACGAGTGAACGACAGAATGTTATGGGTCGAGGCTGCAAGAGGTGCTGCAGTTAACCCAAATCCTCGTGTGGGGTGCACTTACAAAACTTTTCAAGGTTGCAAGCCCTCATCATTCAGTGGAACAGAAGGACCGGTTGGTTTAACCCGGTGGATCTAAAAGATTGAGTCTGTGTTTAAAATCAGTGGTTGTATTGAGAAGGACATGACCAAGTATGCATCGTGCAACCTACAAGATAGTGCACTCACGTGGTGAAAAAACTATGTGAAGGCCGTAGGAGGAGATGTAGCTTATGATACTCTTTGGGAAGAATTCAAAACAATGTTAATCAACGAATATTGTCCAAGGAACGAGGTTAGGAAGTTGGAAGCTGAATTACGAAGCCTGAAAGTTGTTGGTACTGAACTCACCAACTACAATCAGCGATTCATGGAATTAGCTTTGCTATGTCCCGAATTGGTACCAACCGAAAAACAGAAGATTGAACTGTACAAAGACGGTTTGCCTAAAAAGGTCAAGGCAAATGTTACAGCATCCAAACCCAAGACTATTCATGAAGCTATCACCATGGCGAACGAGTTGATGGACCAGATTATTCTGGATAAGAACACCGATGTCAAGACATCGGGAAATAAAAGAAAGTGGGAAGGTAATCATCAACAATCCAACAAGAAACAAGAAACCACGCAAGGTGCGGGTAGCGGTTCAAACTCAGGTTACAAAGGACGAAATCCTGTATGTAACAGATGCCACAAACATCACTCTGGTTATTGTAATATGGTGTGCAACAATTGTAATCGAAAAGGTCATCTTGCTGAAGATTGTAGGGTTCCCGCTACAAATACAAACGGTACCAAGACTCCTGCCACCAATGCAAATAGAACTGCCTTGGCCACTGTTACTTGTTATGGGTGTGGGAAACAGGGTCATTATAAGAGTCAGTGCCCGAATCCAGAGAAGAATAACGGATCTACACGTGGAAGAGCATTTGTTATTAATGCTAGAGAGGCGTATGAAGACCCGGAGCTTGTTACGGGTACGTTTACCATTAATAACTTATCCGCATCTATTATATTTGATACTGGTGCCGATAGAAGTTACGTGTGTAGAGACTTTCACGCTAAATTGAATTTTTCATCATTACCTCTAGATGATAAGTACATGATTGAGTTAGCTAATGGTAAACTAATTAAAGCCGATAAAATTTGCCGTGATTGTAAAATAAATTTAGCCGGAGAAACATTTAAGATTGATTTGATACCCGTAGAATTAGGAAGTTTTAATGTAATAGTCGGCATGGACTGGATGTCCAAAATAGGAGCTGAAGTTGTGTGCTCCAAGAAGGCAATTCGCATTCCTCGTAAGGATAGAACGCCATTAATGATTTATGGAGAGAAGGGTAACTCAAAGCTAAAACTCATTAGTTGTTTGAAAGCTCAAAAGTGCTTGAAGAAAGGGTGCTATGCTATCCTAGCACATGTTAATAAAGTTGAAACGAAGGAAAAAGTGAAGAGCATCAACGACGTGCCTGTGGCAAGAGATTTTCCTGAAGTATTTCCGGAAGATATGCCGGGATTACCTCCATTTAGATCTGTAGAATTTCAAATAGATCTAGTACCAGGAGCTGCACCAGTGGCTCGTGCTCCATATAGACTTGCACCATCTGAGATGAAAGAGTTACAAAGCCAGTTACAAGAATTACTGGACCGTGGTTTCATTCGACCGAGCACTTCACCGTGGGGAGCTCCGATTTTATTCGTCAAGAAGAAAGATGGATCTTTCCGAATGTGTATAGATTATCGTGAATTAAATAAGTTAACTATCAAGAATCGGTATCCACTACCAAGAATTGATGACTTATTTGATCAATTGCAAGGATCATGTGTTTACTCGAAAATCGACCTAAGGTCGGGCTATCATCAACTACGCGTCAAAGAAGAAGATATTCTGAAAACTGCTTTTCGAACACGCTACGGTCATTATGAATTTTTGGTCATGCCGTTTGGGTTGACTAATGCGCCAGCTGTATTCATGGACCTCATGAATCGAGTTTGTAGTCCGTATTTAGATAAGTTTGTTATCATTTTCATTGACAATATTCTTATCTATTCCAAGAGTGAGCAAGAGCATGAGCAGCATTTAAGGTTGGTATTAGAATTGTTAAGAAAAGAACAGTTATACGCCAAATTTTCTAAGTGTGCATTTTGGTTGAAAGAAGTGCAATTTCTTGGCCACGTTGTTAGTAGCAAAGGAATTCAGGTTGATCTAGCTAAAATTGAGGCCATTGAAAAATGGGAGACTCCTAAGACACCAACGCAGATACGCCAATTTTTGGGTTTAGCTGGTTATTATAGAAGGTTTATTCAAGATTTTTCTCGAATTGCTAAACCATTAACAGCGTTAACGCAAAAAGGGAAGAAGTATGAATGGACTTCTGAGCAAGAGAGTGCATTTCAATTACCGAAGAAGAAGTTGACTACATCACCTATTTTATCGTTACCTGAAGGGAACGATGATTTTGAGATATATTGTGACGCTTCACGACAAGGTTTTGGTTGTGTCCTTATGCAACGGAAGAAAGTTATAGCATACGCATCCCGACAATTGAAGATTCACGAGCGGAATTATACGACGCATGATTTAGAATTGGGAGCAGTAGTGTTTGCATTGAAGATATGGAGACACTATTTATATGGGGTTAAATGCACTGTGTTTACTGATCATAAAAGACTTCAACATATTTTTGATCAGAAACAGTTGAACATGAGGCAACGTAGGTGGGTTGAACTGATAAACGACTATGATTGTGAAATTCGCTATCATCCCGGGAAGGCGAACGTGGTGGCCAACGCTTTAAGCAGAAAGGAACGGGAACCAATTCGAGTACGAGCGATGAACATAAAAATTCGCATGAATCTCAACTCACAAATCAAAGAGGCTCAACGAGAAGCTCTTACTAAAGAAAACATAGGAAATGAAATAATGGAGAAGTATGAGAAGCAACTCGTTATACGGGAAGACGGAATTCTATATTTCGCAAACCGTATTTGGGTACCGAAGTTGGGTGGATTAAGGAAGTTGATATTGAATGAGGCACATAAGACAAGATACTCGATACATCCTGGAGTTGGAAAGATGTATCAAGATCTTAAGACGCATTATTGGTGGCCTAATTTAAAGACAGATGTTGCAACATATGTTGGGGAATGTTTAACTTGTTCCAAAGTCAAAGCAGAACACCAGAAGCCGTCAGGGTTACTTCAACAACCAGAAATCCCAGAATGGAAATGGGATGGTATTACCATGGATTTCATCACAAAGTTACCTAAGACTGCCTGGGGTTATGACACTATTTGGGTAATAGTTGATCGTCTCACCAAATCTGCACATTTCTTGCCTATAAAGGAAATGGATAGAATGGAGAAACTATTACGATTATACATAAAGGAAATTGTTTCAATGCATGGAATACCTATTTCCATTATATCCGATCGTGATAGTAGATTTACATCAAAGTTTTGGCAATCACTACAGGAGGCCCTGGGAACCCGTTTGGATATGAGCACCGCATATCATCCGCAAACTGACGGGCAGAGTGAAAGAACAATTCAGACTCTTGAAGACATGCTCAGGGTATGTGTGATCGATTTTGGAAATGGATGGGATAAATATCTACCATTAGCAGAATTCTCGTATAATAATAGTTATCATGCGAGCATTAAAGCTGCACCATTCGAAGCACTGTATGGAAGGAAGTGTAGATCCCCTATCTGTTGGAATGAAGTAGGAGATCGACAATTAACTGGTCCCGAGATCATCCATAAAACTACTGAGAAGATAGTGCAAATCAAGGAGAGATTGAAAACAGCCCGTAGTCTCCAAAAGAGCTACGCCGATGTCCGAAGGAAACCATTAGAGTTTTAGATCAGTGACATGGTTATGCTAAAGGTGTCACCTTGGAAAGGTGTAATACGTTTTGGAAAAAGGGGTAAACTGAACCCAAGGTATGTAGGCTCGTTCAAGATCATCGAACGCATCAGACCGGTAGCTTATCGACTCGAGTTACCACAACAACTCGCCGGGGTACATAATTCATTTCACGTCTCAAACCTCAAGAAATGTCTTGAAAAGGAAGATCTCACCATTCCTCTTGAAGAAATTCAAGTCGACGAGAAACTACAATTCATAGAAGAACCAGTCGAAATCATGGACCGTGAAGTTAAACAACTCAAGCAGAGCAACATACTAATCGTCAAGGTTCGTTGGAATGCTCGAAGGGGTCCCGAGTTTACTTGGGAACGAGAGGATCAGATGAAACAAAAGTATCCACATTTGTTTCCCGACAACGCAAAATAAGTACAACTTTAAAATTTTGGGACGAAATTTATTTAACGGGTAGGTACTGTAACGACCCGGATTTTTCGATCGTTTTATACTTATGAGATTAATATTTACATAAATTAAACCTTACCAACATGATAAGCAATCTAAATTGTTGAGATTTATGTTTTTGAAAAGAGTTTTACACAACGTTTGACGGTCCAATATGACCGATGATATCACGAACTATATAACATACGATAATTATATGTTTGTGTATATATATGTATTTATATATATTTAACATGATCTAAGGATGTTTAACATCTCATTGTGTACTAATAACAATGAGTTGTAGGTATATTTTGAAACTACTAACTTAAGTTTTCAAAACGATAACTATACGTAACGTTCTTTGACATAAATACTTATAACCTATAATACTTATACATGCATCGTATAGATATGTATTTTATCACTTTTAAAGGGCTTACATACATAAAACAATATAAGTATATTTACAAAAGATAGCTATATTTGAATCCTCGTTTCGTTTTCTCAAAGATTTCTATACGTACACCTAGGGTATAGGTACCCGTATCATACCCATCTTCTAGATGTATTTACTATTGGTATATACACATTAAATCAACCTTTTAATCAGCCATGTTATTGCCCTAAGTATAAGGTAATTAGAATTTGGAAGTTTGTTGACTAATTACATAAAATTACAACTTAAAAATCTTGTCTTTGTCCCCCTTGAAACACGTTTTTAAAGGAGTGTTAGGATCATCATTTTGATTCAAATTTTACTTCCATTTCTTAGCTAAAAACACACATCCTTATGAGCCTTAAACACCTTAACCATCTCAGCCCACAACCATGAAGATCTAGCTTCAAAAACAACACTTAAACATCATAAGAAAACCTTTCCAAGAACACTTCAAAAATCCTTCCAAATTTACAAGTTTACTTCCAACCTTTGATCCAACTCCACCACTCTTTTGGTTCTAGGATTTTACTCATCTTTTACAGCAATCTTGTCCAAGTAACTTGAGGTAGTAACTTTGTTCATAATCTTTTTCGATTCATATTTATATAGCTATCTTATTTTGTGATATAAAATTTTAACAACAAGAACATAGTTTGAATGATTTCAAATTTGTTCGCAAACTAAATAGATCCTTCTAACTTAACTTTTAAAATACTTCAAGACTTGTAATATATCATAATGATATGCTAATTTAACAAGATACAACTTGTTTTTACAAAGAACACCTTAAAACTGAATCTATGTCGTCGGAGTGTAACCGGGGGCTGTTTTGGGTTGGATAATTAAAAACCATCTTGAACTTTGAATTAGAAGTTCATGTTCTGGAAAAATGATATTTCTTATGAATATGTTAACACATAAAAATTTCATGGTTTAATTCAAAGTATAAGTATTTTTAGAAAAATGACCATTAAATGTTGTTTTTATGACAAAAATGATTACTTTCATAAGATTCACCTAGAGTTTGGACTATAACCTGTGATTCCGAATGTAAACCAAGGTATTTACAGTTCATATTCTTAAAATTTGACTCGATCCAAGGAAGTGGCAAGTTGAATCAACAAAAATAGAGTTGTAACGAAGAAACTACGACTAAAATAAGATCGGGTATCCAAAGCTTGTTTAACAACGAAAATAATTGGAGAAAAATTAAATAAATCATATCTTTCCTAATTAATATGATATTTCATATATATTTACTCATGATTTAATTTTATATATTTCAGGACCACCCGTAAACAACACGAGAAGATTAATCATAAGACCTCATGTACGTACGCAACACGTCATTTGACAACACGGTACTTTATGTACGCAACACGTCATTTGACAACACGGTACCGTGGGTCAAGATTAATTCCGATCAACATGAATACGATGGGGTCTTTATTTTTTTTTAAGCAACTAATTGTGGACCACTAACATCAGACTGGTAACTACGGACTAAGAAAATATTAAAAGTATTAAAAGTATATATATATGTAATGATTACTTAAAAAGAAAATATGTTGATATATCATATATATGGTTAGGTTCGTGATATCAATCGGAGACCAAGTCGTGTTATTATCTTCAAGACAAAAGTGAGTATATAGTCCCACTTTTAAACTCTAAATATTTCGGGATGAGAATACACGCATTTTATGATTTACGTTATGGATACAAGTGATTAAAAATATATATTCTACGTTGAGTTGTACCACTGGCATACTTCCCTGTAACTTGGTAACTATTATTTACATGAGGTATTGTAAACGCGAATCCTGTTGATAGATCTATCGGGCCTGACAACCCCAACCGGACTGGACGACCAGTATTCAACGGTTGCACAGTACTTCGTTTCGGTGACTACACTTGGTACGGTGTAGTAAGATTTCATAATAAAGGGAATATGCGACGTTGATTAAATGTTAAGTATGGTTATCAAGTGCTCAACAACTTAGAATATTTTTATTAAAACGTTTATATATGAAATCTTGTGGTCTATATTTATAACGCTGCCGGCATTAAACCTATATCTCACCAACTTTATGTTGACGTTTTAAGCATGTTTATTCTCAGGTGATAACTAAAAGCTTCCGCTGCAACATGTTGAATTTAAGCAAGATCTTGAGTATGCATATTTGTGTCAAAAATAAAACTGCATATCGGAGGATTTGTAATGTAAAATATGTTGGAGGTCGTATTGTTATTATCACATGTAAAGTTTGTAAGTCTAAGATTATCGCTAAACGATAATTATTATTAAGTTGTTTAAACCTTGTATTTGTAATAAAAGCTATGGTTTGTATTGTAAAAACGAATGCAGTTTTTGAAGAATGTCGCATATAGAGGTCAATACCTCGCGATGAAATCATATATTATTGTATTCGTCCTTATGGTTAAGGTCGGGTTATGACAACAAAATTCCCGTCTACTGAATGGTGTAAAAAGACAATTTTTTTTTAAAAAAAGTGTATTTTATTTGAAGACATAAAAAAAGTGTATTTGGAATAATTTCCCTTATTAAAGTGGATAGATTAGAAAAAGCTTTAGATACAATCAGCCATTTGGGCCAATCGTACCACTTATGGGAATTTTGATTTTTTGTTGCTAATTACTTTTTACTTATGTTGATGTATTTTGGTTAGTTAACTAGAGCAAGATATACAAGTATATAAAATATAAATTTTAATTAAATTAAGACAAAATTGTCCATTTTGTTCATGCATTTTTCACCTTTTGCCCGTTTCATCTCTGTATTTTATTTTTTCATTTTTCATCCTTAAAAGCATTTTAAAGTCTCAATTTCATCTCTCACCCTAACGAAGGTTAACTGAGTACTGTAGATAATAATTGATGCAAAACACAGAACTATACGTATATCGATTCCTTTTTAACATTTGTGGTTTTGTAATTATCATTTGTTCTTACTTGCTTTTGTAGTTCAAAATCGGATTATGTCAGTTGTCTGTGACAGTGGACAAGGAGAGGAATATCCGCCATGCTCATAATGAGAAGAAGAAGGAACTGATTTTTGCAATTTAATTAGTTAAAGATTACGTGACTAGTTTTAACGGACTCAGTTAACATTCGTTAGGGTGAGGGATGAAATTGAGACTTTAAAATGCTTTTAAGTATGAAAAATGCAGAAAATAAAATACAAGGATGAAACGGACAAAAAGTGAAAAACACAAGGACAAAATTGCAATTTAGTCTTAAATGAATTTAAAAAGAAAATGAAAAATGAAAACAATTATGTGAAAAGACACATGAGGACAATCGAAACAGTAACTTTATCAGGATACAGAAGTAATCATGTTAATTAGTATATAGTGATAAAGATTAAGTGAATAGTTCATGTGAATAGTTTTAACGGACTCAGTTAACATTCGTTAAGATGATGGATGAAATTGAGACTTTAAAATGCTTTTAAGGATGAAAAATGTAGAAAATAAAATACAAGGATGAAACGGGCAAAAAGTGAAAAATACATGGACGAAATGACAATTTAGTCTTAAATGAATTTAAAAAGAAAATGAAAAATGGAAACAATTATGTGAAAAGACACATGAGGACAATCGAAACAGTAACTTTATCAGGGTATAGAAGTAACTATTTTAATTAGTATATAGTGATAATGAACCTTTCTTTTTTAGGGTAAAGATGAACCGTTGTCTTCCATCAGGCTTTATCTCGTTTGCTTATAACAGTTTGAACTAACAACCAATTCGGATCAATTTTTTTTTAACTAATTCAAGTTGATCAAAACACTTCATCTAAACATTTCATCTATAGTTAATATTAAAATCTTATAATGACGATGTCATTATTAGACTAATTCATTTGTTAAGAAAAAATCAAAAAGAAAAAAATCTAAGCATGGTGGGTGATGTCATTAATCTAAATAATTTTGAATTAAAATTAAATTTTATTAATTAGTTAATTATTAAATCTTATGAATTAATTATTATTATTAAATCTTATTAATAATTATTTTAATTATTAAAATTAAATAATTTTGAATTATTTTAATTAATTATTTTAAATTGAGTACGAGAAGGTATAAAAGCTAGACAGAAGGAAACCAATTCTAAATTTATATATTAATTTACACTTTTAAAATATAATGACCCAATATTATCTCTTATGGCTGGATGTAGATTGTTTAATATGCATTTTAGGTGTTTGATGAAATGTTCAGCTGACGAGTTTCTTAGTCGGATTCTGTGGTTCCACGGGTCATTAAACTAAATAACTTTAGCATTTACGTTCACTTAATACCTAAAACATATCATTAAACTATTTCGTTTAAACAAACATGTGATTCCACGGGTCATTTCACTAGTTTAATTGATAAATTACAATTAATTAGGGAGTAATAAAAGTATGATCGATTTAATGTATAATTTATTACATGGGTACGTGAGTGTTAATCTGGTACCTGCGTCTAGTGTTACATACTTTCTTTTTTAATTATTAATGTTTTATATTTCCGATCACGTCGTTGATCATAATGTTAACGTGTTCGTACATATAAATATCCGTAACTTTATTTGTACAAATAGAAAAAATTATGCGGCTTGTCCCTGTGCTTTATCTCAGCTAACGCGGGTGGCCCTGGACATTTTTGACGTGGTTGATCACTGTGGACCACCTGCGTAATATTTGCAAACCACAGTACTCAACCACGTCAACAAATAAGTATAAGGACCATCTACGTAATTTTAAGTAAATCATATGGACCATTTTACAAATAATGTGGTTCTGTCTTGTGTGTTTCTTTTACATTTTGTTATTCATATTTTTATTTTTGATATTTACTTAAACCATAGGGAGTATTATTTTATTTATAAGTAAACTTTCTATATCTATTTATAACTATGTATTTATTTAATATTAATATTTAATAGTAATAGTAATATGTAAATTATAAGTAGCTCTGACAAATGCTGATGGAAATAATTAAGACCTTTAATTCATATTTCATTTTCTTATAAAATTATGAAGCTTGATTAGATAGATTAGTATATCTAATTATGTATACGTTCAGTTTGTCAGCGCCAACATGTATGACATGAAGTATCTGCATGGCTGTCCACGTGACCAATTTGCTATCCAGTTTAATTTTCTATCACACACTACAACTACAACTAATCAATTAAATATTATACGTAGTACCTTTTTAGGGAACATATAACTCATGTACGTAGTTTATACTTACACTGCACGCACAGTTGATTGCTTTGAATTATTCACATCTACTATACGATTTTAGAAAGGTACGTAATACGGAGTAATAGTTTTTACAGAGTAATATACTCCGTATCTGATCAAGCCAAAATTGGGTTGCGTACCAAGCACGGGGAACTTAAAATCGAATACAAATGAAGCAGGTGTAAAAAATTTAACAAATTTTACATTGTAAGCAGCGGTAAACACTAAAAAACCTTATTTTTTGATAAATACTTTTTTTTAGTGTAACACTATGTTCCGCCCTTGGTGCCAAGTGAGTGGCGCTGGTTTTCTATCTTTCGTCTTTAGGTTGTATGATCTGTTAGAAAATGCTTCGACAACATCATATGAGCCTTCCCAAGTATGCCCAAGTTGCCAGTATCTTCACACCGGCTTGCCTGATTGTTACGCTAAACCTAATTGCCAGGACGGAAAGATCGCGGGTTAACACACTTGTTATAATACTTGGCAATTTTCTGCTTGTTAGACCTTTTACGGATGACAGCTATCTCCCAACGTTCTTCCAAGAAGTTTAAGTTCTCTTTGATGGAAACCTCATTTGCCTCTTCATTGAAGGTTGCAACACGTTCAGTAATAACAACAATTTTTGTTGGAATAACTGGCTCAGATCCATACACCATGTTTGAAAGGTGTTTCTCGAGTGCTCCTATTTGGGGTAGTACAGAACGCCTAGAGTACTTTTGGCAATTTATCAACCCATTCGTTGCTACGTTCTCCTAGCCTGGTCTTAATGCCTGCAACATAATGCTTTGTTACTTCTATTTGACCGTTAGCTTGCGGATGATAAACAAAAGTGAATGATTGTTTAACATTCAACTTTGAGCACCAACTTTTGAACGGTTCTCCAATGAATTGTTTTCCATTATCACTCACTATCTCATGAGGGTAACCAAAGTGGCGAATAATGTTTTCCAATACGAAGTTACGATTTTGGTTTCCTGTAACAGAACTTAATGGTTTCGCTTCTACCCACTTGGTGAAGAAATATACCGCCACCACCAAGTGGGTAGCATTTCCCGCTCCTCTTGGGAACGACCCAACAATATCAATTGCCCATTTGTATAAAGGCCATGCTGATGTTATTGAGATCATGTCTTGCGCTGATATGTGTGTGTGTATGTTAGTGTTACGTGTATCTGACATGAAACACAACGTTTAACAACTTCACTTGTGTCACGGTACAAAGAAGGCCAATAGTACCCAAGCCTTATTATCTTTCCAACAACCATTTTGAAACCGAAGTGCAATCCGCAATATCCTTCATGGACTTCTCTAATAATAGTGATGGCTTCTTCTGGTCCGACGCACCTCAAAATAGGACTTAAGAAAGATTTCTTGTACATGATGCCATCTTCGATTGAGTACATAGGTGCTTTCATTCTGATACGCCTTGCGCTTGCAGAATCACCAAGCAGCGTACCACATTTTAGGTAGTTAATAATTGGGGAAATCCAATTTTAATTGGGCTCCTCAACGGCTACTACTTCGTCTGCTTCAATGGCTTTTTGACTGACCATCTCGACCCATACATCTTTAACAAAGTGACTGAATGCCAAAGACGCTATTTTGCTCAAAGCGTCCGCCTTTTTTCACCCTTGGTACTTGTGCAATTGAGAATTCCTAGAATTGATTAGCCAAGCCTTCTGTTATCTTAAGGTACATTTGCATTGCTGGATCACGGGCTTTAAATGCTCCATTCATTTGATTTGCCACCAATTGGGAATCAACATATACTTTTATTGACTTGATTCCTAACTTTACAGCGATCCTTAACCCTGATAATAAAGCTTCGTATTCGTTCTCATCGTTAGACACAGAAAAACCAAAACGCAATGCGTATGTATGTTCCTCTCCTTCATGACCCGTTAAGATTAGTACAGTACCAGTGCCGTCAACGCCAGATGCACCGTTAGTGTACAACTCCAAAAGCGGCTCTGGTTGTTCATCCTTAGCGTTATCCGCTATTGACGTATTTGCGGTACATTCAATCAAAAAGTCCACCATGATTTGGCCCTTGACAGCGTTTCGAGGTGCGAAATTAATTTCATGCTTTTCAAGCTCAAGTGCCAACTTGGCTAAATGTTCTGACATCTCGGGTTTTCATAAGAGTTGCCATTCTAATGATTAAAACCGGCTCTGAATAACACTTTGTGCATCATTAAGATGGACCTGCTTAATAGGTTGATCAGTAAGAACCAAAACGGGATGCGCCTGAAAGTAACGGCGTAGACGTCTTGCAATATGCACAACGCCGGATATCAACTTTTCGATTGATGAATAATTTATTTCCCCATTTTGCAAGACCTTGCTGATAAAGTAGATGGGCTTTTGAGAAGACGCTCGATCCGCTATTAAGACTGCACAGACTGCCTATGTGGAAGCCGCTAGGTAAACTATTAATGTTTCATCTTGTATGGGAGCGATCAACGATGGTAGCGTTCCAGGCAACACTTTCATTTCTTGGAACGCTTGTTCTGCCTCATTTGTCCACTGAAAATATTTTTTCCAAGTGAAACGACTCAAACCCGTTTATGAAAAACAACACTTTTTTATTTATAAAAAAGGGCTGACCACCCTTGTCTGCACTCAGGCGCGGCGCGCCATCCCAAGCCGCGGCACGGCCCACATGGGAATCTCGTGGTCAGCAGTTTAGAAAGTTTCTGTTATCATTTTACACGGTTAACCGCGGCGCGCCAATGATGGCCGTGGTGCGGCTTACTCTGCTTCCTGATTCTGTTTTCACTTAAAATACAAACGTCTCAATTTAGCAACCAGAAAACGTCCATTGATCCAAAACATGTTTAACGACATAATACATGATTTTAGTTATAATAAAACAGCGATATAAGTACCAAGACCCCGGGACCACACTGACCCGTTTTAACTTAACCCAAAAGACACTTTCGACCCAAAGTGTTTAAACTTTACATAAAACCGAGCATGGTGATTGGGATTGCGCTACCCAATCCTAAGTCCAATCTAAAAGCAAGTCTTCTAAAGCAACCCACGCAAGTCCACTAGTTCCCACGCTTACTCGAGCCACCACCTCCACGCGAATCTATAAAAATGTAAACAACGAGAGGGTAAGCTAATGCTTAGTGAGTGAGAATATACTACATACATACATATGCATAAAATAGACACGCCACACAATAATAATCAAGTAGCACATACCGGAATTATATTATCCATTCAATTAATAGTATTATTATTGTTAATATATATTATATATTAATAATTATTTTTATTAATAATATATATAATATAACCGTAATTATTAAGGGAATCAGTTTGACATTTTCAATCCAAAGAAAAATATTTTCTTGTCTCTAAAAACAGTACAAATCACGATTTACATCACAATAACCTCCAAAATCAGTTGAACGTCGTGATCTCCTTTTCTTATTTTTATTTATTTATTTATTTTCTTTCCTAGTTGATTCTTTCTGATACTTCTTCTATAAATCAAGTAGTTAACTCATGTTATCAAAACAACCCATTCGATTATTTCACCACTATTATCAGATATCAATTACAGCTTCTTTTATTTGATAATTTAAATTGAAATTCAAGAAACCACTCGATATCCTCTGTTCTCGACTTTTATTTTAAAACCTTCACTTTCAAATCAATTCCAAAATGTATAAGTGCAGAGTTGTTAGTAATCTTTCAATAAAACTATCTGCAAAGTTTCACATCCCAACTCTTTATATCGATTACAAATTTTGGAGTCAAAGTTTAAGAACAAAAAGTCAACTAATTTGTTTATCATGAAATCCGAATCTATGTTGATGTTTCTGAGCCAATTAACGATTTACAAAGTTTCTAGGATTGTTTTCCAACACATTTCGTGTTGTAATCAAGGTCTGAAATTTTCTCAATTCCATAATCAATAAATTTTTTTTTTTATAACCCACGAAGAGCAGCACAGGTCGTTTTCTTTCTTTTTATTTTTATTTTTTTTATATATTTTTTTTGTTGAGTCTAGTGATATTCACAATTATAGATCGTTTTCCATTTCATTTTCACGCTTTAAATCAAACCTTAAAACAAGATAGGATGATTTATGGGTTCTGATTGATTTAAGAATGAGGAAGAAGAAGAAACAGAATAAGACGAGTTATAAATATTTGGCTGTGATAAAAATCAGAAAAGCATAAGCAGTGTAATGGTTAAGGGATGTTGTGGGTGAGCGGGAGGTCACGGGTTCGAGTCTGGCATGATGCAATTTTTTTAAGGGCTTTAGAAGGTAGTTTTCTAAATCAAAAATTTTATTCTTATTCTTATTATTATTATTATTATTATTATTATTATTATTATTATTATTATTATTATTATTATTATTATTATTATTATTATTATTATTATTATTATTATTATTATTATTATTATTATTAGTCTTATAATTATTATCATTGTTATTTATCATTTATTATTATTATTATTACAATTATAGTAATTATATTTATTAATAACATTATTATTACTAATATTATTATGATTAACAAGTATTATTATTTAGGATTATTGTTATTATCATCATTATTATTTATTAGTATTATAATTATTACTAGTATTAAAAGCATTACCTATCAAATATTATTAGTATACTTATAGTTACAATTATAATTATTTTTATGGTTAAGTTAATTATTAGTATTACTATAATAAAGCAATTACATATTACTATCATTTAAATGAGTGTTATTATCATAACTATAATTATGATTATCACCATAAATATTACTATTAAGGTAGTTATTATTATTACCACTAATATTAGTATAAGTATTATTATTGGTTTCATTAAAATTAGTACTTGTATCATATTATAATTAATAATATTATTATTATTACTACTAGTATTATAATTATTATTAGTATTATAATCATCATTATAAGTACCATAGTTATTATTATTATTATCATTATAAGTATTATTATTTAGGTTATCATGAGTATTATTATGTAGTTACTAAAATCATTATCATAATTAGCAATAACAATAAAATTAATATTTTTACATTCACTATCATTAATATCATTATTATTATTATTACTAATAGAACTATTAACATTATTATCTTATTAATAATATTAAGTATTATAAACATATTATCAATATTAATATTATTTTTGGTATTATTATAACTACTGTTATTAATATACAAATGATATATTTAATACATATAACATAACAAAAATTAATATTTTTATATACAAAATGAATATATGAAACATATATATATTATTAATATAAAAAGGATATAACTAATAAATTTATGTATATATTTATTCGATTACAATTATGTATATTAATAAATATACAAATGATATAGGTTCGTGAAACCGAGGTCAACCCTACACTTATTCAATGCCGTCATATGTATTTTTACTATAAAATACAGTATAGTGAGTTCATTTGATTCCCTTTTACTCTTTACATTTTTGGGACTGAGAATACATGCGCTGTTTTTATAACTGCTTTATTAAATGCTTTTGAAATATATTTTGAACTGAGAATACATGAAATGATTTTATAAATGTTTGACGCGATATGACACAAGCAAAACATTCCTCGAATGAATTATTATGCAGACAGAAGTTCTGTGGATTATTATTGAATTAGTTGGACGTTATAATTGCCACTAATTGTTGTGAATATTTCCCCTGATTATTATTGCTTGTTAACCTAAGAATTAGAAACGGGTATGGCCCTAATTCACGCGAATCCTAAAGGTAGCTACCGGGTTTAACATCCCCACCCAGAATGTTCACTAGACGGAAGGACTAGTGGGCGTGGTGTTTAGTACTTCAAAGTTTATTATTATTATACAGACGAGATGTTCTGTTTTGGGGATATTATTGATGCACATTATATGTTAAGGTCGGTTACCATGTTGAGCAACGAAATCAAAATGAATGTTATGTATCGAGAGAATGATTTTTATACACAGGTTATGTGTATTAGTTTTGTGCACGAGATATGTGTACGATTATTAAAAATCGCGAGGCAATCTACGGGGGAGAAAAGGATACGAACCTACTCTGCTAAGCATTATGAAAATGGTTTTGTACACGAGATAGGTGTACTGTATTTAAATCTTGTGGTCTATCAAAATGATGAATTTTATTGTTTACGATAAACTTATGAACTCACCAACCTTTTAGTTGACACTTTAAAGCATGTTTGTTCTCAGGTACGAAAGAAATCTTCTGTTGTGCATTTGTTCATTGTAGAAATATTACTTGGAGTCATTCATGGCATATTTCAAAAGACGTTACATTCGAGTCGTTGAGTTCATCAAGATTATTATGAAGTCAATTCTAGTTGGATATATTATGAAATGGTATGCATGCCGTCAACTTTCGTTGTAAAGAAAGATTGTCTTTTAAAAATCGAATGCAATGTTTGAAAAATGTATGATATATAGGTCACGTACCTCGCAATGTAACCAAATGTAATGTATTCGTCCAGATGGATTAGGACGGGTCATTTCAGTTGGTATCACCTCGCAACGAAATTAATTAATATGAAACGTTTATAATCATTATGAACGGGACATTTCAAATATCAAATCAACAACATGAAATTCGGAGTTGAGACTTACCAATACCACCAAAATGTTGCCGTTGACGAGATGAAAAACTTTAACACTAGTAACTCGATCCGATTCACTCTTCTTCTTCCTCAAATGGAGCTCTCTCTCTCGAAAGCTTCTTCCTCTCTCTAGGGTTTTGAGGATAAGAGAAAGAGATGAAAATGAGGTGAAATGAAGATGTGGATGGGGTTGCATCAGTTTTGTGGTTCAAAAACCGTCCATATGTGAAATTACAAAATTGCCCTTCATTAAACCCCTTTTTAAAAGTTGAAATTCGGGTCTGGCCCAGAAAAGGCGCGGCGCGACTTAGTTTGGAACGGCGCGGCTCCAAGACAAATATGGTAACAGCCTCCGTACCAGTGAAGTAAGCAACTGAAATAGTTGAAGCCCGCGGCGCGGCTAGAACGACCCGCGGATTGTGTGACGACCCGGAAAATTTTGACCAAATTTAAAATTTATCTTTAAATGATTTAATGTTTCCGACACGACAAGCAAAGTCTGATAAGTTGAAATCTCAAAAACTTTGAACTGTGTTCATGTATTCATTTACCCTTCGACTGTTCTCGACGATTCACGAACAATAATGTGTAAATAGATATGTATGTGTGTGTGTGTGTGTATATATATATATATATATATATATATATATATATATATATATATATATATATATATATATATATATATATATATATATATGATTTCAAATTAGTTAAGTGAACGATTGTAACACTTGTTTATTGATGTAGTGACCCGAACTTTTCCATGTTTATATATATTAAATGAAATTGTTATTTACATGATTAAGTGTTTCCAACATGTTAAGCAATCAAACTTGTTAAGACTTGATTAATTGAAATATGTTTCATATAGACAATTGACCACCCAAGTTGACCGGTGATTCACGAACGTTAAAACTTGTAAAAACTATATGATGACATATATATGATTATATATATAGTTAACATGATATTATGATAAGTAAGTATCTCATTAGGTATTTTAATAATGAGTTATATAAAATTGAGTTTATTGAATTAAGAAACTCGAAACGATATATATAACGATTATCGTTATAACAACGTCTTACTAAATACATATGAATCATATTAAGATATTGTTATACTATGTTTAATCATGATAAATGATAAGTAAACATGTCATTAAGTGTATTAACAATGAACTACATAAAAACAAGACTACTAACTTAATGATTTCGAAACGAGACATATATGTAACGATTATCGTTGTAACAACATTTAACTGTATATATATCATACTAAGATATATTAATATATCATAATATCATGATAATGTAATAATTTAATATCTCTTTAGATATAATAAATAATGGGTTAACAACATTTAACAAGATCGTTAACCTAAAGGTTTTAAAACAACATTTACATGTAACGACTAACGATGACTTAACGACTCAGTTAAAATGTATATACATGTAGTGTATTAATATGTATTCATAAACTTTTGAAAGACTTCAATACACTTATCAAAATACTTCTACTTAACAAAAATGCTTACAATTATATCCTCGTTCAGTTTCATCAACAATTCTACTCGTATGCACCCGTATTTGTACTCGTACAATACACAGCTTTTAGATGTATGTACTATTGGTATATACACTCCAATGATCATCTCTGAGCAGCCCATGTGAGTCACATAACATATGTGGAAACCATCATTTGGCAACTAGCATGAAATATCTCATAAAATTACAAAAATATTAGTAATCATTCATGACTTATTTACATGTAAAAAAAATTACACATCCTTTATATCTAATCCATATACCAACGACCAAAAACACCTACAAATACTTTTATTCTTCAATTTTCTTCATCTAATTGATCTCTCTCAAGTTCTATCTTCAAGTTCTAAGTGTTCTTCATAAATTCTATAAGTTCTAGTTTCATAAAATCAAGAATACTTCCAAGTTTGCTAGCTTACTTCCAATCTTGTAAAGTGATCATCCAACCTCAATAAATCTTTCTTATTTACAGTAAAATATCTTTCTAATACAAGGTAATACTCATATTCAAACTTTGATTCAATTTCTATAACTATAAAAATCTTATTTCGAGTGGAAATCTTACTTGAACTTGTTTTCGTGTCATGATTCTGCTTCAAGAACTTTCAAGCCATCCAAGGATCCTTTGAAGCTAGATCTATTTTTTTTATTTCTAGTAGGTTTATCCACAAAACCTGAGGTAGTAATGATGTTCATAACATCATTCGATTCATATATATAAAACTACCTTATTCGAAGGTTTAAACTTGAAATCACTAGAACATAGTTTAGTTAATTCTAAACTTGTTCGCAAACAAAAGTTAATCCTTCTAACTTGACTTTTAAAATCAACTAAACACATGTTCTATATCTATATGATATGCTAACTTAATGATTTAAAACCCGGAAACACGAAAAACACCGTAAAACTGGACAAACGCCGTCGTAGTAACACCATGGGCTGTTTTGGGTTTGATAATTAAAAACTATGATAAACTTTGATTTAAAAGTTGTTCTTCTGGGAAAATGATTTTTCTTATGAACATGAAACTATATCCAAAAATCATGGTTAAACTCAAAGTGGAAGTATGTTTTTCAAAATGGTCATCAAGACGTCGTTCTTTCGACTAAAATGACTACCTCTTACAAAAATGACTTGTAACTTATATTTCTGACTATAAACCTATACTTTTTATGTTTAGATTCATAAAATAGAGTTCAATATTAAACCATAGCAATTTGATTCACTTAAAACGGATTTAAAACGAAGAAGTTATGGGTAAAACAAGATTGGATATTTTTTGATTGTTGTAGCTACGGGAAATATTGTAACAATTCTATACAAATCTTATCCTAGCTAACTTATATTGTATTATACATGTATTCTAATATATTATGTAATCTTGGGATACCATAGACACGTATGCAAATATTTTGACTTATCATATCGACCCATCTATATATATTATTTAGAACAACCATAGACACTCTATATGCAGTAATGTTGGAGTTAGCTATACAGGGTTGAGGTTGATTCCAAAAATATATATACTTTGAGTTGTGATCTAGCCTGAGACATGTATACACTGGGTCGTGGATTGATTCAAGATAATATATATCGATTTATTTCTGTACATCTAACTGTGGACAACTAGTTGTAGGTTACTAACGAGGACAACTGACTTAATAAACTTAAAACATTAAAACGTATTAAAAATGTTGTAAATATATTTTGAACATACTTTGATATATATGTACATATTTGTTATAGGTTCGTGAATCGACCAGTGGCCAAGTTTTACTTCCCGACGAAGTAAAAATCTGTGAAAGTGAGTTATAGTCCCACTATTAAAATCTAATATTTTGGGATGAGAATACATGCAGTTTTATAAATGTTTTATGAAATAGACACAAGTAAATGAAACTACATTATATGGGTGAATGATCGAAGCCGAATATGCCCCTTTTGCTTGGTAGCCTAAGAATTAATAAACCGATCTACTAATTGACGCGAATCCTAAAGATAGATCTATTGGGCCTAACTAACCCCATCCAAAGTACCGGATGCTTTAGTACTTCGAATTCGTTTTTATCATGTCCGAAGGATTTCCCAGAATGATAGGGGATATTCTTATATGCATCTTGTTAATGTCGGTTACCAGGTGTTCACCATATGAATGATTTTTATCTCTATGTATGAGATGTATATTGAAATATGAAATCTTGTGGTCTATTATTATGATTTGATAATATATAGGTTAAACCTATAACTCACCAACATTTTTGTTGACATTTTAAGCATGTTTATTCTCAGGTGATTATTAAGAGCTTCCACTGTTGCATACTAAAATAAGGACAAGATTTGGAGTCCATGCTTGTATGATATTATGTAAAAACTGCATTCAAGAAACTTATTTTTGATGTAATATATTCTTATTGTGAACCATTATGAAATGGTCGTGTGTAAACGGTATATTTTAGATTATCATTATTTGATAATCTACGTAATGCTTTTTAAACCTTTATAGATAAAATAAAGGTTATGGTTGTTTTAAAAATGAATGCAGTCTTTGAAAAACGTCTCATATAGAGGTCAAAACCTCGCGACGAAATCAATTAATATGGAACGTTTATAATCAATATAAACTGGACATTTCAGTTGGTATCCGAGCGTTGGTCTTAGAAAACCAGAAATTTGCATTAGTGTGTCTTATCGAGTTTGTTAGGATACATTAGTGAGTCTGGACTTCGACCATGTTTTCTTTAAAAACGATGCTTAACACTTTTGTTGGAAACTATATATTATTAACATGTAAATATTATGTGATATATTAACCACTTAATGTGTTTGATATTGTGTGATAGATGTCTACCACTAGTACAAATCCCATCTATTCACCTAATAATAATGAAGAGTCAAATATATTTTGGGAAGATTCACAAATTCCCGAAGAGGAACCGGAAGAAGAGGAACCGGAAGAGGAGGAACCGGAAGAGGAGGAACCGAAAGAAGAGGAACCGGAAGAGGAGGAACCGGAAGAGGAGGAACCGGAAGAAGAAGAGGTTCCGGAGGAAGAAATATTGATACCTATAGTAAATCGATTAAATAAAAGAAAATGCTCAACCAACGGTCCAAAGTTAATAATGGTCAATTGTGTTTCCGCCGAGGAAGCAAAATATTGGGAAGATTACCAATTTTCCAATGAATCGGATCCCGATGAGGATTCCGATGATGTTATAGCAATTACCTCGACCCAATTTAATAAAGCGAAAGAAAATAATAAGGGAAAAGGTATAAAAATAGAGAAACCCGATTCCAACCCCGATGAACTTTATATGTATCGGCAACATCCGTATTTCCTAAAATGTAACAATGACCCGGGAACCTCTAAACCACCAGGTTTTTCTAAACCATTGTGGAAAACGACGGATCGTATTAGAGGAACACCATATATTCCTAGAAAATTAGGAAAACGAACCAAGTCCGAAGAAGAAGAAACCAGTGATTCAGATTAGAGGGTTGTAATCATGTTGTGTATTATATGTGTTGTAGTGTGCTTGTACTTTTATGTTCTATGTAAAAATTGCTTGTATTATTTGTTAATTATCTTTTACGAATCTAATCCTTGTCTATTTTACAGTATAAAAACAAAATGGACGTTAAGGGTAGACAATCGAATATTTTAGAAGATCTACCAGAGGATATGATTGAGGAAATCTTATCTAGAGTCGGTCAGAATTCATCAGCACAATTAATTATGGCAAAATTAACTTGTCAAAATTTGAAAGACTTTCCAGAAATGCCTTAGTTTATAAAAGGCTTTCCTTTGATAGGTGGGGTATATCACATTGGGGGAGACCGTAAGTTACGCCATGTTTTCTTTAAAGCGTTAAATGCGGGGAACCCAAATGCAATTTTACGCTACGGGTTAAGAACCTATTTTGACTCAACATATCCCAACATAGGATTTCGTCAATTAGAAAGAGCTTCTAACATGCAACATAAAGAAGCATGTTATGCTTACGGGTTAGTGATGTTCGCTTCTTACCAAAGTGAGAAAAAGAACATCGGATTGCAGCTTTTAAATACAACATTCCCACAAGTGACGGACTCAGTAGTTGAGATGAGAAACAAGGTTTTTAGATTGTTACGGGGCTGTTGGGCATTACGAAACCCTCGTCCTTTTAATGACATTACAACATGCTGCTTAGCCAATAGTCATAACGGTTATTTTTCACAAGACCAAGGATGGGAAGTCGTCTTAGTAAAACCAGAATGCATGAATTGTTTCTGGACTTATGAATTACGTGTCTTTATTTCCTTTGCTGAACAACTTGCGTATTAACTAGATTTATCTTCAAAACTGTCCTGTATCAAAGTGTACTATATTTCATGTTATATGTAATATAGCGATGTTGTAAGTTTGAAGAATATTTATATGTGATATATTATTATAATCAGTTTTTCATATGGAATTGTAGTAGTTGAATTGTATATTAGCTACTAAGTATGAACTTAACGGGTAGGTAGTACCCGAATTTAAACTTATAAAACGCTAATATGAAGAAAAAGCTTTTATAAATGAGTTCATATTATGCTATGAAATACTATTGACTACTCTTAATATTCTGTATGATTAACTCGATTCAGTTGGCTATTTTGAAGGAAATGGCACCGACTACTCGACACACCATGAATATGAGCGAAGAGGTATTTCGTACCTTTCTTGCTGCAAACATAGCCGCAGTACAGGCTACACTACATACCAACAATAACTCTGAATCTAGCAATGCAGCTAACGGCGCAAGAAATCGTGTAGGATGCTCCTACAAAGAATTCACTGCCTGCAAATCTTTGGAATTTGATGGAACCGAAGGACCAATTGGATTGAAACGGTGGACCGAGAAAGTCGAATCGGTGTTTGCCATAAGTAAGTGTACTGAAGAGGACAAAGTTAAGTACGCTATGCATACCTTCACAGGTACGGCATTAACATGGTGGAATACCTATCTTGAGCAGGTACGACAAGATGCTGCTTACGCACTACCATGGTCAGCATTCAAGCAATTGATGAATGAGCAGTACCATCCTAGAAACGAGGTCAATAAGCTCAAGGCAGAGCTTAGAGAGTTATGAACACAAGGGTTCGACATTACCACGTATGAACGACGATTCACAAAGTTGTGCCTATTGTGTCCAGGAACGTTCGAGGATGAAGAAGAGAAGATCGACGCGTTTGTAAAAGGGTTACCAATAAGGATTCAAGAAGATGTGAGTTTACACGAGCCCGCTTCCATACAGAAGGAAAGTCGAATGGCTCATAAACTCAAAATCAGATTGAGGGGAGAATTAAAGAACAGGCGGCCGAAGAAGCAAACACGAAACAATTCAAGAGGAAGTGGGAGGAAAATAGTGACAAGAGTCACCAGTACAACAACGACAACAACAATTACAACCACAATCGCAACAACTATCCCAACAACCGCAACATAAATTGCAACAACAACAATCGTAATCCTAACAACAACAACTACAACAAACGTCCCAACAACAACAATTACAATAATCGTCCCAACAACAATAACAACTGCAACAACAACAATAATCAGAAACAGCAATGCCAAAGGTGTGAAGAGAATCACCCGGGGTTCTGCACAACATTTTGCAACAGGTGTAAAAGAAATGGTCATAGCGCGACAAAGTGTGAGGTCTACGGACCAATGTATAATAGAACTAAAGGAACAAATAGTGTCGGAACAAATAATGTCGGAACGAATAGTGTCGGAGCAAGTAATACCAACGCTGTTTGTTATAAATGTGGAAAACCATGCCACATTATTAGAAATTGCCCAAATCAGGGAAATACTAATGGGCAGAACCATGGAAGAGTTTTCAATATTAATGCGGCAGAAGCACAGGAAGACCCAGAGCTTGTTACGAGTACGTTTCTTATTGATGATAAATCTGCTTATGTTTTATTTGATTCGGGTGCGGATAGAAGCTATATGAGTAGAGAATTTTGTGCTAAATTAAGTTGCCCATTGATGCCTTTAGATAATACATTTTTACTCAAATTAGCAAATGGTAAATTAATTTCAGCAGATAATATATGTCGGGATAGAGAAATTAAACTGGGTGATGAAACGTTTAAGATTGATTTAATACCAGTCGAGTTAGGGAGTTTTGATGTAATAATTGGCATGGACTGGTTGAAGAAGGTAAGAGCAGAGGTCGTTTATTACAAAAATGCGATTCGCATTATGCGTGAAAAAGGAAAACCTTTAATGGTGTACGGAGAAAAGAACAAAACGAAGTTAAATCTTATTAGTAGTTTGAAGGCACAAAAACAAATAAGAAAAGGTTGTTACGTCATTCTAGCACACATCGAGAGAGTTAAACCTGAAGAAAAGAACATCAGTGATGTTCCCGTCGCAAAAGAATTTTCCGATGTATTTTCGAAAGAATTACCGGGATTACCCCCACATCGATCCGTTGAATTTCAAATAGACCTTGTACCAGGAGCTGCACCAATAGCTCGTGCTTCATACAGACTCGCACCCAGCAAAATGAAAGAATTACAAAGTCAGTTACAGGAACTTTTAGAGCATGGTTTCATTCGACCAAGTACATCACCATGGGGAGCTCCTGTTCTATTTGTCAAGAAGAAAGATGGTACATTCAGGTTGTGTATCGACTACTGAGAGTTGAACAAACTTACCATCAAGAACCGTTACCCATTACCGAAAATCGACGACTTATTTGATCAACTACAAGGCTCGTCGGTTTATTCGAAGATCGATTTACGTTCTGGATATCACCAAATGCGGGTGAAAGAGGATGACATTCCGAAGACTGCTTTTAGGACGTGTTACGGTCATTACGAGTTTATGGTTATGCCTTTTGGATTGACTAACGCACCAGCTATGTTCATGGACCTCATGAACCGAGTGTGTGGCCCATATCTTGAGAAGTTTGTCATTGTTTTCATCGATGACATACTTATTTACTCGAAGAATGATCAAGAGCACGAAGAACATTTGAGAAAAGTGCTAGAGTTGCTGAGAAAAGAAAAACTATACGCTAAGTTTTCAAAGTTTGCATTTTGGTTGGAAGAAGTTCAATTCCTCGGTCATATAGTGAACAAAGAAGGTATTCAGGTGGATCCAACAAAGATTGAAACCGTTGAAAAGTGGAAAACCCCGAAAACTCCGAAACACATACGCCAATTTTTAGGGCTAGCTGGTTATTACAGGAGATTCATCCAAGATTTTTCCAAAATAGCAAAACCCTTGACTGCATTAACGCATAAAGGGAGGAAATTTGAATGGAAGGATGAACAAGAAAAAGCATTTCAATTGTTGAAGAAAAAGTTAACTACGGCACCTATATTGTCATTACCTGAAGGGAATGATGATTTTGTGATATATTGTGACGCCTCAAAGCAAGGTCTCGGTTGTGTATTAATACAACGAACGAAAGTAATTGCTTATGCGTCTAGACAATTGAAGATTCACGAGCAGAATTATACGACGCATGATTTAGAATTAGGTGCGGTTGTTTTTGCATTAAAGACTTGGAGGCACTACTTATATGGGGTCAAAATTATTATATATACCGACCACAAAAGTCTTCAACACATATTTAATCAGAAACAACTGAACATGAGGCAGCGCAGATGGATTGAATTGTTGAATGATTACGACTTTGAGATTCGTTATCACCCGGGAAAGGCAAATGTGGTAGCCGACGCCTTGAGCAGAAAGGATAGAGAACCCATTCGAGTAAACGCTATGAATATAATGATTCACACTAACCTTACTACTCAAATAAAGGAGGCGCAACAAGGAGTTTTAAAAGAGGGAAATTTAAAGGATGAAATACCCAAAGGATCGGAGAAGCATCTTAATATTCGAGAAGACGAAACCCGGTATTGGGCTGAAAGAATTTGGGTACCAAAATTTGGAGATATGAGAGAAATGGTACTTAGAAAAGCTCATAAAACCAGATACTCAATACACCCTGGATCGGGGAAGATGTACAAGGATCTCAAGAAACATTTTTGGTGGCCGGGTATGAAAGCCGATGTTGCTAAATACATAGGAGAATGTTTGACGTGTTCCAAGGTCAAAGCGGAGCGTCAGAAACCATCAGGTCTACTTCAACAACCCGAAATCCCGGAATGGAAATGGGAAAACATTACCATAGATTTCATCACTAAATTGCCAAGGACTGCCAGTGGTTTTGATACTATTTGGGTAATAGTTGATCATCTCACCAAATCAGCACACTTCCTGCCAATAAGAGAAGATGACAAGATGGAGAAGTTAACACGATTGTATTTGAAGGAAGTCATCTCCAGACATGGAATACCAATCTCTATTATCTCTGATAGGGATGGCAAATTTATTTCAAGATTCTGGCAGACATTACAGCAAGCATTAGGAACTCGTCTAGACATGAGTACTGCCTATCATCCACAAACAGATGGGCAGAGCGAAAGGACTATACAAACACTTGAAGACATGCTACGATCATGTGTTATTGATTTCGAAAACAGTTGGGATCGACATCTACCCTTAGCAGAATTTTCCTACAACAACAGCTACCATTCAAGCATTGAGATGGCACCGTTTGAAGCACTTTATGGTAGAAAGTGCAGGTCTCCGATTTGTTGGAGTGAAGTGGGGGATAGACAGATTACGGGTCCGGAGATAATACAAGAAACTACCGAGAAGATCATCCAAATTCAACAACGATTGAAAACTGCCCAAAGTCGACAAAAGAGCTACGCTGACATTAAAAGAAAAGATATAGAATTTGAAATTGGAGAGATGGTCATGCTTAAATTTGCACCTTGGAAAGGCGTTGTTCGATTTGGTAAATGAGGGAAATTAAACCCAAGGTATATTGGACCATTCAAGGTTATTGATCGCGTCGGACCAGTAGCTTACCGACTTGAGTTACCTCAACAACTCGCGACTATACATAACACTTTCCACGTCTCGAATTTGAAGAAATGTTTTGCTAAAGAAGATCTCACTATTCCGTTAGACGAAATCCAAATCAACGAAAAACTTCTATTTATCGAAGAACCCGTCGAAATAATGGATCGTGAGGTTAAAAGACTTAAGCAAAACAAAATACCAATTGTTAAGGTTCGATGGAATGCTCATAGAGGACCTGAGTTCACCTGGGAATGAGAAGATCATATGAAGAAGAAATACCCGCACTTATTTCCAGAAGATACGACAACACCTCCAACTACTTAAAATTTCGGGACGAAATTTATTTAACGGGTAGGTACTGTAGTGACCCGAACTTTTCCATGTTTATATATATTAAATGAAATTGTTATTTACATTATTAAGTGTTTCCAACATGTTAAGCAATCAAACTTTTTAAGACTTGATTAATTGAAATAGGTTTCATATAGACAATTGACCACCCAAGTTGACCGATGATTCACGAACGTTAAAACTTGTAAAAACTATATGATGACATATATATGATTATATATATAGTTAACATGATATTATGATAATTAAGTATCTCATTAGGTATTTTAACAATGAGTTATATACATAAAATTGAGTTTATTGAATTAAGAAACTCGAAACGATATATATAACGATTATCGTTATAACAACGTCTTACTAAATACATATGAATCATATTAAGATATTGTTACACTATGTTTAATCATGATAAATGATAAGTAAACATGTCATTAAGTATATTAACAATGAACTACATATGTAAAAACAAGACTACTAACTTAATGATTTCGAAACGAGACATATATGTAACGATTATCGCTGTAACAACATTTAACTGTATATATATCATACTAAGATATATTAATATATCATAATATCATGATAATGTAATAATTTAACATCTCTTTAGATATAATAAACAGTGGGTTAACAACATTTAACAAGATCGTTAACCTAAAGGTTTCAAAACAACATTTACATGTAACGACTAACAATGACTTAACGACTCAATTAAAATGTATATACATGTAGTGTTTTAATATGTATTCATACACTTTTGAAAGACTTCAAGACACTTATCAAAATACTTCTACTTAACAAAAATGCTTACAATTACATCCTCGTTTAGTTTCATCAACAATTCTACTCGTATGCACCTGTATTCATACTCGTACAATACACAGCTTTTAGATGTATGTACTATTGGTATATACACTCTAATTATCAGCTCTTAGCAGCCCATGTGAGTCACCTAACACATGTGGGAACTATTATTTTGCAACTAGCATGAAATATCTCATAAAATTACAAAAATATTAGTAATCATTCATGACTTATTTACCCACGGACAAAAACACCTACAAACACTTTCATTCTTCAATTTTCTTCATCTAATTGATCTCTCTCAAGTTCTATCTTCAAGTTCTAAGTGTTCTTCATAAATTCTATAAGTTCTAGTTTCATAAAATCAAGAATACTTCCAAGTTTGCTAGCTTACTTTCAATCTTGTAAAGTGATCATCCAACCTCAAGAAATCTTTTTTATTTACAGTAAGATATCTTTCTAATACAAGGTAATACTCATATTCAAACTTTGATTCAATTTCTATAACTATAACAATCTTATTTCGAGTGGAAATCTTACTTGAACTTGTTTTCGTGTCATGATTCTGCTTCAAGAACTTTCAAGCCATCCAAGGATCCTTTGAAGCTAGATCTATTTTTCTCATTTCCAGTAGGTTTATCCACAAAACCTGAGGTAGTAATGATGTTCATAACATCATTCGATTCATATATGTAAAACTACCTTATTCGAAGGTTTAAACTTGAAATCACTAGAACATAGTTTAGTTAATTCTAAACTTGTTCGCAAACAAAAGTTAATCCTTCTAACTTGACTTTTAAAATCAACTAAACACATGTTCTATATCTATATGATATGCTAACTTAATGATTTAAAACCTGGAAACATGAAAAACACCGTAAAACCGGACATACGCCGTCGTAGTAACACCGCGGGCTGTTTTGGGTTTGATAATTAAAAACTATGATAAACTTTGATTTAAAAGTTGCTCTTCTGGGAAAATTATTTTTCTTATGAACATGAAACTATATCCAAAAATCATGGTTAAACTCAAAGTGAAAGTATGTTTTTCAAAATGGTCATCAAGACGTCGTTCTTTCGACTGAAATGACTACCTCTTACAAAAATGACTTGTAACTTATATTTTTGACTATAAACCTATACTTTTTCTATTTATATTCATAAAATAGAGTTCAATATAAAACCATAGCAATTTGATTCACTCAAAACGGATTTAAAACGAAGAAGTTATGGGTAAAACAAGATTGGATATTTTTTGATTGTTGTAGCTACGGGAAATATTGTAACAATTCTATACAAATATTATCCTAGCTAACTTATATTGTATTATACATGTATTCTAATATATTATGTATGGGATACCATAGACACGTATGCAAATATTTTGACATATCATATCGACCCATCTATATATATTATTTGGAACAACCATAGACACTCTATATGCAGTAATGTTGGAGTTAGCTATACAGGGTTGAGGTTGATTCCAAAAATATATATACTTTGAGTTGTGATCTAGCCTAAGACGTGTATACACTGGGTCGAGGATTGATTCAAGATAATATATATCGATTTATTTCTGTACATCTAACTGTGGACAACTAGTTGTAGGTTACTAACGAGGACAGCTGACTTAATAAACTTAAAACATTAAAACGTATTAAAAATGTTGTAAATATATTTTAAACATACTTTGATATATATGTACATATTTGTTATAGGTTCGTGAATCGACCAGTGGCCAAGTCTTACTTCCTGACGAAGTAAAAATCTGTGAAAGTGAGTTATAGTCTGTTGAGTCCCCAAAATAATTAAGGATTTAATTATGACAAAACTGTAATTTATTTGCACTAAAGTGTTATGTGCATTTAGCACAAGTTTGTTTATGTATAGACAGTAGATATAGCTGTGTCGAGTGTTTAGTTTGCTGCTCAGTCTACCAGCACAAGGTAGACAGTGTTCTTCAATCAGCACAGGATGTGTACTCAGCAATTCAAGAACATGAAGTGGCTCAGCAATGAAGAACCAGCACAGCTGGAATGCAGCTCACTACACAAGACAGCTATGCTCCATTATAAGCATAGTCGTTTCCCGAGTGGTCTACATCAATGGTACTATTCAACAGAAGTCAAAGACAAAGTTGAACAGAAAAGGACACGCGTCGGAGGCTGACAAGTGACCTTACAAGACCACATGAGAATGCAGAAGGTTAACGCATGTGCAGACATGGGTTATACTTTGTCATCACCTAGGGAACACAATATTCTATTTGTTTAATCAAATAGTGGTGCCAAACCGAATTGGGGTGTTCCTGCAAATAGCCACCAAAGAGGAAAGAAGAGAGCATGCTCTCTGATATAGTTGTCTCCACAAGTACAGACATCCTATGTACCAGTGGACAATAGAACCATTCCACGGTTAATAGGATTACTATAAATTGTTGTATCCACTATTGTTACAATTAGTGGTGTGATTTTATTTTATAGAGTCAAAACGTGTAATAGCTGTTAGTTTACCTCTTAGCTATAATCTAGGTAATCTGTATCAACCAACTATCATTCCGCCAAGGATAGTGGTGATTCTTTGTGATTCAATCAATAAAGAATAACTGTTGAAAATTACATGTGACTCTATTTATTTGCTTGTTTGAATACTAATCAAGTTTAACTGTTTAGTTATTTGAAAAGAAATTGTATTCACCCCCCCTACAATACTCCTGTTGTTATCAAGGGACCAACAACTGGTATCAGAGCTTCAGTCTTGATAATTAATATCTTAGATCTGAATTCTCTCATGGCTGCATATTCTAATACAGCTTACCTTGAAAATGGCTCATCCAATAGACCACCCAAATTTGATGAAGATGAGTATGAAACTTAGAAGGCAAGATTCATGCTTCACCTTGAGTCTATTGACCCACTCATGCCTGGTATCGCCACAGATGGTCCATTTATGCCTACTGAGACTATTGGTAGTGCACCAGCTATAGCTAACACTCTTGCTATTCCTGGCAGAGAGGTTATTCTCACTCCTTCTAGATGGGATGCTGAGGATAAACGTCGTGTTGGACTTGACCCTAAGATCAGAACCTTGTTAGCTATAACTTTGCCTAACCCACTGTTCAAACTGATTAAGGGAAAATAAAATGCCAAGCTTATGTTGGACTATCTAGATGTTACCTATGAGGGTATGGGAGAAGTTAGGCAGAACAGAATGATTGCTTTAAAATGAGAATATAAAATGTTCTTTGCCTACAAGAATGAAACCCTTAAGCAAACCTTCATTAGGTTTAACTCCTTGATTGCTGACCTAATCACTCTGAATGTTACCTATAATGAGTTTGAACAAGTTAACAAATTCATAGATTCACTGCCCACTAAATGAAAATCTGTTACTGACCCCTTAAGAACCACTCAGACCCTAAAGAACTTTAACATGTCTTCTCTCTACAGTTCACTTTGGAACCATGAGAAGGCAGAGGCTAAATTTGAACTTAACTTAAAAGAAAACTTTAGGTCTTCCCCCACCACTTCAAAATCTTCTAAGATAGATGATACTGCTCTTATTGCTGCTGCTAAAAAGAAAGCTCAAAAGGCTTTACTCGTTTAAAAGTCACTGGCAGAAGAAGAGTCAGCTGGGAGTGATGTGGATAGTGGTACTGGGTTTGAAGAAAGCAGTGATGGTGAAAGTGATGCAGAAGGGTTTGCTGAAGGTATGGCTTTGCTGGCTAGGCAGTTCAAAAGGTTCAATCGTAATAGAACCGGCAAGTCATACAAAGGGAGTAAGAAACCGAGTGCTAGGTATAGCAGCAAGTCAGTCAAGGGTCCTAAATCTGAGTGTTATAATTATGGAAAGGTTAGACATTTTGCTGCTGAATGCATGTCCAGGAAACCTTCAACTTCACATGCTAACTCTTTCTCAAAAGCTGAAAAGTACAAAAACAAGTACAAAGCTATGAAAGCTCAGATGAAGGAAAGTGCTAAGACTGATAAGAAGGGTAAAAAGCCAGAAAAGGTTCTAGTTGCTGAGCATCATGATTGGGATGAAACCAGCTCATTGTCTTCCTCTGATAGTGATACTGATGATGATGGTGCTGGCTATGCTCAAGAAAAGAAGCTTTGTTTAATGGCCAAGGAGGTCAAGGAGTCTGATGAGGATGATAGTGGTAGCAAGTTTTTGGCTGATATGAGGAAAGCTGATCAGAAAAGAGATTCTCCTCAATGGAAAACTGAATTGATGTATAAGGTTGATAATTTTCGAACTTATACTGATGATGAAAAGGCCGAAATGTTTGACTACCTAAGAGTTGACTTATGTAGAGGCAGCAAACGTGAAGAAGTTTTGATATCAGACAACAAATCTTTAAATGAGAAACTTAAATGCAAAAATGATGAAGTTAAAATCTTGAAAGATGATATTTCAAAACTCGAAAAACAAAATTTTGCTTTAAGGTCTCTTCACGTTGAGGCAGCAGAAGTCAAGAACCAGCTGGATAATCTTAAAAAGGTTGTCGCTTCATGGTGTACATCTGCTCAATGCACAGCAAAGTGTGTTAACGAGCAGGTGCCTGCCCAAGTTGAAGCTTTCTTTGCTGGTGACTATGCTGCTGCTGCTGCCATTGCAGAGGTTACTTTCATGGACCCAATTCTTGAAACAGATCCTGAAGCTGTCTTCCCAAATACTTTTGCCAAGATAGTTAAAGGTAAAAAGGTCCTGACGAATAAATTTGTTAGACCTGCTACTGTGTCCCCACCACCTGCCATGAAAGAGATTTTGGAGGATGAGGTTAGAGCAAGAGAAGCCAGTACCTCAATTGATGAGACTACTGACCTCTCCAGCATCTACTACATGACTCCAAAAGAAAGACGTATCAAAAGGGAAATCACTGAAAATAATCTTAGAAAAGTTAAATCTACTGATTCCCCTTCGTGTTCGAGTTCCAATTATGCTGAGCCAGCTGATGACAAACTTACTGGTCAACTAGTAGCTGCAGACAAGCCAGTCAAACGTAATACTGGCAAGTCCAAGGCAGCAGAAAGAACATCTTCTAGTTCATCAGCTTCAGTAGACAAGCCAGTAACTTCCCACGCTGGCTCGTCAAATGATAAAGGCAAAGCAATACATCATGACTATGGTACTGTTTCCAAGAAGAAAGCTGCCCTTAAGGGAAAAGCAAAAGTGGACTCGAATGAAGAGCTGTCTATCACTGAGATTATGACAGTCAAGCTTGACCAACTTATTGAGGCAGTAACCAAACATCGCCCCGATCCCCTTTACAATGTGTATGACCCATCACCGATACCAAATGTGAGAAAATGCTACAAATGTGGCAGCAAGTTTCACTTAGCCAACCGGTGTCCTTTTACCCCAACCCCGTCTGCTGATGCTTCTTCAAGCAAACCAGCAGACAGGAAGAGATCATCAAATATGACCCTTCCAGAACCCATCCTTGGATGGGTTCCCAAAAAGAACTAATCTCTTAGCTACTGTGCAGGGCATTCAAAACAAGCAAATCTGGTATCTCGATAGTGGATGTTCGAGACATATGACCGGATGTAAGTCCCTACTAATGGACTATCAAGAAAAAAATGGTCCAGTTGTTTCGTATGGAGATAATTTGTTGGGTTACACAAAGGGTTTTGGTACTTTGACTAATGGGAATATCACATTCTCAAATGTTGCATATGTAGTTGGGCTTAAACATAATTTACTCAGCATAAGCCAACTGACAAGCAAGAACAAGATAGTCCAATTCAGAAAGAAAATTGGCACTATTTTTGATAAGACAGGGAAGCCACTACTGACTGCAAAACGTCATGAAAATATGTATCAAATTGACATGAACACAGCAGTCACAACAACTGATACTTGTTTCTATTCGAAGGCGGCAGACAACCTGAAATGGTTATGGCACAAGAGACTCTCACATCTCAACTTCAAAGATATTCACAAATTATCCAGTAGAAGTTTGGTGTCTGGGCTACCCACCATGTCTTATGTAAAGGACAGGCTGTGTCCTGGTTGTGAAAAAGGAAAACATCACCATGCCTCATTCAAATCATAGCAAATCTCATCTGTTGAGAAACCATTTTATTTACTTCATATGGATCTCTTTGGTCCTGTTAATGTGGCCAGCTGTAGTGGGAAGAAGTATACACTGGTTATTGTTGATGAATATTCCAGATACACCTGGGTATTCTTTTTGAAGCAAAAGAGTGAAGCTGCTGATGAAATTATCAATTTTATCAAAAGAATGGAGCTTTTAAATGGGCAACTGGTGAAATAGCTAAGAAGTGATCATGGTACAGAATTCAGAAATGCTACAGTAGAAGAATTTTGTGCTGATAATGGTATTTCACAGAACTTTTCTGTTGTGAGAACACCTCAACAAAATGGTGTTGCAGAAAGAAGAAACAGAACTCTCAATGAAGCAGCAAGATCTATGTTAGCTGAGTCTGGGCTGAAAAATTCATATTGGGCAGAGGCTGTGAACACTGCATGTTTTACCCAGAATAGATCTCTTATTGTGAAAAGACATCAGAAAACTACTTATGAAGTTCTCAAAGGAAGAAAACCCTCAATCTCATTTCTTCATGTATTTGGCACTCCCTGTTTCATTCTAAACAATAGGGATCAGTTGGGCAAGTTTGATGCCAAGACTGATGAAGGTATATTCTTGGGATATTCCAACATGTCAAAGGCATATAGGGTTTTCAATAAAAGAAGGGGTTGTTTTGAAGAATCGATTAATGTTACATTTGATGAAACTGCCCCAGCTTCATCTTCCTGTCAAGAAGATGAAGAGTTATTGTTTGAAGAGCCTACTCAGCAAGGTCTCTATGATGAAGAGGAACCAGCTACAAATCCCTCACCAATCCATGTTGCTAGGTTCTCTGATGATGAGATGGAACACTCTGTTCCATCTGTGTGTAAACCAAGTGGACCTACTGGATCTACTGAAGTCCTGCAACTTGAGCATAGGTCTACTGGTTCTGAAGGATCACAAGCTGGCACTGGTTATACTAATACTGAACAGCTGTCTCCAATTGCTGCTCATACCTTTGAACCAGCTGATGATCAAGATGCTGTGTGTTCCACAACAACTTCACCTATTCATAACACTAGATGGACAAAAGAGCATCTAATTGAGCAAGTCATTGGTAATCTGGCTAGTGGTGTTAAAACAAGAAGGCATGCAACCAGCAATATTTGTATGCATGTAAATTTTGTGTCTACCATTGAACCTAAATGTCCTGATGAAGCAATCAAAGATCCAAGCTGGGCAGGAGCTATGCAAGAAGAGATCTCCCAGTTTGATAGGAATAAAGTTTGGACATTGGTACCTAAACCTGATGATGAAACTAAGAAAATCATTGGTACCAAGTGGGTTTTCAAGAACAAGATGGATGAAGATGGGATTGTGATCAGAAACAAAGCTAGATTGGTAGCTCAAGGTTTCAAATAGGAAGAAGGATTGGATTATGGAGAGACTTATGCTCCAGTGGCTAGGATGGAAGCTATCAGACTGTTCTTGGCGTATGCTGCTAAGATGAACTTCAGGGTATTCCAGATGGATGTTAAATCTGCATTTCTAAATGGGAAGCTGCAAGAAGAAGTTTATGTCAAACAGCCTCCTGGTTTTGTAAGCAGTAAATATCCAGACCATATCTACAAGCTAGACAAAGCTCTTTATGGCCTCAAACAGGCTCCAAGAGCATGGTATGAGACACTTCATGTGTATCTCACTGGTATAGGTTTTAAAGTTGGAACAATTGACACCACTCTGTTCTCAAAAGAGACAAATGGTGATCTCTTGCTGGTACAGATATATGTGGATGATATTATTTATGGATCTAAAAATGAGAAACATTGTCAAGATTTTTCAAAACTTATGTCAAAGACATATGAAATGAGCTTACAGAGAGACTTGCAATACTTTTTGGGATTGCAAATTAAACAACTTGATGATGGAATTTTTATAAGTCAGGATAAATATATCAAAGATATGCTAAAGAAATTTGGTCTGACCTGTTTAAAGGATATAGGGACTCTAATGGCAGCAACTATTAAAATAGATGCTGATCCTAATGGTGAACCAGTCAATATCACTGAATATAGAGGTATGATTGGATCCCTACTTTATCTCACAGCCAGCAGACCAGATATTATGTTTGCCACATGTCTCTGTGCCAGATATCAAGCTGATCCTAAAGAGTCACACTTGCTAGCAGTAAAAAGGATATTTAGCTATCTGAAAGCTACTGCTAAACGTGGTCTTTGGTATCCCAAAGATCAGGATTTTGAGCTAATTGGGTATTCAGATGCTGGTTTTGCAGGGTGTAAGATAGACAGGAAAAGTACTACTGGTGGTTACCAGTTACTGGGTGGTAGGCTAGTCAGCTGGACGAGAAAAAAGCAAAATACTGTGTCCACATCTACTGCTGAGGCAGAATACGTTTCTGCTGGTAGTTGTACTGCTCAAGTACTATGGATGCAAAGCCAGCTGAAAGACTATGGTGTTCATGTGTAATAACCCGACTTTTTCCGTTAAATACTTAATAACCATTTATTAAATTCAATGATTTTTCCATGCCATATTTTTTTTTATATTAAAGAACAGACTACTTTTGATATGTGTTAATTTATCACTAGAAAATTTTGAAAATTAGTAATAATAAAGTTAATATTTGAAACTAATAACTTATGAAAGATATATAAATACTTTATAAATAAATATATAAAATGATAAATAAAAATATATAATAAATGGTTAAATTGAATTTCGACATCACTAGATTCGTATATATTTCTAGTCACTATTTAGATCAAAGTTGTAAGAAATTTTGTTTACTACTTTTTAGTATTTTTTTTTATATAAAACACTACGATTAGTGAAACCAAGAAAAATACCTTTTCAGACAACGAAACCCATGAATACTTATTTTATATAATAATTAAGTTTTAAAAAAAATTGAATTATTTAATTGGGATATTTTTAAATTAAACCCGAGAAAATTAGTTTAAACATTCATGTTTCAATAAAGGACAAATATTTATTTAATGTAAAATATTATAAATAAGTATTTTATGAAAAACACAAACCAGGTATGGCGTCAAGAGTTTAAAAGGTTTCAAACAATATGGATATATATAATTTTTTTATAAATATAAAATTAACCAGTCATTGAATCATATTAAGATAAAATACATTGGATCTTAGCTAAAGGATAAAAATTTAATTATAACATGTGACTTTACAGTAATACCCGTGTTTACCAAATTATTACACCCGTGATATATTCATACCCGTGACTACACTGTATTATCCGTGATGTCTATTATTAAGATAGATATATCCCGTAACTATACAGTTAACACTCGTGTTTTATAGCTGTGATATATATATATATATATATATATATATATATATATATATATATATATATATATATATATATATATATATATATATATATTAATCTATAACCCTAATTTATTCATACCCGTTCATTTTTCTTCTTCTCCTAAAGAACACCCACATTCTTCTTCACTTCTAACCTCAAATTCTCCTTCAATATTTGCTTGATCACAAAATCGTTTACATATTCGGATTCCTCTCGAAGAGCTCTACTTATCCATACCAACAATTTATTGATTTGAGTAAGTTTTAAAAACTCCAATTTTCTAGTTTTCATATTTTTGTTATATATTAGGGTAGATATAGTGTCTAGTGCTCAAGTCCTTGTATGTATGCATGATATTGTTCGTTAATTTGATCATTTGTTGACTTGTTGATGAATCACGAATTTGAATGGTATGTTACTGATATGAACATGATATTTTTAGTTTATGAAATACTTATAAATGAAATCCTTGTGAAATACTATTAATTTTAGGCTCAAGAATCACTTGATTTCGTTTAGAATTGCTTCCGGTATGATTAATTGAAGTTTAACATGATATTACATGAAATCCAAATTGTTTTTCCATGTTTCTAGAATTTTGACTTTGTTATCTGTAAATATAAGTATGTAGATGTATTACTATTAAAAAACTATTAATTTTAGGCTCAAGAATCAATTGATTTCGTTATCGTATGCTCCCGATATGTTAAATTGAAGTTTTCATGTGATCTTGCTATGAATCCTAATTTTCTGAGATGAATGCTTTATGATTGAGTTTGTGAACTAATGTTTGATGTATAGATAATTGAAAAACACCCAAGATAGACTTAAGATTCATGTTAATCGGATATGTAAAGCCCTCGTTATGGTTAATTAAAGGTTTATGATTTTGTTGCTTAAAAATTTATTTCGGTTTAAAAATTCGTAATTGAAACTGTGAATCTGGGAAAGTATACTATATATTCAGGTCCGGAGAGGTATATAGTTGTATTGCTTGCGGAAAAAAACATTTAGTTTTCATTTAGATATTGTCCAATTCCGATAAAAGAGTCAAAATATATGGCCAAATCAAAGTTAGAATTTTATATTATTTAAAACCGGACAGAACAGTTTCATTGGGATACGTGCGACTTGATCTCAGGATTCTGGGTTCACGGTTGCGTGCGTATCGAAAAATTAATAAGTTTAGACTCCAGAAACGCGTCATTTGGATACTTTTTGGATTTGATATGATTTTTCAAAGTTTATACATGAGTACCGAAACGATTCAGCATTATAGCCTGGTACGTTTTCAGTCACTGCAAGCTTTCTGTTTAGGGTTAGAGGTTGTGCTTCGGATATATTATAGTCGACTAAATTCCGGAGATTTTAGCGTGTATTTCAAGTCAAACAGACCTGTACTTATTTTTATAAAAATTCTGGAAGTTGACTACATTATTTAAGCTAAATAATATGTGCAATTGACTTTGTTTGACCAAATGGGTTTAATGGGTCAAAATGGGTAACGGTCAGTGTAGAAAAGTCTCAAACGTCGATTTAAGTAAGTTTAAAGGTTGTGGTGTTTAAAAAAAATAAGTTGTGGCATGTTTTGGTCAAAATGGGTGTTTATGACCCATTTGGGTCATACGAGCCTACTTTGACCCATATGCGAAATTTTGAGAACCAAAGGTATGTAACACATCCCGTATATTGATTTAAGTATGTTTGCAAGTTTTGGTGCTTTAAAAATGAGTTTGGGTCAAATTTGGTTTAAAGAAAGTTTTATGACTCATTCGGGTCAAACGTGCATAAATTGACCCATATGCATAATTTTGGAAAACGAAAGTCACCAACACATCTAAAATGTCATTTTTGAGCTGTGATAAAAATTTGGTTAAGTCTGGTCAGCCGGATTCAAATTTGGATCGTCAACCGAAAATTTTAGTATTTTAACAAAATTGTCAAAATAACTCTCGGACCTACTTTGAGGACTCGCAAGTTGAAATCAGTTAAGTTTAGATAAAAACTATTATTTGGTATTGAAAGTATTTGTGACAAGCTTTAAAACGATATATTATTTGTATAATTTTGTTGAGTCTAAACAGGTATAAAACAAGCGAGAAAATGGGCAATCGTTGCTGATTTTGAACACTTAACAAAAATTTTATCAGCATTTTATGTTTCGGGAGACTGTTTTCGCGAGGTCATAACTTTAAAACCGTAACTCCGTTTTTGTCAAATAAACTGTCTATAGAAAGGTGGGATGACATACTTTCCAATGGTCACGACCTAAGGTATTATATCGAATTTGGTGGGACCCTGAATCAGCTGCAAAATACTAAAAAATACATATATGTAAATAATATAAATTTTTCTAAGTAAAAATGAATAACTTAAGTTTGACCTATGTTTGACTACTTGACCTACTTGTGTAATTTTATGCGGTTGTTGACTTGTGTTAATCATGTTGACTGTGTTTGACTTGCGTTTGACTTACATTTGACTTACTTTGACTTGCGTTGACTTTTGTTGACTTTTGCTAAATTTTGCTAAATTTATGAGTCGGACTTGAGCAATAGGACTATACGAACCCTATGACCTGACCTAGCTTGTTAGACATTTATTAACCAACATATATTCTTTAGGATGAGGTCTACGGTTACTTGCATTCCGAGTATTGGTTACATCTACGTGAATTGTTTATTGGGCTACAAAGGTGAGTTTCATTTGCTCCCTTTTTAATTGCTTTTGCAATATATATTTTTGGGCTGAGAATACATGCACTGCTTTTATAAATGTTTACAAAATAGACACAAGTACTTAAAAATATATTCTACGTTGAGTTGTACCACTGGCATATTTCCCTGTAGCTTGGTAACTACTATTTACATGGGTATTGTAAACGCGAATCCTGTTGATAGATCTATCGGGCCTGACAACCTCAACCGGACTGGACGACCAGTATTCAACGGTTGCACAGTACTTCGTTTCGGTAACTACACTTGGTACTGTGTAGTGAGATTTCATAATAAAGGGAATATGCGACGTTGATTAAATGTTAAGTATGGTTACCAAGTGCTCAACCACTTAGAATGCTTTACATACACTTGCGAGTGTATTATGTTTATGATTATGAAATCTTGTGGTCTATTGAAACTATTGATAACTGTTGTTATGATAAACCTATGAACTCACCAACCTTTTGGTTGACACTTTTAGCATGTTTATTCTCAGGTTTTTCAAAAGTGCTTCCGTTGTCTGCTTGCTATTTGCTCAAGGTGCTGCATGGAGTCTTTTATGCCATATTTTCAAAAAGACATTGCATTCAAATATTATTGTTATAATCTGTTATTAAATAAATTGATGATTTAGTCATTTTGTATAAGTTGTCATAATATATATTTAGGATATGTCTATATTTTGGTAAACTTTCTATGTATAGAAAGTATGTTTTTTAATTTTTTTTTAAAATGAATGCAATGTTTTATCAAAACATATCATATAGAGGTCGAAACCTCGCTGTGGGACCGTAGATAACGTACCGTGTCAATAGCGATTTTGGCGGGTCGTTAGAGATGGTATCAGAGCATTGGTTCTAGGGAATTAGGTGCATTAATGTGTCTGACATGGACCGTTAGGATACATTAGTGATCTAGTCTAGAACCGTGTCGTTACACTTATATGTGATTATGTGCATATTCTGTATTAATATAATATTATTATTACTATCGGTGAGAAAGTATTTCTCCCTTTGATTACAAGCCTTCTCATGCTCAAACGAGTTCATTTTCAACACCCCGGTCATTGAAAAACCAAGAAGCGTCATTCAGGACTTCCGAAATTTCTGACATTCCTACGTGAGTTATTACTTATATAATTTTTTTAGATATCATTTGTGTTATAACATGTGCTTATGTGCTTCGATTAAGAAATTCCGGACGTCTCAAATTGTGAATCGGAAGAAGTCTTTTCCGACTCACGAAGATTCTCAGTAGTTTCAAAGACATTCTTACGACATTCCCTTTCAATATTATTAATTATAATATTATATTCTCATACTATTTTTAGTACAACTCTTTTTGAAATCATTTTGATTCATAAATTTTGGAAAACGACACTTGTTTCATATCCAAAAATATTTTGGAGTAGTGTTGGAATGAAAGTATGACTTAGTGTAATATAATTACGCTTGATCAATGTGGTTATATTACGGTAAGTCATGCAGAAGTTCTAATGGAACGTGATGGTGGTAATGCTTGATCAACCTTATCTTCACCATGTACCATGTTACAAGACTCTGTTTTCTGCGCTGATATCTGAATATACCAAGACTCTATATGTCACATCATTTGAGTCACGTGTGGTTTCCTTCTCATCTTTGTTATATCATACTTGCACTCCGAACCATTTATTCAAAGGTATTCGTTATCAAAGAAATATGATCTCGTTTTGCCCAACTTTCATACTTAACTACAAGATGCTCGATCTTATTATGTCAAGACGAACATTCCTATCTTCACTTGTTTCCTAAACGCAGTTTAATCGCACCAACCAAAATTTCGGGACGAAATTTTCTTTAACGGGTAGGTAATGTAATAACCCGACTTTTTCCGTTAAATACTTAATAACCATTTATTAAATTCAATGATTTTTCCATGCCATATTTTTTTTTATATTAAAGAACAGACTACTTTTGATATGTGTTAATTTATCACTAGAAAATTTTGAAAATTAGTAATAATAAAGTTAATATTTGAAATTAATAACTTATGAAAGATATATAAATACTTTATAAATAAATATATAAAATGATAAATAAAAATATATAATAAATGGTTAAATTGAATTTCGACATTACTAGATTCGTATATATTTCTAGTCACTATTTAGATCCAAGTTGTAAGAAATTTTGTTTACTACTTTTTAGTATTTTTTTTTATATAAAACACTACGATTAGTGAAACCAAGAAAAATACCTTTTCAGACAACGAAACCCATGAATACTTATTTTATATAATAATTAAGTTTTTAAAAAAATCGAATTATTTAATTGGGATATTTTTAAATTAAACCCGAGAAAATTAGTTTAAACATTCATGTTTCAATAAAGGACAAATATTTATTTAATGTAAAATATTATAAATAAGTATTTTATGAAAAACACAAACCAGGTATGGCGTCAAGAGTTTAAAAGGTTTCAAACAATATGGATATATATAATTTTTTTATAAATATAAAATTAACCAGTCATTGAATCATATTAAGATAAAATACATTGGATCTTAGCTAAAGGATAAAAATTTAATTATAACATGTGACTTTACAGTAATACCCGTGTTTACCAAATTATTACACCCGTGATATATTCATACCCGTGACTACACTGTATTATCCGTGATGTCTATTATTAAGATAGATATATCCCGTGACTATACAGTTAACACTCGTGTTTTATAGCTGTGATATATATATATATATATATATATATATATATATATATATATATATATATATATATTAATCTATAACCCTAATTTATTCATACCCGTTCATTTTTCTTCTTCTCCTGAAGAACACCCACATTCTTCTTCACTTCTAACCTCAAATTCTCCTTCAATATTTGCTTGATCACAAAATCGTTTACATATTCGGATTCCTCTCGAAGAGCTCTACTTATCCATACCAACAATTTCTTGATTTGAGTAAGTTTTAAAAACTCTAATTTTCTAGTTTTCATATTTTTGTTACATATTAGGGTAGATATAGTGTCTAGTGCTCAAGTCCTTGTATGTATGCATGATATTGTTCGTTAATTTGATCATTTGTTGACTTGTTGATGAATCACGAATTTGAATGGTATGTTACTGATATGAACATGATATTTTTAGTTTATGAAATACTTATAAATGAAATCCTTGTGAAAAACTATTAATTTTAGGCTCAAGAATCACTTGATTTCATTTAGAATTGCTTCCGGTATGATTAATTGAAGTTTAACATGATATTACATGAAATCCAAATTGTTTTGCCATGTTTCTAGAATTTTGACTTTGTTATTTGTAAATATAAGTATGTAGATGTATTACTATTAAAAAACTATTAATTTTAGGCTCAAGAATCAATTGATTTCGTTATCGTATGCTCCCGATATGTTAAATTGAAGTTTTCATGTGATCTTGCTATGAATCCTAATTTTCTGAGATGAATGCTTTATGATTGAGTTTGTGAACTAATGTTAGATGTATAGATAATTGAAAAACACCCAAGATAGACTTAAGATTCATGTTAATCGGATATGTAAAGCCCTCGTTATGGTTAATTAAAGGTTTGTGATTTTGTTGCTTAAAAATTTATTTCGGTTTAAAAATTCGTAATTGAAACTGTGAATCTGGGAAAGTATACTATATATTCAGGTCCGGAGAGGTATATAGTTGTATTGCTTGCGGAAAAAAACATTTAGTTTTCATTTAGATATTGTCCAATTCCGATAAAAGAGTCAAAATCTATGGCCAAATCAAAGTTAGAATTTTATATTATTTAAAACCGGACAGAACAGTTTCATTGGGATGCGTGCGACTTGATCTCAGGATTCTGGGTTCACGGTTGCGTGCGTATCGAAAAATTAATAAGTTTAGACTCCAGAAACGCGTCATTTGGATACTTTTTGGATTTGATATGATTTTTCAAAGTTTATACATGAGTACCGAAACGATTCAGCATTATAGCCTGGTACGTTTTCAGTCACTGCAAGCTTTCTGTTTAGGGTTAGAGGTTGTGCTTCGGATATATTATAGTCGACTAAATTCCGGAGATTTTGGCGTGTATTTCAAGTCAAACGGACCTGTACTTATTCTTATAAAAATTCTGGAAGTTGACTACATTATTTAAGCTAAATAATATGTGCAATTGACTTTGTTTGACCAAATGGGTTTAATGGGTCAAAATGGGTAACGGTCAGTGTAGAAAAGTCTCAAACGTCGATTTAAGTAAGTTTAAAGGTTGTGGTGTTTAAAAAAAATAAGTTGTGGCATGTTTTGGTCAAAATGGGTGTTTATGACCCATTTGGGTCATACGAGCCTACTTTGACCCATATGCGAAATTTTGAGAACCAAAGGTATGTAACACATCTCGTATATTGATTTAAGTATGTTTGCAAGTTTTGGTGCTTTAAAAATGAGTTTGGGTCAAATTTGGTTTAAAGAAAGTTTTATGACTCATTCGGGTCAAACGTGCATAAATTGACCCATATGCATAATTTTGGAAAACGAAAGTCACCAACACATCTAAAATGTCATTTTTGAGCTGTGATAAAAATTTGGTTAAGTCTGGTCAGCCGGATTCAAATTTGGATCGTCAACCGAAAATTTTAGTATTTTAACAAAATTGTCAAAATGACTCTCGGATCTACTTTGAGGACTCGCAAGTTGAAATCAGTTAAGTTTAGATAAAAACTATTATTTGGTATTGAAAGTATTTGTGACAAGCTTTAAAACGATATATTATTTGTATAATTTTGTTGAGTCTAAACAGGTATAAAACAAGCGAGAAAATGGGCAATCGTTGCTGATTTTGAACACTTAACAAACATTTTATCAGCATTTTATGTTTCGGGAGACTGTTTTCGCGAGGTCATAACTTTAAAACCGTAACTCCGTTTTTGTCAAATAAACTGTCTATAGAAAGGTGGGATGACATACTTTCTAATGGTCACGACCTAAGGTATTATATCAAATTTGGTGGGACCCTGAATCAGCTGCAAAATACTAAAAAATACATATATGTAAATAATATAAATTTTTCTAAGTAAAAATGAATAACTTAAGTTTGACATATGTTTGACTACTTGACCTACTTGTGTAATTTTATGCGGTTGTTGACTTGTGTTAATCATGTTGACTGTGTTTGACTTGCGTTTGACTTACATTTGACTTACTTTGACTTGCGTTGACTTTTGTTGACTTTTGCTAAATTTTGCTAAATTTATGAGTCGGACTTGAGCAATAGGATGTTAGACATTTATTAACCAACATATATTCTTTAGGATGAGGTCTACGGTTACTTGCATTCCGAGTATTGGTTACATCTACGTGAATTGTTTATTGGGCTACAAATGTGAGTTTCATTTGCTCCCTTTTTAATTGCTTTTGCAATATATATTTTTGGGCTGAGAATACATGCGCTGCTTTTATAAATGTTTACAAAATAGACACAAGTACTTAAAAATATATTCTACGTTGAGTTGTACCACTGACATATTTCCCTGTAGCTTGGTAACTACTATTTACATGGGTATTGTAAACGCGAATCCTGTTGATAGATCTATCGGGCCTGACAACCTCAATCGGACTGGACGACCAGTATTCAACGGTTGCACAGTACTTCGTTTCGGTAACTACACTTGGTACGGTGTAGTGAGATTTCATAATAAAGGGAATATGCGACGTTGATTAAATGTTAAGTATGGTTACCAAGTGCTCAACCACTTAGAATGCTTTACATACACTTGCGAGTGTATTATGTTTATGATTATGAAATCTTGTGGTCTATTGAAACTATTGATAACTGTTGTTATGATAAACCTATGAACTCACCAACCTTTTGGTTGACACTTTTAGCATGTTTATTCTCTGGTTTTTCAAAAGTGCTTCCGTTGTCTGCTTGCTATTTGCTCAAGGTGCTACATGGAGTCTTTTATGCCATATTTTCAAAAAGACATTGCATTCAAATATTATTGTTATAATCTGTTATTAAATAAATTGATGATTTAGTCATTTTGTATAAGTTGTCATATATATTTAGGATATGTCTATATTTTGGTAAACTTTCTATGTATAGAAAGTATGTTTTTTTTTTTTTAAATGAATGCAATGTTTTATCAAAACATATCATATAGAGGTCGAAACCTCGATGTGGGACCGTAGATAACGTACCGCGTCAATAGCGATTTTGGCGGGTCGTTAGATCATGTTACAAAGACTCCAATCTACTGTGACAACATAAGTGCAATAGCTATCACCAACAATCCTGTGATGCATTCAAGAACAAAGCACATTGACAAAGCCCTTAGATGAGAAACGTTTTAACTATCTCATCTCTGAGCTGGGTATGCTTGAACTTTAAATAAAAGACAATTTTTGTTGATGTGCTGGCTCTACAACATGTAGGGCAAGCCAGTAAGCCATTTTTGTTACCTTACTGCCTACATGTAAAACACTCAGCACAACAAGGTCTTTTATACTTTGGTTACTCAAAATGTTTTTAATTGATATAATAAATAGCTCACAAAATTTAATGATTCCTTAAATATGCAACTCATTTACTTTCAATGATTTAAATTAAATTCATGACATATTAAATGTAATAAAGTATCTTGTATTTAATACAAAACTTATTTTGTGGTTTTTAAATTTTTTAAAAAAAAAGGTTAATTAAAACCTGCTGCATTTAATGTTGAATGGGAGGTATGAGTATTCAAGCCGTATATACGTCAAATCATCAGTCTGTGTCCCCTCGAGTGTACCAGTCTGTCACATCTGCCCACGCACCTGCTAATAGCAGTTGTCATTTTCTCTCTCCTGCCCTTTTCACCCAATCACAACGGTTAAAAGAGTGTTTTATCTTTCATAATAACCTTTGATTATTCAGTTTTTAAATTCACACTCTTCTATCTAAAAATCCCCAAACCTTAAAATTAATTCATACATCCATCTTCTACGAAATCATCAATGGCAGAACAACAACAACATCAATCACCGCCTGCTGCAACCCAGACAGAGGAACAACAACCACAGCAACAACAACCGGTAGCACCACAACAACTGGAACAGCAACCACCACCGGTCATTGAAGAACAAGTGGTGCAGGGCCCTCTGTTCAACCTGCACCCAAGCCTTGTTAGGGCTGGAAATGCACCAGAACACTCCTGCATTAGCCTATCAAGAGGCAATGCTGCTCATGCCCTTTCAATTCCCAAAACCAAAGCCAACTTGGGTTATGATGCTCTTATCGATTACATACGACAATCACCACTGGCTAGAGCTATTACCGGCGTACCCTCTTGTCTTTATCCAGCTTGTTTGGCCAGATTCTGGTATACTGCCACCACGGCCACCACTCAACAGAACGTTCCATGTATTCATGGCATGGTGACTGAAACCCTAGCCTGCTCTATCACTGTTGATGCCATCTGACGTGCTCTCCAATTACCCATTGGTCCGTTCGTTAATTCACCAACCAGTGATGAGTTTTGAAAAGAGGTACTGGAGATTATAGGGTTTTATGGACCAGTGGCTCATACGCCCTTAAGGAGGCAGATGCAACCTCTGTGGAATTATTTCTTTGGTTGCTGACTCACTGCATCAGTCAGAAGTCCTGGAGCTTTGATCATTGCTCAGATTTTGAGCTGAAGATTGGTCATGGGATGCTATTCAATCGAAATATTGATTATGCCGATAAAATTTACTTAAGGCTAAGGGAAATGCTGCTTGCACCTAAACGAGCACACTTAATCCCCTTTCCAAGGTTTTTAAGCCTTGTTTTTTGAAAATGAGCTGGGTGAAGCTTACCAGCAGATTGCTGATGAATCATTCGACCTGCCTCTAAAACAAGGGAGAATGCCAAAAGATGCTCCTGCTACTCCATATAATGTCCTGACACCAGGCATGCTTGAGTATCTTACTGCTCGAGGTGGAGTGAACCAACCGGCTGCCTCTGGTGCTGCACCAGCTGAGGGGGAGGGACCTTAGTGAAAGCCAGTTGTAAAAAGGAAGAAGCCAACTACCTCAACTAGTACAGCCACCGTCTCACATACTGGTAAAGCAGTAGTTGTATTAGAATCTAGTGCTCTCTGATCATAAAGAACAGCCCTAGTCTTATATACTGACTATCTACTTCTAGTATTGGAATCCGTTGCTTAACTATTTCTTGGTAACAGGCAAATCTAAACGAGCAAAAGCTGGCTCCAAGCTCACCACATGGGAGATTTCACCAGTCTCAACTGCTGCTCCTGCAAAGGATGTGGCTATGGAACCTGGTGCGTTTCTAGTCCAAACAGCAGAAAATTCTAACATAATTAAAAATCTTTTATTTGTTGACTTGAAAAATGAATGTGGAGTTCAAGGTATAACCCTGGCTCCCAAGCTGACTGGTTTTAAAACTAGTGTTAAGAAGAGTAGCAACCCATACTCTTCTAGCCAGACAATTCCACATTTTTCAAAATTGAACTTAATGCTATATCCTCTGCTGCCAGTACAATCAGCAGAGCAAATACCTGACCCCCAAAGCAAACTTGAGCTGGCTCTTCATCGTGTTGAACCAACTCAGGATACTGCACAGTCATTATGTTACTCGGATCATGATAAGAGTCTCACTCCTACATCATTACCAGCCAGAACTCTTACACTATCTGGGTCAACATGTGTCGCCAATGAGTCAGCAGAGTCACAGCTGTACTTACAGACACCTTATTCTATCTCATTCGAAGCTCTGACCAAATCACCAGTCTGTCCTCAGAGACCAACAACAGATGCAATTGTTGAGTCAAATTTATTTGGTTCTACAGTTGTTAACATAAAATGTTCTATTGTTTCAGATCTTAGTAGGGTAGATGAACAAGCAGAGGGGGAGCAAGTTAAAGATGATATTATTCCTACTAAGTAGATTGCTGCCTCTGCTACTGGTATTGGTGCTACTGTTTCTCCTACTGGTGGTGCTGATTGTAGTGACCCGAACTTTTCCATGTTTATATATATTAATTGAGATTGATATTTACATGATTAAATGTTTCCAACATGTTAAGCAATCAAACTTTTTAAGACTTGATTAATTGAAATATGTTTCATATAGACAATTGACCACCCAAGTTGACCGGTGATTCACGAACGTTAAAACTTGTAAAAACTATATGATGACATATATATGGATATATATATATAGTTAACATGATACTATGATAAGTAAATATATCATTAAGTATATTAACAATGAACTACATATGTAAAAACAAGACTACTAACTTAATGATTTTTAAACGAGACATATATGTAACGATTATCGTTGTAAAGACATTTAATGTATATATATATCATATTAAGAGATATTCATACATGATAATATCATGATAATATAATAATTTAAAATCTCATTTGATATTATAAACATTGGGTTAACAACATTTAACAAGATCGTTAACGTAAAGGTTTCAAAAAAACACTTACATTTAACGACTAACGATGACTTAACGACTCAGTTAAAATGTATATACATGTAGTGTTTTAATATGTATTTATAAACTTTTGAAAGACTTCAATACACTTATCAAAATACTTCTACTTAACAAAAATGCTTACAATTACATCCTCGTTCAGTTTCATTAACAATTCTACTCGTATGCACCCGTATTCGTACTCGTACAATACATAGCTTTTAGATGTATGTACTATTGGTATATACACTCCAATGATCAGCTCTTAGTAGCCCATGTGAGTCACCTAACACATTTGGGAACCATCATTTGGCAACTAGCATGAAATATCTCATAAAATTACAAAAATATGTGTAATCATTCATGACTTATTTACATGAAAACAAAATTACATATCCTTTATATCTAATCCATACACCAATGACCAAAAACACCTACAAACACTTTCATTCTTCAATTTTCTTCATCTAATTGATCTCTCTCAAGTTCTATCTTCAAGTTCTAAGTGTTCTTCATATATTCTACAAGTTCTAGTTACATAAAATCAAGAATACTTTCAAGTTTACTAGCTCACTTCCAATCTTGTAAGGTGATCATCCAACCTCAAGAAATCTTTGTTTCTTATAGTAGGTTATCATTCTAATACAATGTAATAATCATATTCAAACTTTGGTTCAATTTCTATAACTATAACAATCTTATTTCAAGTGATGATCTTACTTGAACTTGTTTTCGTGTCATGATTCTACTTCAAGAACTTCGAGCCATCCAAGGATCCGTTGAAGCTAGATCCATTTTTCTTTTTTCCAGTAGGTTTATCCAAGGAACTTAAGGTAGTAATGATGTTCATAACATCATTCGATTCATACATATAAAGCTATCTTATTCGAAGGTTTAAACTTGTAATCACTAGAACATAGTTTAGTTAATTCTAAACTTGTTCGCAAACAAAAGTTAATCCTTCTAACTTGACTTTTAAAATCAACTAAACACATTTTCTATATCTATATGATATGCTAACTTAATGATTTAAAACCTGGAAACACGAAAAACACCGTAAAACCGGATTTACACCGTCGTAGTAACACCGCGGGCTGTTTTGGGTTAGTTAATTAAAAACTATGATAAACTTTGATTTAAAAGTTGTTATTCTGAGAAAATGATTTTTATTATGAACATGAAACTATATACAAAAATTATGGTTAAACTCAAAGTGGAAGCATGTTTTCTAAAATGGTCATCTAGACGTCGTTCTTTCGACTGAAATGACTACCTTTACAAAAATGACTTGTAACTTATTTTTCCGACTATAAACCTATAATTTTTCTGTTTAGATTCATAAAATAGAGTTCAATATAAAACCATAGCAATTTGATTCACTCAAAACGGATTTAAAATGAAGAAGTTATGGGTAAAACAAGATTGGATAATTTTTCTCATTTTAGCTACGTGAAAATTGGTAACAAATCTATTCCAACCATAACTTAATCAACCTGTATTGTATATTATGTAATCTTGAGATACCATAGACACGTATACAATGTTTCGACCTATCATGTCGACACATCTATATATATTTCGGAACAACCATAGACACTCTATATGTGAATGTTGGAGTTAGCTATACAGGGTTGAGGTTGATTCCAAAATATATATAGTTTGAGTTGTGATCAATACTGAGATACGTATACACTGGGTCGTGGATTGATTCAAGATAATATTTATCGATTTATTTCTGTACATCTAACTGTGGACAACTAGTTGTAGGTTACTAACGAGGACAACTGACTTAATAAACTTAAAACATCAAAATATATTAAAAGTGTTGTAAATATATTTTGAACATACTTTGATATATATGTATATATTGTTATAGGTTCGTGAATCAACCAGTGGCCAAGTCTTACTTCCCGACGAAGTAAAAATCTGTGAAAGTGAGTTATAGTCCCACTTTTAAAATCTAATATTTTTGGGATGAGAATACATGCAGGTTTTATAAATGATTTACAAAATAGACACAAGTACATGAAACTACATTCTATGGTTGAATTATCGAAATCGAATATGCCCCTTTTTATTGAGTCTGGTAATCTAAGAATTAGGGAACAGACACCCTAATTGACACGAATCCTAAAGATAGATCTATTGGGCCTAACAAACCCCATCCAAAGTACCGGATGCTTTAGTACTTCGAAATTTATATCATATCCGAAGGGTGTCCCGGAATGATGGGGATATTCTTATATATGCATCTTGTTAATGTCGGTTACCAGGTGTTCACCATATGAATGATTTTTATCTCTATGTATGGGATGTGTATTGAAATATGAAATCTCGTGGTCTATTATTATGATTTGATATATATAGGTTAAACTTATAACTCACCAACATTTTTGTTGACGTTTTAAGCATGTTTATTCTTAGGTGATTATTAAGAGCTTCCGCTGTCGCATACTTAAATAAGGACGAGATTTGGAGTCCATGCTTGTATGATATTGTGTAAAAACTGCATTCAAGAAACTTATTTTGTTGTAACATATTTGTATTGTAAACCATTATGTAATGGTCGTGTGTAAACAGGATATTTTAGATTATCATTATTTGATAATCTACGTAAAGCTTTTTAAACCTTTATTGATGAAATAAAGGTTATGGTTTGTTTTAAAATGAATGCAGTCTTTGAAAAACGTCTCATATAGAGGTCAAAACCTCGCAACGAAATCAATTAATATGGAACGTTTTTAATCAATAAGAACGGGACATTTCAGTTGGTATCCGAGCGTTGGTCTTAGAGAACCAGAATTTTGCATTAGTGTGTCTTATCGAGTTTGTTAGGATGCATTAGTGAGTCTGGATTTCGACCGTGTTTACTTGAAAAATGATTGCTTAACAAATTTTGTTGGAAACTATATATTTTTAACATGTGAATATTATGTGATATATTAATCTCTTAACGCGTTTGATATTATGTGATAGATGTCTACCTCTAGAACAAGTCCCATTGACTCACCTAATAATAATGAAGAGTTAAATGTAAATTGGAATGATTCGTGGACTGATTCACAAGTTCCCGAAGAAGAACCGGAAGAAGAGTCGGAACCGGAAGAAGAATCGGAACCGGAAGAAGAATCGGAACCGGAAGAAGAAATAGAACCGGTGGGGGAAATAATAAAAAGATTAAGTAAAAGAAAATCCTCAACCAACCGACCAAAGTTAATTATGGTCAATGGTGTTTCCGCCAAGGAAGCAAAGTATTGGGAGGATTACCAATTCTCCGATGAATCGGATCCCGACAAGGATTCCGATGATGTTATAGAAATTACTCCAACACAATTTAATAAGGTAAAAGAGAACAATAAGGGAAAGGGCATAAAAATAGAGAAATTTGATTCCAAACCCGATGAACTTTATATGTATCATCAACACTCGTATTTCTTAAGTTGTGACAATAACCCGGGAACCTCTAAACCACCAGGTTTTTCTAAACCAATGTGGAAAACGACGGCTCATATTAGGGGAACATCATATATCCCTAGAAACTTGGCAAAACGAACCAAAACCGAAGAAGAAGAAAAGAGCGAGTCGGAATAAGATAGTTGTATTCGTGTGGTATAATATATGTAATATAGTGTGCTTATGCTTTATGAGATATGTAAAAAAAATTGCTTGTATTAATAAGTATTTTTTTATATGAATCTAACTCTTGTCTATTTTTACAGTATAAAAACACAAAATGGATAGACAACCCAATATTTTAAGAGACCTACCCGGAGACATGATTGATGAAATCTTGTCTAGAGTCGGTCAGAATTCTTCGGCACAACTATTTAAGGCGAGATCAGTTTGTAAGACATTCGAAGAACGTTCCAAGAATGCCTTGGTTTATAAAAGGCTTTCTTTTGAAAGATGGGGGATATCACATTGGGAAACCCATAAGTTACGATGTGTTTACTTTGACGCATATATTACGGGGAACCCAAATGCTATTTTACGCAACGGGTTAAGAAATTATTTTGACTCAATGTATCCGAATATAGGACTTCATGATTTAGAAAAAGCGGCTAACATGCAACATAAAGAAGCATGTTATGCTTACGGGTTAGTAATGTTCGCTTCTCACCAAAGTGAGAAAAAGAACATCGGGCTACAACTATTAAACAAAACGTTCCCACAAGTGACGGAGTCGGTAATTGGGGTAAGAAATGAGGTTTTTAGGTTATTACGAGACTGTTGGTCATTACGTAACCTTCGTCCTTTTGATGACGTCACAACACGTTGTCATACTATCGGTCACAACGGTTACATTCCACAAGACCAAGGATGGGAAGTGGTATTAGTAAAACCAGAATGCATGACTTGTTTCTGGACGTATGAATTACGTGTCTTTGTTGCCTTTGCTGAACGCCTTATTTATTAACTAGAATTATCTTCGCAACTACTTTGTATCAAAGTTTTATGTGCTATATTTCATGCTATATGTAAAATAGCGGTATTGTAAGTTTGCAACTTATTGTATAAAGGTTTGAATATGATATATATATTTTTTTGTGATTAGTTTTTCATATAGAATTGTAGTAGTTGAAATGGTATGTTAGCTACTAAGTATGAACTTAACGGGTAGGTACTACCCGAATTAAAGAGTATAAAATGCTAATATGAAGAAAGAGCTTTTATAAATAAGTTCATATTACGCTACGAAATACTATTGACTACTCTTGATATTCTATATGATTAACTCATTTCATTTGACTATTTTGAAGGAAATGGCACCGACTACTCGAAACACCTTGAATATGAGTGAAGAGGAATTTCGTGCCTTTCTTGCTTCAAACATAGCCGCAGTACATGCCGCGCTACATACCAACAATAACCTTGGATCTAGCAGTACAGGAAATCGTGTAGGATGCACCTACAAAGAATTCACTGCCTGCAAACCTTTGGAATTTGATGGAACCGAAGGACCGATCGGATTGAAACGGTGGACCGAGAAGGTCGAATTGGTGTTTGCCATAAGTAAGTGTACTGAAGAGGACAAAGTGAAGTACGCTATGCATACCTTCACAGGTTCTGCGTTAACATGGTGGAATACCTATCTAGAGCAAGTGGGACAAGATGATGCTTACGCACTACCGTGGTCACCATTCAAGCACTTGATGAACGAGAAGTACCGTCCCAGAACCGAGGTCAATAAGCTCAAGACAGAACTTAGAGGGTTACGAACCTAAGGATTTGATATTACCATGTACGAAAGACGATTCACAGAATTATGCCTATTGTGTCCGGGAGAGTTCGAAGATGAGGAAGAGAAGATCGACGCGTTTGTGAAAGGATTACCGAAAAGAATCCAAGAAGATATAAGTTCACACGAGCCCGCCTCCATACAACAGGCATGTAGAATGGCTCACAAACTAGTGAACCAGATTGAAGAAAGAATTAAAGAACAGACTGCTGAAGAGGCCAATGTGAAGCAAGTCAAAAGAAAGTGGGAGGAAAACGGTGATAAGAATCACCAATACAACAACAACAGCAATTACAACAATAATCGCAACAACTATCCTAACAATCGCAACATTAATCGCAACTACAACAAACGGCCCAACAACAACAACAACAACAACAGCAACAACAACAACAACAACAACAACAACAACAACAACAACAACAACAACAACAACAACAACAACAACAACAACAACAACAACAACAACAACAACAACAACAACAACAACAACAACAACAATAACAACAACAACAGCAACTACAACAATCATCTTAACAACAATAATAACCGCAACAACAACAACAATCAGAAGCAGCTATGCCAAAGGTGTGAAAAGTATCACTCGGGGTTCTGCACCAAATTTTGCAACAAGTGTAAAAGAAATGGTCATAGCGCAGCGAAGTGTGAGGTCTACGGACTAGGGGTTAACATAACGAAAGGAACAAATGGTGTCGGAACGAGTAATGGCGGAGCAAGTAGTGTCGGAGCAAGTTATGCCAATGTAGTTTGTTATAAATGTGGAAAACCGGGCCACATTATTACAAATTTCCCGAACCAGGAGAACACGAATGGACAAGGCTGCGGAAGAGTTTTCAATATTAATGCGGCAGAGGCACAGGAAGACCTGGAGCTTGTTAAGGGTACGTTTCTTATTGACAATAAATCTGCTTACGTTTTATTCGATTCGGGTGCGGATAGAAGCTATATGAGTAGAGATTTTTGTGCTAAATTAAGTTGTCCATTGACGCCTTTGGATAGTAAATTTTTACTCGAATTAGCAAATGGTAAATTAATTTCAGCAGATAATATATGTCGGAATCGAGAAATTAAACTGGTTAGCGAAACATTTAAGATTGATTTGATACCAGTAGAGTTAGGGAGTTTTGATGTGATAATCGGTATGGACTGGTTGAAAGAAGTGAAAGCAGAGATCGTTTGTTACAAAAATGCAATTCGCATTATACGAGAAAAAGAAAAACCCTTAATGGTGTACGGAGAAAAGGGCAACACGAAGCTACATCTTATTAGTAATTTGAAGGTACAAAAACTAATAAGAAAAGGTTGCTATGCTGTTCTAGCACACGTCGAGAAAGTACAAACTGAAGAAAAGAGCATCAATGATGTTCCCATTGCAAAAGAATTTCCCGATGTATTTCCGAAAGAATTACCGGGATTACCCCCACATCGATCCGTTGAATTTCAAATAGATCTTGTACCAGGAGCTGCACCAATAGCTCGTGCTCCTTACAGACTCGCACCCAGCGAGATGAAAGAACTGCAAAGCCAATTACAAGAACTTTTAGAGCGTGGTTTCATTCGACCAAGCACATCACCGTGGGGAGCTCCTGTTTTGTTTGTCAAAAAGAAAGATGGTACATTCAGGTTGTGTATCGACTACCGAGAGTTGAACAAACTTACCATCAAGAACCGCTACCCACTACCGAGAATCGATGACTTATTTGATCAACTACAAGGCTCGTCTGTTTATTCAAAGATTGACTTACATTCCGGGTATCATCAAATGCGGGTGAAAGAAGATGATATTCCAAAGACTACTTTCAGAACACGTTACGGTCATTACGAGTTTATGGTCATGCCGTTTGGTTTAACTAATGCACCAGCTGTTTTTCATGGACCTTATGAACCGAGTGTGTGGACCATACCTTGACAAGTTTGTCATTGTTTTCATTGATGACATACTTATTTACTCAAAGAATGACCAAGAACACGGTGAACATTTGAGAAAGGTGTTAGAAGTATTGAGGAAGGAAGAATTGTACGCTAAGTTTTCAAAGTGTGCATTTTGGTTGGAAGAAGTTCAATTCCTCGGTCACTGATATTGCTCTAAACATACATATTATTCGACGCAATATCACTTATATTTCATAGGTTTTTATCATCTACAAAGACATTCAATGCGCATTTCACGAGAAAAACTACAAAAGTGGATAAGAGCTTACTATTTAAAGATTCGACGATAAAACGATAATTTTAACCAGATTTATATCAAGAAACGGTTATCCGAATGAAAGTACAAGATAAATGAAGAAAAGAGTTCAAATGTAAAGTGCCAAGTCAGTACACGCTAATACGAGGTCAACAAAGAACAACTGAAAAAGAAAAATGAAGAAAATTTCTGTTTACTCTTACACGAATCGTGTAGTGGTACACGAATCGTGTAGAATATTTATTCTTACACGAATAGTGTAGCCATACACGAATCGTGTAATGTTAGGCCAGATTACTGTTCCAGTTTCCAGAAGGGGGCGGCTGCTTTATCTTTTAAAATCAATTCTTTTGTAAATGGAGCTGCAAATGGACAACACTTTTGACTCACCTACTACTTCTAAATCATGTTAAATAGAGAGTACGTTCAGAGACAGAGAGGGGATACAAGATTACAACACATATTACGACAGAGAGATTACAACATAAAATTACTATATCAAATTACTATTGTTATTTTTTTGTATCTATTGTAATTAGTTTCAAGTATCAATTATTAAGGGGGTATTGTTCGTGATAAAGGGTGTTATTGTACGCGTGAAAGGAGTGTTATTATTGTAATTTTTCTACCGTTTGAAGTTAATGCAAGTGAAGATATTTTAGTAAGTTTACTCTGTTAAAATTAGCGTTGTTATTATGTTTGCATATCTATATTTTTATGTCTACCCTAGTGTAATGAATAGCTAAATTTCCCTAGTGTTTGCTTAAATGTAGAGCCCCTAGTGAAATGGATTGTTACCATTAGTAAAAGTTAAAATGTAACTTTAGTATTTTTAATATTGAGCCTAGTTAAAAGAACCATTTTTATGTAATTAGGTATTTAACTCTTCCCACTTAATTTATTAAATTTAAATAACGAAAGTTATATTTATTTACATAAATTAAGCTTCAACATTAAAAATGATCTAGACGAATTTATGGATAAGTTATTGACACCAATTTAGAAATAAACTTCGGTGGTTTGGGTGATATTAATAAATTATATGAAGGTGAAATTATAAAAAGGGAAACCGTTATAATTTGGGTATTGGCGAAGGTCAAAACTAGGCTAGGTCTCAATTTAAATACTTAGGGAATAGTAGCTTTCTAAAAAGAATCCAATGAAAATTAGATTTTATTTAGTTAAGTTGTAACTTTATATTTTTTCGAGAGAAAAATGTAAAGTTTGATACTAGAACATTTTAAATAGGGCGTAAAACTTAAAACAATCCATGGACCTAGGGGTGACACAATTAAGTAAACACTCCCATTTATCTTATTTATATTTGTTATAAAAGTATTATTATTATTATTTACGATTTACCATTTTAAAATATTAGAAAAATACATAAAAACATTTATTTTTCGTAACAGTTAAGTTGTCACATATTTTTACACGTACACGAATCGTGTATCATCACACGAATCGTGTAAGGCTAAAACGCGGCTACAGTACAGCTAGGTTAAAATTAGGGTTTTTGTTATTTACTTAATATTATATATTTAGGTTATTAGTTATTTTAGTTATTTTAATTAAGTTAATTAGTTAAAGTTATTTAAAATACTTAAAATACATGTTTTAATCCTAAAATTAGTATTACTTATTATAGGTTTATAAATTGTAATTAGTTTATAATTAGTAAATTAATTAAATTCCTTTTAATTTGTATTAGTTTTACTAAAAATGCATTTTAGTTAATTTAAATAAGTTTCTATTATAATTGCTCAAAACAAAATTCTAAACATATAGTTTTATTAAAAATTACTATTTTACTAATTACCATCTAGTAATATAATTGTCGCATCATAATTAGTATACTTTCATTTAGTTCCTTTTTAAGTTAATTATTGTAATCTTGTAATTTTATTTAGTAAATTAGTTAAGTTATTTTCTTTTACTGTTACTATAAATTGCCTAATTCAAAACCCTTTTTAATTAAGTTTGACATCAAAGACTATAAAAAAAAAAACCATTAAACACTCCATCTCCCTGTGGAACGAATCGGATTTACCAACAAACTAAACTACACGGATAGGACTAGTTGCCTATATATATGTGTGAAATCAACCTAAAATCTATAAAATACCACATATACAATAAATCAATTCGTGTAACAAAACAACTCAAAACCGTTCATAAATAAAGGTCTCGATCGCACACATCAACTTTTTGGCGCCGCTGCCGGGGATTTTGGCAGTTAAATAAATAGATAATTTTTCTGATTCATAGTAGTAGTTGGATTTGTACGTGGACCGGGTTGTTGGATCACCAATTTTATTGGTCAATAGAAGGATCCTGCCCCTCTGCTGCATCTTTTGGCTATTCAAAACGTGGGAAAAATCAGAAGGAAAATCTGTTGTTTAAGGGTTTTTATCATTGTTTTTATGTTATTCGATCCTCTCGAGGAAATTCATTTCCAAGAAAGTTCAAAGTTTTTGAATAAATCCTTTAATTCTTTGTACAATTTCCCAAATTGTATGATCCGTTCAATCCTAAACTCGTTAAACTTAATCCGGAACCTCAAAGAATTAATAAAAAAAACAACAAAAAGAAATAGGAAGTACTAGTAATTTTAAAACACCGAAAAACACTAAAAAAAGAGAAACAAATAGGTAACCCTAGATAAACCTTTAGTGAAGTGATCTCATAATAGAAATTAATGTATGAACTTACGTTCCTCCAACGCTGAATTAACTCCTTCACATCCTGAACCCGAAAGAAGATTCCACGAACGCTTAAGAACTCAAGAAGTAGAATCTCTTGCTAAAAATTTAGAGTCACTTTTCTTAGAATCCGACTCTGAACCAATAATTCAACCAATCATAGAGCCGATTATTAAAGAAGAAGAAGAAATGGCTGATACAAATCAAACGATGGAAGCATTAATTAAGGCCACAAGAAAAGGTCAAGGCCACGCAATCATCCAACCCACGATGAGTGATGGCTTTGAAATAAAAGGTCAATTTTTACACATGGTAACTAATACATGTCAATTCGGTGGAGCCCCAAATGAGGATGCTAACGAGCATCTTCGTAAGTTTGTAAGCATTTGCAAGCTTTTCAAAATCAAAGATGTCACCGATGAAGTTGCATGTTTAAAAATCTTTCCATGGTCATTAAAAGATGATGCAAGAGATTGGCTAGACTCATTACCAGAAGGTTATATTGAAAACTGGAATGATATGATGGATAAATTTTTGTCAGAATTCTTTCCTACTTCAAAAGCAGCAAAATTACAAAGTGACATAAATCACTTTAAACAAAAGCCTAATGAAACTCTTTATGAAGCTTGGACCCGATTCAATAAAATGCTTCGAATATGTCCTCAACACGGGTTGAATACATTCCAAAAGGTCCAAATATTCTATAAAGGAGTCAATGTGACAACTAGAAAAGATATAGATGTTGCAGCTGGAGGTTCGATCATGAAGAAAACACCTGAAGACGCTCACACAATCATTGCTGATTTAGCTTCCCATTCTCATAATTGGCATCAAGAAATAGAATTTTCTAAATCATCAAATGTTGCTAGTATTGAAAGCAATGATGAAATTGCTTCTTTAAAAGTTCAAATAGCAAATCAAGCAAGACAAATCGAGAAAGTAACCAAGGAAATGCATTCTATCAGAGTAGGATGTGAACTATGCCAAGGTCCCCATCTTACTAGAGATTGTGATCAAAGTACAATGGAAGAGCAAGCAAATTTTTTAGGTTACTTACGAAAAGGTGAAATGAACTTTAGCGATTTTCCAGCTATAGAAGCAAACAACCGAAAATATCCTCCTATAAACAGCTATCAAGTAGGAGGACCTTCAGGATTTAATAATAATAACTATCAGAATAATAACTATCAAGGAGGAAATCCAGGTTACCAAAATAACCGGAATTTCCCAAATCAAAATCAAAGAAATCCGCCACCAGGTTATAATAACCGAAATCAACCTCAACGAAATTATCAAAATAATTTCCAACCCAATCAACCACTAGCACTCATGCAACCACAACCATTAGCAATTATGCAACCTCAACCCAAGAGGAAATCTGGTTTAGAAGATCTCTTGAGAGATTTTATGGTTAAGCACGAGCAAAATGCGGAACTTCAAACTCAGCAAATTCGAAATCAACAAGCCACGATTCAGATTTTAGAAAGAGATGTTGGACGGATCTCACAATTACTAGCAGAGAGACCACCAATTGCAAGTAACCCTCCGGTTATACTAAAGAAGAATGATCCTCAAGCTCCAGCATATTCACAAGTGAATGCTATTTATAGTTTCTGTGAAGATGAAGCAAGTTTCAAAACACCGGGGCATAGTCCTATTTTTACTCTTGGGTGTGAAGACGATGACGAAGAGTGTGATGAGTTTATATTTTCTGATTTATCCAATATGGCGGATTACACTCCTTATCAAGAGATTGATGGTACCCGAGTTGAAAGTATGAAAAGTATAACATGTGAAAATGAAGAGATCCGAGTTGGTGACATAACTCCCGAGTATGCTGATTATTTGATGAGGCTGATGTCGGGAAATCATGCAGAAGTGCAGAAAATAGAAACCACCAAGCCTTCCGAATTTAGGGTTGATGATGATTTGAAGGTGATCAAGGAAGAAGCGGAAGATACGGTGAAGCAAGCACCTAAAGTAGAAGACTATAAAGAACCCATTCCATACCCACAAGCACTTGCATCCGAAAAACCAAAGGAGAATCATTGTAAGCCTTTAAATACGGATAATATCTGTGTAAATGTACCTTTGGTTGATGTTGTTGCAGGTATGCCAAACTATGGGAAATTCTTGAATGATTTGATGGCAAAAGAAGGAGTGTGTGAGCAGGAATCATCTGCGTTTCTTAAAGCAGAATGTGCTGCTATTGTGAAAAAGAATGAATTGCCACCTAAGTTAGGTGATCCTGGACCGTTCATAGTACCTTGTAAGCTTAATGAATCTGAAATTCTTAGATCATTAGCTGACTCAGGTGCAAGTATAAATCTCATGCCTTATTCCATTTACTCGCATTTGAACTTAGGTGAACTTAAACCCACCAATTCAGGCATTAGATTCATTGATCAGTCGGTTAATAAACCTATAGGGATTGCTGAAAACTTAGTAGTAAAAACAGGTGAACTTGAGTTTCTAGCTGACTTTGTAGTTGTAGACATGAAAGAAGATAAGTTTGTACCTATTATTTTAGGTAGACCATTCTTAGCAACTGCAAGTGCTTTAACAGATTGGAAAACAGGAAAACTAGTTTTGAAGGATAGAGGCAAGAGTGCAACCTATCAAACTGAGTTTAGTATGAACACAACACCCACACCGATAGTTTCAGTGAATATTGTTGACAATGTCAAACCCATTAGTCAACAAGCTAAGTGTGGGGAGGGTGATGAGGAGAAACTAGATAGTAAACCGCCCAATGATAGTGTTGTTGAGAAAACCATGAAGAAGTTATATGGTAGGATTAGAAATGCTATGTCGAAAAAAGATAAACATTTGAGAGAGAGATTGATTTCAAACCTATCAAAACTTGAGAAATATAAGTTGAAAAAACTGGTTGAAGAGTCAAGATTTTCGGACTCTTGGTTATTATCAAAAATTAGTGGTAAGAATGGTTGCAGTAATGGTTCTATTGGAGTAAAGAAGGGTGATGTTTATCACCCCGACGTTAGTTAAAATTAGGGTGGAGTCGCGTGAACGACTCGCTAATAAACTTCACAAATTGTAAATAGTCCCATTCGTGTGTCTCGTTTTTATTTTAAATTCCTTTTTATTTGTATTTCTCATATACTTGTTTTAAAATTTAAAAATGTTAATCTTTTTAACACAAAAATAGAGTGTTTTTATTTTATTTTAAATTTGTTTTCGAAAAATATTAAAACTTTAACTTTTAATGAATTGAAATTTTATAAATTGAATTTAAAAATTTATAAACGGATTAAGATCAGGTATAACAACCGAATTTCCGTTACAAATATAAATTTATAAAAGATATTTTAAATTTAATTGATTATAAGTTATATAAAAAAAATATAAAATGAAAAAAGTAAAAAAAAAAAAAAATAGTTTGTAATAACATAATTTTTTGGTGTGTATTGAAACTTATTATGTTTTTATTTTTTATATTAGCAAGAAAATATAGTGTGGGGTAAAAAAATGTGTTGTACGATTGAATTAAAACCCCATATTTTGTGTGTTTTTAACATGGTTTTGACAGGTACAGAAGAAAATGCAATTAGACGAAACGAAACATCAAATTACATTGTGATACAAACATTGGATATGATCATAGGTAAAACAATTTGAAAATCCAAATCGGTTAACAAAGGAAGTTCCAAATACTTCACACTAATTGTCCTCTCAAATTTATGCATTATTATCTGATTTTTATGAAATGAGGGCATTACATAATCTTAAGTGTGGGGTGGGAATATATAAATTCTCGAGAACTTATAATTTGGTGATTTTTATCAAGATTTATAAAAATTTTAAACAAATATATCAAATGAATTTTTAGGGTAACTACGAGCGATTAAAGCATAGGTGTCAAAAACCGAAATTATCGTCTCAATACATTAAAAACGCATAAGTTATTTGTTTAAAACCTATAAAAGGAAACCAAGTATAACAAGAATTTATAAAACCTTATGTTGAGAACCATATATCACATGTTTCTATGAAGTTATTGCAGATATCATTGCTTTGGAACGTATAAACCTGAATATTCCACTATTACGAGTAATAGAGGATGAATCAAGTCCATCCCGTAAGGAAGTAAGGTCTTCCAAATTGACACACTTGCTAACTTTTGTTAGAAGATGTAGTCCAGAACAGCTGTAGGTTGACGAAAAATCTTGAAAAGTCATCCCTAAAATCGGCTGGAAATCCACCTAACCTCAGCATCAAACAGGGTTTTTGGTGGTCAGACTTATCCTAACCATGAGATGGATATGTCTCGTACAATGGGGGGGCACAATGCAAATTAGCTTTTAAGACTAATGAATCTAATCCCCAGATGGATGATCTCCGTAAAGATTAACCGCATCTATGTTTGACCGCGGTCAACATACATATGCCATAACAAATTGAGGTGTGCAAACTCATGGTTCACCGATGATATTTGGACACGATATAATTTTGTTCTAAAACTTATGCTATTTTATGAATTATATTTGTGTAAAACCATTTTTTGGACATTCGGCTTCAAGTTCCATGATACTACAATCATGGGGGCGAATAGCTTGCTAATCGCCGACTGAGACTTCGGTTTTCAGTTACCCTCAACCGGAATTTGAGGTTAAAACCGGAAAACGTGTCTAGTGTAAAAACTAGCCTGACATTTTATAAAATCATAAAACGTTTTCACAAGGTCCAATTTTCCCTAAGGATCCAAATTTTTAAACCCTAATCACGAGTTTCATGTTTGTTTCTGTTGTCAGAATTTCGTTTCGTGTGCGTGTGATCCAATAAATACTGTGTTGTGTAATATATTTCATATAGCGTGTGTTTCATTTCGTGTAGTGTGTGTTGTGTGATCTAATGTTCGATAATAAAGATATATAATGTTCTAACTCTGTTAAAAGATGTAATTGCTTGAGGACAAGCAACGTTCTAGTGTGGGGTATTTTGATATTGCTCTAAACATACATATTATTCGACGCAATATCACTTATATTTCATAGGTTTTTATCATCTACAAAGACATTCAATGCGCATTTCACGAGAAAAACGACAAAAGTGGATAAGAGCTTACTATTTAAAGATTCGACGATAAAACGATAATTTTAACCAGATTTATATCAAGAAACGGTTATCCGAATGAAAGTACAAGATAAATGAAGAAAAGAGTTCAAATGTAAAGTGCCAAGTCAGTACACGCTAATACGAGGTCAACAAAGAACAACTGAAAAAGAAAAATGAAGAAAATTTCTGTTTACTCTTACACGAATCGTGTAGTGGTACACGAATCGTGTAGAATATTTATTCTTACACGAATAGTGTAGCCATACACGAATCGTGTAATGTTAGGCCAGATTACTGTTCCAGTTTCCAGAAGGGGGCGGCTGCTTTATCTTTTAAAATCAATTCTTTTGTAAATGGAGCTGCAAATGGACAACACTTTTGACTCACCTACTACTTCTAAATCATGTTAAATAGAGAGTACGTTCAGAGACAGAGAGGGGATACAAGATTACAACACATATTACGACAGAGAGATTACAACATAAAATTACTATATCAAATTACTATTGTTATTTTTTTGTATCTATTGTAATTAGTTTCAAGTATCAATTATTAAGGGGGTATTGTTCGTGATAAAGGGTGTTATTGTACGCGTGAAAGGAGTGTTATTATTGTAATTTTTCTACCGTTTGAAGTTAATGCAAGTGAAGATATTTTAGTAAGTTTACTCTGTTAAAATTAGCGTTGTTATTATGTTTGCATATCTATATTTTTATGTCTACCCTAGTGTAATGAATAGCTAAATTTCCCTAGTGTTTGCTTAAATGTAGAGCCCCTAGTGAAATGGATTGTTACCATTAGTAAAAGTTAAAATGTAACTTTAGTATTTTTAATATTGAGCCTAGTTAAAAGAACCATTTTTATGTAATTAGGTATTTAACTCTTCCCACTTAATTTATTAAATTTAAATAACGAAAGTTATATTTATTTACATAAATTAAGCTTCAACATTAAAAATGATCTAGACGAATTTATGGATAAGTTATTGACACCAATTTAGAAATAAACTTCGGTGGTTTGGGTGATATCAATAAATTATATGAAGGTGAAATTATAAAAAGGGAAACCGTTATAATTTGGGTATTGGCGAAGGTCAAAACTAGGCTAGGTCTCAATTTAAATACTTAGGGAATAGTAGCTTTCTAAAAAGAATCCAATGAAAATTAGATTTTATTTAGTTAAGTTGTAACTTTATATTTTTTCGAGAGAAAAATGTAAAGTTTGATACTAGAACATTTTAAATAGGGCGTAAAACTTAAAACAATCCATGGACCTAGGGGTGACACAATTAAGTAAACACTCCCATTTATCTTATTTATATTTGTTATAAAAGTATTATTATTATTATTTACGATTTACCATTTTAAAATATTAGAAAAATACATAAAAACATTTATTTTTCGTAACAGTTAAGTTGTCACATATTTTTACACGTACACGAATCGTGTATCATCACACGAATCGTGTAAGGCTAAAACGCGGCTACAGTACAACTAGGTTAAAATTAGGGTTTTTGTTATTTACTTAATATTATATATTTAGGTTATTAGTTATTTTAGTTATTTTAATTAAGTTAATTAGTTAAAGTTATTTAAAATACTTAAAATACATGTTTTAATCCTAAAATTAGTATTACTTATTATAGGTTTATAAATTGTAATTAGTTTATAATTAGTAAATTAATTAAATTCCTTTTAATTTGTATTAGTTTTACTAAAAATGCATTTTAGTTAATTTAAATAAGTTTCTATTATAATTGCTCAAAACAAAATTCTAAACATATAGTTTTATTAAAAATTACTATTTTACTAATTACCATCTAGTAATATAATTGTCGCATCATAATTAGTATACTTTCATTTAGTTCCTTTTTAAGTTAATTATTGTAATCTTGTAATTTTATTTAGTAAATTAGTTAAGTTATTTTCTTTTACTGTTACTATAAATTGCCTAATCCAAAACCCTTTTTAATTAAGTTTGACATCAAAGACTATAAAAAAAAACCATTAAACACTCCATCTCCCTGTGGAACGAATCGGATTTACCAACAAACTAAACTACACGGATAGGACTAGTTGCCTATATATATATGTGTGAAATCAACCTAAAATCTATAAAATACCACATATACAATAAATCAATTCGTGTAACAAAACAACTCAAAACCGTTCATAAATAAAGGTCTCGATCGCACACATCAGTCACATAGTGAACAAAGAAGGTATTAAGGTGGATCCGGCAAAGATAGAAACTGTTGAAAAGTGGGAAACCCCGAAAACTCCGAAACACATACGCCAGTTTTTAGGACTAGCTGGTTACTACAGAAGGTTCATCCAAGACTTTTCCAGAATAGCAAAACCCTTGACTGCATTAACGCATAAAGGGAAGAAATTTGAATGGAATGATGAACAAGAGAAAGCGTTTCAGTTATTGAAGAAAAAGCTAACTACGGCACCTATATTGACATTGCCTGAAGGGAATGATGATTTTGTGATTTATTGTGATGCATCAAAGCAAGGTCTCGGTTGTGTATTAATGCAACGAACGAAGGTGATTGCTTATGCGTCTAGACAATTGAAGATTCACGAACAAAATTATACGACGCATGATTTGGAATTAGGCGCGGTTGTTTTTGCATTAAAGACTTGGAGGCACTACTTATATGGGGTCAAAAGTATTATATATACCGACCACAAAAGTCTTCAACACATATTTAATCCGAAACAACTGAATATGAGGCAGCGTAGGTGGATTGAATTATTGAATGATTACGACTTTGAGATTCGTTACCACCCGGGGAAGGCAAATGTGGTAGCCGATGCCTTGAGCAGGAAGGACAGAGAACCCATTCGAGTAAAATCTATGAATATAATGATTCATAATAACCTTACTACCCAAATAAAGGAGGCGCAACAAGGAGTTTTAAAAGAGGGAAATTTAAAGGATGAAATACCCAAAGGATCGGAGAAACATCTTAATATTCGGGAAGACGGAACCCGGTATAGGGCTGAAAGGATTTGGGTACCAAAATTTGGAGATATGAGAGAAATGGTACTTAGAGAAGCTCATAAAACCAGATACTCAATACATCCTGGAACGGGAAAGATGTACAAGGATCCCAAGAAACATTTTTGGTGGCCGGGTATGAAAGCCGATGTTGCTAAATACGTAGGAGAATGTTTGACGTGTTCTAAGGTCAAAGCTGAGCATCAGAAACCTTCAGGTCTACTTCAACAACCCGAAATCCCGAAATGGAAATGGGAAAACATTACCATGGATTTCATCACTAAATTGCCAAGGACTGCAAGTGGTTTTGATACAATTTGGGTAATAGTTGATCGTCTCACCAAATCAGCACACTTCCTGCCAATAAGAGAAGATGACAAGATGGACAAGTTAGCACGACTGTATTTGAAGGAAGTCGTCTCCAGACATGGAATACCAATCTCTATTATCTCTGATAGGGATGGCAGATTTATTTCAAGATTCTGGCAGACATTACAGCAAGCATTAGGAACTCGTCTAGACATGAGTACTGCCTATCATCCACAAACTGATGGGCAGAGCGAAAGGACGATACAAACGCTTGAAGACATGCTACGAGCATGTGTTATTGATTTCGGAAACAGTTGGGATCGACATCTACCGTTAGCAGAATTTTCCTACAACAACAGCTACCATTCAAGCATTGAGATGGCGCCGTTTGAAGCACTTTATGGTAGAAAGTGCAGGTCTCCGATTTGTTGGAGTGAAGTGGGGGATAGATAGATTACGAGTCCGGAGATTATACAAGAAACTACCGAGAAGATCATCTAAATTCAACAACGGTTGAAAACCGCCCAAAGTTGACAAAAGAGCTACGCGGACATTAAAAGAAAAGATATAGAATTTGAAATTGGAGAGATGGTCATGCTTAAAGTTGCACCTTGGAAAGGCATTGTTCGATTTGGTAAACGAGGGAAATTAAATCCAAGGTATATTGGACCATTCAAGATTATTGATCGTGTCGGACCAGTAGCTTACCGACTTGAGTTACCTCAACAACTCGCGGCTGTACATAACACTTTCCACGTCTCGAATTTGAAGAAATTTTTTGCCAAAGAAGATCTCACTATTCCGTTAAATGAAATCCAAATCAACGAAAAACTTCAATTCATCGAAGAACCCGTCGAAATAATAGATCGTGAGGTTAAAAGACTTAAGCAAAACAAGATACCAATTGTTAAGGTTCGATGGAATGCTCGTAATGGACCCGAGTTCACCTGGGAGCATGAAGATCAGATGAAGAAGAAATACCCGCATCTATTTCCAGAAGATTCGTCAACACCTTCAACAGCTTAAAATTTCGGGACGAAATTTATTTAACGGGTAGGTACTGTAGTGACCCGAACTTTTCCATGTTTATATATATTAATTTAGATTGATATTTACATGATTAAATGTTTCTAACATGTTAAGCAATCAAACTTTTTAAGACTTGATTAATTGAAATATGTTTCATATAGACAATTGACCACCCAAGTTGACCGGTGATTCACGAACGTTAAAACTTGTAAAAACTATATGATGACATATATATGGATATATATATATATATATAGTTAACATGAGACTATGATAAGTAAATATATCATTAAGTATATTAACAATGAACTACATATGTAAAAACAAGACTACTAACTTAATGATTTTTAAACGAGACATATATGTAACGATTATCGTTGTAAAGACATTTAATGTATATATATCATATTAAGAGATATTCATACATGATAATATCATGATAATATAATAATTTAAAATCTCATTTGATATTATAAACATTGGGTTAACAACATTTAACAAGATCGTTAACCTAAAGGTTTCAAAACAACACTTACATGTAACGACTAACGATGACTTAACGACTCAGTTAAAATGTATATACATGTAGTGTTTTAATATGTATTTATACACTTTTGAAAGACTTCAATACACTTATCAAAATACTTCTACTTAACAAAAATGCTTACAATTACATCCTCGTTCAGTTTCATCAACAATTTTACTCGTATGCACCCGTATTCGTACTCGTACAATACACAGCTTTTAGATGTATGTACTATTGGTATATACACTCCAATGATTAGCTCTTAGCAGCCCATGTGAGTCACCTAACACATGTGGGAACCATCATTTGGCAACTAGCATGAAATATCTCATAAAATTACAAAAATATGAGTAATCATTCATGACTTATTTACATGAAAACAAAATTACATATCCTTTATATCTAATCCATACACCAACGACCAAAAACACCTACAAACACTTTCATTCTTCAATTTTCTTCATCTAATTGATCTCTCTCAAGTTCTATCTTCAAGTTCTAAGTGTTCTTCATATATTCTACAAGTTCTAGTTACATAAAATCAAGAATACTTTCAAGTTTACTAGCTCACTTCCAATCTTGTAAGGTGATCATCCAACCTCAAGAAATCTTTGTTTCTTACAGTAGGTTATCATTCTAATACAAGGTAATAATCATATTCAAACCTTGGTTCAATTTCTATAACTATAACAATCTTATTTCAAGTGATGATCTTACTTGAACTTGTTTTCGTGTCATGATTCTGCTTCAAGAACTTCGAGCCATCCAAGGATTCGTTGAAGCTAGATCCATTTTTCTCTTTTCCAGTAGGTTTATCCAAGGAACTTAAGGTAGTAATGATGTTCATAACATCATTCAATTCATACATATAAAGCTATCTTATTCGAAGGTTTAAACTTGTAATCACTAGAACATAGTTTAGTTAATTCTAAACTTGTTCGCAAACAAAAGTTAATCCTTCTAACTTGACTTTTAAAATCAACTAAACACATGTTATATATCTATATGATATGCTAACTTAATAATTTAAAACCTGGAAACACGAAAAACACCGTAAAACCGGATTTACTCCGTCGTAGTAACACCGCGGGCTGTTTTGGGTTAGTTAATTAAAAACTATGATAAACTTTGATTTAAAAGTTGTTATTCTGAAAAAATGATTTTTATTATGAACATGAAACTATATCCAAAAATTATGGTTAAACTCAAAGTGGAAGTATGTTTTCTAAAATGGTCATCTAGACGTCGTTCTTTCGACTGAAATGACTACCTTTACAAAAATGACTTGTAACTTATTTTTCCGACTATAAACCTATACTTTTTCTGTTTAGATTCATAAAATAGAGTTCAATATAAAACCATAGCAATTTGATTAACTCAAAACGGATTTAAAATGAAGAAGTTATGGGTAAAACAAGATTGGATAATTTTTCTCATTTTAGCTACGTGAAAATTGGTAACAAATCTATTCCAACCATAACTTAATCAACTTGTATTGTATATTATGTAATCTTGAGATACCATAGACACGTATACAATGTTTCGACCTATCATGTCGACACATCTATATATATTTCGAAACAACCATAGACACTCTATATGTGAATGTTGGAGTTAGCTATACAGGGTTGAGGTTGATTCCAAAATATATATAGTTTGAGTTGTGATCAATACTGAGATACATATACATTGGGTCGTTGATTGATTCAAGATAATATTTATCGATTTATTTCTGTACATCTAACTGTGGACAACTAGTTGTAGGTTACTAACGAGGACAGCTGACTTAATAAACTTAAAACATCAAAATATATTAAAAGTGTTGTAAATATATTTTGAACATACTTTGATATATATGTATATATTGTTATAGGTTCGTGAATCAACCAGTGGCCAAGTCTTACTTCCCGACGAAGTAAAAATCTGTGAAAGTGAGTTATAGTCCCACTTTTAAAGTCTAATATTTTTGGGATGAGAATACATGCAGGTTTTATAAATGATTTACAAAATAGACACAAGTACATGAAACTACATTCTATGGTTGAATTATCGAAATCGAATATGCCCCTTTTTATTAAGTATGGTAATCTAAGAATTAGGGAACAGACACCCTAATTGACGCGAATCCTAAAGATAGATCTATTGGGCCTAACAAACCCCATCCAAAGTACCGGATTCTTTAGTACTTCGAAATTTATATCATATCCGAAGGGTGTCCCGGAATGATGGGGATATTCTTATATATGCATCTTGTTAATGTCGGTTACCAGGTGTTCACCATATGAATGATTTTTATCTCTATGTATGGGATGTGTATTGAAATATGAAATCTTGTGGTCTATTATTATGATTTGATATATATAGGTTAAACCTATAACTCACCAACATTTTTGTTGACGTTTTAAGCATGTTTATTCTCAGGTGATTATTAAGAGCTTCCGCTGTCGCATACTTAAATAAGGACGAGATTTGGAGTCCATGCTTGTATGATATTGTGTAAAAACTGCATTCAAGAAACTTATTTTGTTGTAACATATTTGTATTGTAAACCATTATGTAATGGTCGTGTGTAAACAGGATATTTTAGATTATCATTATTTGATAATCTACGTAAAGCTTTTTAAACCTTTATTGATGAAATAAAGGTTATGGTTTGTTTTAAAATGAATGCAGTCTTTGAAAAACGTCTCATATAGAGGTCAAAACCTCGCAACGAAATCAATTAATATGGAACGTTTTTAATCAATAAGAACGGGACATTTCACTGATGCTAGTACTGTTGCTTCTACAGCTGCTGGTAATACTGCTCCCAATATTGTTGCTTCCACTACTTCACTTGAAGTGGAAGATGAAATCATAGTGGATCCTCCTGTTCTTAAAAAGGTAATTGACAATATTGTCAAGGATGTTCTACTTGATGAACCTGTCACTGAACCACAGGGTGACATTACGTCTGCTGCTGCTACCGATGCACAAAATGTTATCATGGAAGCTGGTACAAGTGCTACTTTTCCATCTGATGTTATCCTGGATGCTGGTAAAAGTGCTACTTTTCCATCAGATTCTGGTTCACCAGATGATACTGTTCTGGAGGGTCTTGATTTTGTTAATGTTGGCTATGTTCCCACAGAGCCAATGGTGGATACTGATGCTCTTACTGGAGATGCTGCTTCTTCACCTACTGCAGAGTTATCTACCGCTGCTACTGGTTCTACGGAACCCGTTATGGATGCTGGTACCTCTGTTTCTGCCACTACTGACTCTTCTCAGGCTACTGTTTCTGCTGAGAAGAAACCTTATGTGTGCCAGGTGCCAGATTAAGATGAAGTTGTTCCTAACTTCATCTATCTATTACTCCCAGAGTTGCTCTGCTGGTGGATCAGCTAACTATTGATCCTCAAACTGCCATAGTCTCAGCCAGCAAATTATCTCGCGAAGAGCTGACTGAACTATTGTCTCAGCTTGATCGACCAACTAGAGAAGAAGTTTATGAGAGGTTGGCTACTTTAGAACAGATCAACGAGTAGCCTTATTATCATTTTTTGGCATGGCTCCAGCTGCTTCTCCATGGCCTGGTACATGGAGGCCTCTCAAATTCATCAGAGATCCCTCTACTGGTAAATATGTTATGCAGAATATTCCTGATTCACCAGTACCTTCTGATTCATCAGCTTCTTCCTCATCATCTTCTTCATCTGATGGTGATGCCGATAAAGGTACTGGTAAGGATGAACCAGTCACTCATGATAATGTGACTGGTACCAAAGAAAAACCAGTGGATCTCACTGATGATGTTGTTCATGATGCTGACAAGAATACCAGTGGTTCTAAACCTTCGGGTGAAGGTAAAAATGATGGTGATCATGGTGACGAGTCAGATTCTGACCTTCCACCTCCACCACCCCGCGAAGGTAGTTCTGTGTTAGCTGCTTCTGACCACCCCTCAACCAGCTATGTTAAATTTAATGCTGATGAGGTGGCTGACATCTCCACCCTGGCTGTTTATAAGACACTGGCCGAGGTTACACCTGATCTACAGGCCACCATTCGCACTGCTATTGCTGATAGTGTGACTGAAGCCATACGTAACGCTGGGAAAATTACCACTTCCAATATTGAAGCCCAACTCAAACAGGTATGTGCCTTTGCAGATCTTGCGGTGGCTGCCATTGTCAAACAACATGAAGAGGAGGAGGACTTAAAGAAATGAATCATATCTCACAATGAATATACTAAGGACATTGCCCGTCTTCAAGCTGATTTAGATGCTGCTAATCGCAGAATTCTTTTTCTTAATGAAGAAAATTCAGTGCTACATGAGAGATTGGATTCACAGGAGCAGCAAATGGCTAACATGATTCCTGCTTCTGCCTATGTTCAAATGGTTGAAAATATGCATCGACTGGCTACCCTACAGGGTGATGTTAGGGCCATGGTTGAACAGATGGCTATGGGTGTTGCAAGGAATGAAGTTAGGTCTTCCAATCTCCTTCTTTGACAATTTGGCGTGGATCCTGGTGCCCATCTTACTCCTGAAGTTGCTGACTGGAACAATTTTGCATTCTCTGTTCCAGATTCAGATAGTGACCTTGATGCACAGGTCTCCCCTGTTCACATTTCTGCCCCTGCTGATGACAAAGGGGGAGAAGCAATCTAAAAATAAACTCAAAAAGAGAAAACAATCAGAGGGGGAGCATGAGCATGAAAAGGCTCCAAAACAACCAAGGTGAGATGGTGATGGTGATGGTGATGGTGGTGATGGTTCTACTGGTCCAGACTCTGGCACTAAGCCCAGCAACGCTCATACTGAAGCTGGTGTACAGGCAACTGGTGAATCTCAACCCAGTGTGTCTACCACATCAGTGGATGATATTGGTTCTGGCAGTAAGCCCAGTGATGTTTCTGCACTGGCTGTTGCTGAAGCTTTTGTTGTCTCTCAATCTATTGAAAGAAGAATGAAAAGAAAACTGGAGAGACATCAGAAGAGACAACAAGAATTGAATGATGCCTTCAATGTCAAATGGGATGCCTATGTTGCTCTTAAACGCCACAGAATTGAGCATAGGAGATGGATGACCCCGAAAAAGAGGGACATTGATGATGACCTGATTGGCATTGATAAATTCAAAAAGGATGCATGAAAAAGAAATGCCAAATTCATGGTCAAATACGACAAAAAGAGGGCAAAACTGTATGCTGAGCGAGCAGATAGGATCAAACGGATGATTCCAAAAGAAATGAAAGATTATCTTGCATCTACTGAGTCAGGGGGAGGAGTTAGAGCTGACATTTTTATGAAGTGGTTAGATGCTATGTTAGAAACCAGTTCATCTTCCCAACCAACATCTTCTGCACAGCCAGCTACACAACATAAACCAGTAGAAACAATCAATCTTGATGATGATGATTTTCAGGGGGAGCATCTTGCTATCGTTCCCTACCTGCCTCCACTTGAGCTAGTATCAACACAAGAACCATCAGCTGAACCCATGCCCATAGATAAACAAAGGGTGAAATCTGCTCCTAGGGACAATCAGCCCCTAAGGAAAGGACCCTTATTTAAGGCAGCTGATGAAGATACTGAGGTGGTTGTACCAGCTGATACTAATCAGTCAGCTGGTACTGAAGACACAACAAGGAGTGCTGTGAATGAAGACCCAGCCAGAAGTGTGCTGCTGGGTGTTACAAGTGTTGAAGACCCAACAAAGGTGGTTGAGCTGGGTGCTAATCCTGATTGTGATACGGTTAATCCTGCTGACTTTACAGTCTGGGGTAGTGGAGATCATTTATTTGTTCAATCACCTATCTCTCCACAGACCCTCACCTATTTTAACAAAGCAAAGGATAATCGTGTCAATCAGTTTCCAGTGAGTTCATCTGGTATAGGTGAATCAATCATGTATCCTCCATCTTCCCCAAAACTTCATGGTAACCACAGAACTTGGGAAGATGATTCAGTTACCCGTGGTGAGCCAGCCTTATTTAAAATGAATCCAGATGAAAGAGATGATTACTGATTGGAGATCACTGTACAGGAATTGCTTGAGCAAAGACAAGCTGCTATCAATGAAAGGATACGCCAAGTTAGATTGCTGCATCATCCCATTGATCAGCCACTCTACATCACTGCCTTGACTTATGGCATTGAAATTGGTGTATACTTGAACAACAGTGGTCAAAGGCTCTCTATTGATGAGGAGAAAGCTCAATTTCAAGAGGCTCACCAGCTGGGTATGGATCTAAGGGAGTATCATGCTACCCTTAGAACTGAAGAGGGTAGAAAGATGATTGAAACAGCAAAATCCCTGAAAATCACTGCCGACGAGTATTTGTTGGGTCTACAAGCTGAAATTCAAAGAAGGGAGGCTGCTGATGCTGAACTCGTTGAGAGGGTAAGGCTCCAGGATATAGAAGACAAATTGGCTGCTGATAGAAAGCAAGAGGCTGAGTCTCTAGAGTTAGCCAAAGCCATTATCAAAGAACAGGATAAGGCATTTGATAAGATTGAAGCTGCTGAGAAAGCACCTGCTACTGCTCCTATAGAATCTGTTTGTACCAGTGAATTTCCTGATCATTATTATAGGAGTAGGTATGGTGATGTAATGAATAGAAGATCCAATCCCAGCAGGATCATCAAAGTAAACAGAGGGTCAAAAAGAGCGTTCAATATTATAAGGGAGAATAAAGTTCAAGAAAGAATAAACTATGATGAGTTAAGATCCCTTGGATTTAGTGAATGGATGGAGATCTTGGAGTATTTCATTGGTAAAGGTGAAAGTGCTATCAAAAATACACTTAAGTTTGAACTCCAACAGCTCTTCAAGAAAGCAACAAGGTTTGGGAATGCACCAGTGGTGAATGTAGATGAAGTCCTCTCTTAAAAACCTAAAGGAAAGCAATCCACTGGTGAAGGACCAACCGAAAAAGGCCCCATCATTCTACCTCCTCATATCCCTGTGTTTGATCCTGCTGAGTTACCTTATCTGTTCCCTGAAGCCTGGAGAATCAAACAAGAGGAGCTATCTGAAGAAGAACGAGAAAAAGATAAAGATAGATAGTCTCCTATGTGCACAAATTGTAGCTTTTGTTTAATTCACTTTTCATTCTACTGTTGTTGTAATTACTGTACATATTGTGTTGCAATGAAAGTGAAATGAGTTTATCTTCAAAATCATATCAAATTATAAGATATGAATAACTCAGCAAAAGATCCCAAAACAAACTTAAAAAGGGACATAAGAAAATTATGGGTTATTATTATTATTATTATTATTATTATTATTATTATTATTATTATTATTATTATTATTATTATTATTATTATTATTAGAGATTATGATTAATCATAATACTATTATTAATAGTATTAGTATTATTAGTAGTACACATAAAATACTACGACGGAGTCATGAGCAAGTTATTTCAAAATGAGTTTTTCGAGCGGGATAGAGCTAAGGAAATTATGGGTTATAGCTATGGAGCTTATGGGTATGGTTCATGGGTATTGTTCATGAGTTCAACCTAGTGTTTATCATCTCCGTTGCGTCTACGTACTTCATAGAATATTGAATCACAATATTGATTCCTGAGCATTCATATCTTATCTTTTATATATTAATAGTGTATAAATGTCTAGTGCTCGAGTATATATGATTATGCATGCTTGATGTGCGTAGAGGTGTATACAAAATAGTTATATTTTTACTACAAAATACTATTAAATATGATACAATTTTACACAATTTATTTATTTATTTATAGAGTGGAAATACCTAAACCTTGCTACAACACTTATAGGCAGTATACCTAATCGTACAATAGTGTAGTTTTTAGTAAGTCCGGTTCGTCCACAGGGAACTCGCCAAGTTTAACGCTATATTTTTAAAACTATATTTGTAAAAATACAAAATATATATAAGTAGTATTATTATTATAAAAGGGGGTTTTTACCGTTTAATGACAGGTTTTTCGATTTTAAAACTTTAGTCGCAGTTAAAACCTAATGTAAAATATTAAATATATAAAAGACTTAATTTAAAGCGTAAAGTAAATAACGATAATGAAATTGCGATAAATAAAAGTGCGATAAATAAAATTGCGATAATTAAAAAGTACGATAATTAAAAGTGCAATTAAAATAAAATGATAGTAAATAAAAGTGCGATAATTAAAAGTGCAATTAAATATGAAATAAAGAAATTATGCTTATTTAAACTTCAGTAATCATGATGTTTGACTGTTGTTTTTAGTTTAGTACCATGGGTTAATTGTCCTTTGTCCTGGATTATTTGATATATCCATACGGTTTTGTCCATAATAGTCCATCAGTCATAAATATAAAGTGCGAGAGTCTTCGTCAAATTATCCTTATACCCAAAGTCAAATATTCCAACTAATTGGGGATTCGAATTGTAATAAGGTCTTAATACTTTGTTTAATGAATACACCAGGTTATCGACTGTGTGTAATCCAAGGTTTTATTACTTTATTAATAATTACACCAATTACCCTTGAATGTAATCCACCCCTGTTTCAACTAGTCCATTAACTATTAATCCAGTTTCGTGTCCGGTAAAATAAACAATTATTGGTATTTATAGATATCCCGCCCACCGTACCCAGTCAAGCGTATGTGGTTATATATAAATACGTCAAATTATAAGTCTATATATTAAATTAACGATGTATCATTTAGTTAATATAAAGCCCATTAATAGTCCATAGTCTAATTTCCACAAGTGTCGTTCTTTTGTCTAAATCCCAATTATGGTACAAAGCCCAATTACCCAATTTTAATATTTAGCCCAACATCACGATTACTTTGGCTTAAATAAGCATAATAATAACTTAGCTATGAGACATTAATTTAAAAAGGTTGAACATAACTTACAATGATTAAAAATAGCGTAGCGTTACACGGACAGAATTTCGACTTACACCCTTACAACATTCGCTAACATACCCTTATTATTATTAAAATTAAAATTAAAATTATAATATATAATACGTGTGAGATGAAGAGAAGAAAAAGATGGTGTAAACATTTGCTCAAAACTGCGCTTTTTATAGGAATGTGGCCTGACACTGTTCACCATGCGATCGCATGGAATTATAGCCTCCAGGCCATGCGATCGCATGACCTGCTTTTCTAGCTCACATGAGTTTGTTTGCTTTCTTGCCGACGGTTTAATAAATAAATATAATATATAAATAATTTTAAGAATTATTTAAATATTATATTATATTTATGTGCATAGCTGACTTGTAATTTTTGCTCCGTTGCGTCGAGCGTTGAGAGTTGACTTTGGTCCCGGTTCCGAATTTTCGAACGTCCTTTCGTACAATTTATTATCTTGTATTTTGTGTTTTGCGGCTTGTACTCTTATAATTTTGAGACGTTTCTCATCAATAATTTGAACCACTTTGATTGTATTTTGTACTTTTGAGCTTTTTGGTCATTTGCGTCTTCAATTCGTCGAATCTGTCTTTTGTCTTCACCTTTTATTATTTAAACGGATATTACTTGTAAATAGAACAATTGCAACTAAAAGCTTGTCTTTTTTGAGGGATAATGCTATGAAATATATGTTCGTTTTTAGCATTATCAAATATTCCCACACTTAAGTGTTGCTTGTCCTCAAGCAATATAGTCTTGAAATACAAATACTAGAATCACTTCTTTATTCTTCACACTTTGTACATCAGTGATTTCTATACGGTGGTATGAACAATGGTAGTAACGTTGTGGTTTACAGTCCCACATGACTATGAAAATTTAGATCCTTTAGGAAATTGGATCTTTATGAAAACATTTGATCTTTTGAAAATTCAATCTAGCTTTTACCCTAGATAAGTTTTCCGGAATAACCCTTCACCGGTGTTTGCAAAATGTTTTTGTGGGTTTGATGGGTTTCAGATTTGAAAATTTTAGCTCAAAACTTATGGTTTTGTGTCACCCACTTGCTAACCTTGTATTGGGAAAGCAACACGTCCAGTATACTTGCTCCGTATATTACCTTTCGGTAAACTACCGTCCAGTTGTAAAGGAAATCGGTGAACAAGCAACTGTTACGGCAATGTCCCCTGACATGCTTTTAATTATGGTCTATATCGTGTCGGATGCAATTACTATCCTTTGTAGGAGCAATAGTAAAGCTCACCCTATGGTTTTTCGGTCTAGCACAAAGTTTTGTCTTTGACTGTAGTGACCTGAACTTTTCCATGTTTATATATATATTAAATGAAATTGTTATTTACATGATTAAGTGTTTCCAACATGTTAAGCAATCAAACTTGTTAAGACTTGATTAATTGAAATAGGTTTCATATAGACAATTGACCACCCAAGTTGACCGGTGATTCACGAACGTTAAAACTTGTAAAAACTATACGATGACATATATATGGTTATATATATAGTTAACATGATTTTATTATAAGTATGTATCTCATTAAGTATTTTAACAATGAGTTATATACATAAAAATGAGACTATTAATTTAAGAAACTCGAAAACGATATATATAACGATTATCGTTATAACAACGTCTTACTAGGTGCATATGAATCATATTAAGATATTGATACACTTGGGTAATTATGTTAAATGATAAGTAAATATATTATTAAGTGTATTAACAATGAAATACAGATGTAAAAATAAGACTACTAACTTAATGATTTCGAAACGAGACATATATGTAACGATTATCGTTGTAACGACATTTAACTGTATATATATCATACTAAGATATATTTTATATCATAATATCATGATAATATAAAAATTTAACATCTCATTTGTTATAATAAACAATAGGTTAACAACATTCAACAAGATCGTTAACCTAAAGGTTTCAAAACAACATTTACATGTAACAACTAACGATGACTTAACGACTCATTTAAAATGTATATACATGTAGTGTTTTAATATGTATTCATACACTTTTGAAAGACTTCAATACACTTATCAAAATACTTCTACTTAACAAAAATTCTTACAATTACATCCTCGTTCAGTTTCATCAACAATTCTACTCGTATGCACTCGTATTCGTACTCGTACAATACACAGCTTTTAGATGTATGTACTATTGGTATATACACTCCAATGATCAGCTCTTATCAGCCCATGTGAGTCACCTAACACATGTGGGAACCATAATTTGGCAACTAGCATGAAATATCTCATAAAATTACAAAAATATGAGTAATCATTCATGACTTATTTACATGAAAACAAAATTACATATCCTTTATATCTAATCCATACACCAACGACCAAAAACACCTACAAACACTTTCATTCTTCAATTTTCTTCATCTAATTGATCTCTCTCAAGTTCTATCTTCAAGTTCTAAGTGTTCTTCATAAATTCCAAAAGTTCTAGTTTCATAAAATCAAGAATACTTCCAAGATTGCAAGTTTACTTCCAAGTTTTCTAAATCCATTCCAAGTAATCATCCAAGATCAAGAAACCTTTGTTACTTACAGTAGGTTATCTTTCTAATACAAGGTAATAATCATATTCAAACTTTATTTCAATTTCTATAACTATAACAATCTTATTTCGAGTGGAAATCTTACTTGAAATTGTTTTCGTGTCATGATTCTGCTTCAAGAACTTTCAAGCCATCCAAGGATCCTTTGAAGCTAGATCTATTTTTCTCATTTCCAGTAGGTTTATCCAAGGAACTTGAGGTAGTAATGATGTTCACAACATCATTCGATTCATACATATAAAGCTATCTTATTCGAAGGTTTAAACTTGTAATCACTAGAACATAGTTTAGTTAATTCTAAACTTGTTCGCAAATAAAAGTTAATCCTTCTAACTTGACTTTTAAAATCAACTAAACACATGTTCTATATCTATATGATATGCTAACTTAATGATTTAAAACCTGGAAACACGAAAAACACCGTAAAACCGGATTTACGACGTCGTAGTAACACCGCGGGCTGTTTTGGGTTAGTTAATTAAAAACTATGATAAACTTTGATTTAAAAGTTGTTATTCTTGGAAAATGATTTTTATTATGAACATGAAACTATATCCAAAAATTATGGTTAAACTCAAAGTGGAAGTATGTTTTCTAAAATGGTCATCTAGACGTCGTTCTTTCGACTGAAATGACTACCTTTACAAAAACGTCTTGTAACTTACTTTTCTGACTATAAACCTATACTTTTTCTGTTTAGATTCATAAAATAGAGTTCAATATGAAACCATAGCAATTTGATTCACTCAAAACGGATTTAAAATGAAGAAGTTATGGGTAAAACAAGATTGGATAATTTTTCTCATTTTAGCTACGTGAAAATTGGTAACAAATCTATTCCAACCATAACTTAATCAACTTGTATTGTATATTATGTAATCTTGAGATACCATAGACACGTATACAATATTTCGACCTATCATGTCGACACATCTATATATATTTCGGAACAACCATAGACACTCTATATGTGAATGTTGGAGTTAGCTATACAGGGTTGAGGTTGATTCCAAAATATATATAGTTTAAGTTGTGATCAATACTGAGATACGTATACACTGGGTCGTGGATTGATTCAAGATAATATTTATCGATTTATTTCTGTACATCTAACTGTGGACAACTAGTTGTAGGTTACTAACGAGGACAGCTGACTTAATAAACTTAAAACATCAAAATATATTAAAAGTGTTGTAAATATATTTTGAACATACTTTGATATATATGTATATATTGTTATAGGTTCGTGAATCAACCAGTGGCCAAGTCTTACTTCCCGACGAAGTAAAAATCTGTGAAAGTGAGTTATAGTCCCACTTTTAAAATCTAATATTCTTGGGATGAGAATACATGCAGGTTTTATAAATGATTTACAAAATAGACACAAGTACGTGAAACTACATTCTATGGTTGAATTATCGAAATCGAATATGCCCCTTTTTATTAAGTCTGGTAATCTAAGAATTAGGGAACAGACACCCTAATTGACGCGAATCCTAAAGATAGATCTATTGGGCCTAACAAACCCCATCCAAAGTACCGGATGCTTTAGTACTTCGAAATTTATATCATATCCGAAGTGTGTCCCGAAATGATGGGGATATTCTTATATATGCATCTTGTTAATGTCGGTTACCAGGTGTTCACCATATGAATGATTTTTATCTCTATGTATGGGATGTGTATTGAAATATGAAATCTTGTGGTCTATTGTTACGATTTGATATATATAGGTTAAACCTATAACTCACCAACATTTTTGTTGACGTTTAAAGCATGTTTATTCTCAGGTGAATACTAAGAGCTTCCGCTGTTGCATACTAAAATAAGGACAAGATTTGGAGTCCATGTTTGTATGATATTGTGTAAAAACTGCATTCAAGAAACTAATTTCGATGTAACATATTTGTATTGTAAACCATTATGTAATGGTCGTGTGTAAACAGGATATTTTAGATTATCATTATTTGATAATCTACGTAAATCTTTTTAAACATTTATTTATGAAATAAAGGTTATGGTTTGTTTTAAAAATGAATGCAGTCTTTGAAAAACGTCTCATATAGAGGTCAAAACCTCGCAACGAAATCAATTAATATGGAACGTTTTTAATCAATAAGAACGGGACATTTCAGTTGGTATCCGAGCGTTGGTCTTAGAGAACCAGAAAATTTGCATTAGTGTGTCTTATCGAGTTTGTTAGGATGCATTAGTGAGTCTGGACTTCGACCGTGTTTTCTTTAAAAATGATTGCTTAACATTTTTGTTGGAAACTATATATTATGAACATGTATATATTATGTGATATATTAATCTCTTAACATGTTTGATATTGTGTGATAGATGTCTACCTCTAGCACAAATTCCATTGACTCACCTAATAATAACAAAGAGACGAATATATATTGGACTGATTCACAAGTTCCCGAAGAAGAACCGGAAGAAGAATCAGAACCGGAAGAAGAATCAGAACCGGAAGAGGAGGAACCGGAGGAGGAAATAGAATCGGTGGGGGAAATAATAAAACGGTTAAGTAAAAGAAAATCCTCAACCAACTGACCAAGGTTAATTATGGTCAATGGTGTTTCCGCCAAGGAAGCAAAATATTGGGAGGATTACCAATTCTCCGATGAATCGGATTCCGACGAGAATTCCGATGATGTTATAGAAATTACCCCAACTGAATTTAAAAAGGCAAAAGAAAATAATAAGGGAAAGGGCATAAAAATAGAGAAATCTAATTCCAACCCCGATGAACTTTATATGTATCGTCAACCCCCGAAGCCCTTAAGTTGTAACAATGACCCTGGAACCTCTAAACCACCAGGTTTTTCTAAACCATTGTGGAAAACGACAGCTCGTATTAGGGGAACATCATATATCCCTAGAAACTTGGCAAAACGAACCAAAACCGAAGAAGAAGAAACGAGCGAGTCAAAATAAGATAGTTGTATTCGTGTGGTGTAATATATGTAATATAGTGTGCTTATGCTTTATGATATATGTAAAAATTGCTTGTATTAATAAGTATTTTTTTTATGAATCTAACTCTTGTCTATTTTACAGTATAAAAACACAAAATGGATAGACAACCTAATATTTTAAGAGACCTACCCGGAGACATGATTGATGAAATCTTGTCTAGAGTCGGTCAGAATTCTTCGGCACAACTATTTACGGCGAAATCAGTTTGTAAGACATTCGAAGAACTTTCCAAGAATGTCTTGGTTTATAAGAGACTTTCATTTGAAAGATGGGGGATATCACATTGGGAAACCCATAAGTTACGATGTGTTTACTTTGACGCATATATTGCGGGGAACCCAAATGCTATTTTATGCAACGGGTTAAGAAATTATTTTGACTCAATGTATCCGAATATAGGACTTCATGATTTAGAAAAAAGCGGCTAACATGCAACATAAAGAAGCATGCTATGCTTACGGGTTAGTAATGTTCGCTTCTCACCAAAGTGAGAAAAAGAATATCGGGCTACAACTATTAAACAAAACATTCCCACAAGTGACGGAGTCGGTAATTGGGGTAAGAAATGAGGTTTTTAGGTTATTACGAGACTGTTGGTCATTACGTAACCCTCGTACCTTTGACAACGTTACAACACGCTATCTTATCAACGCCCATAACGGTTATGTTCCACAAGACCAAGGATGGGAAGTAGTCCTAGTAAAACCAGAATGCATGACTTGTTTCTGGACGTATGAATTACGTGTCTTTATTGCCTTTGCTGAACGACTTGTGTACTAGCTAGAATTATCTTCACAACTATCTTGTATCAAAGTTATTGTGTGCTATATTTCATGCTTTATGTAAAATAAGCGGTATTGTAAGTTTGTAAAATATTGTATAAAAGTTTGAACGCGAAATATTATTATAATCAGTTTTTCATATAGAATTGTAGTAGTTGAATTGTATATTAGCTACTAAGCATGAACTTAACGGGTAGGTACTACCCGAATTTAAACTTATAAAACGCTAATATGAAGAAAAAGCTTTTATAAATGAGTTCATATTATGCTACGAAATACTATTAACTACTCTTAATATTCTGTATGATTAACTTGTTCCATTTGAATATTTTGAAGGAAATGGCACCGACTACTCGACATACCGTGAATATGAATGAAGAGGAATTCCGTACCTTTCTAGCTTCAAACATAGCCACAGTACAGGCTGCGCTACATACCAACAATAACCTTGGATCTAGCAGTACAGGAAATCGTGTAGGATGCACCTACAAAGAATTCACTGCCTGCAAACCTTTGGAATTTGATGGAACCGAAGGACCGATTGTAACATCCCGCATTTTTCCGTTAAATTATTTTTTAACGCCGTCTTTTTCTTTTTAGATAATATTCCTCGTATCTAGATTCGTAACCTCCGTTAGCTAACATTCTAAATATTCTCGTTATCGGATTTTAATACGCGTTTTAAAATATTCCGTTTAGGTATTTTCCGCACCCGCTTCTAAACTCGAGGGACTAAAATTGACACGGGGCAAACTAGTTGACTAGGTCAACTAGTCCACCCCAATCACCACCATTCAATCACCTCCATCTCTCTCTCTTTCTCTCTAGCAAGAACACACACACAAACACCCAATTCAATCATTCATCATCTAAATTCGATCTAGGAGGCTTACAACAAAACAAATTACATATTTGGAATCCTCTCTTCATCCTCTACAATTTGATACCAACTTCATCTCGTTTGGGTAACATTTCTAAAACTCTAGATTTCTCTAAATTCGTGTTTTTGATTTGAAATGGTGTTAGTTAGTGTCTATGGCTCGTGTCTAGCATGAATATATGATTTACTTGCTCGATTTGTTGTTTTGAGTAACTAGTTTGAACATTTGAAATGGGTTTGCTTAATCTTGCATTTTGGAAGATTAAATGTTGTTTGATTGTTAAAGTTCATGTTTTAATTGTGTTACTAGTATCACTAGCTTCGTTTTGATGCGTAGGTTGATTAAGAAAACTTCAAAAACCCGATTATTGATTTTTGTGAATTTTGGTTAGGGTTTGTTAGACTTTGAAATGAACTTTTGATGCGTTGAATGCTTGTTAATGTTGTTAGTAAGTGTTTAGATGCAATGTATGCTTAATTACCTTCGAAACGGCATATCGTATGTGTAAATTGGATTCCCGAATCATAAAATACGTTTTACGAACTTGAAACTTTGAAAATAAACCTTTCTTGATCAATTGACGAGATTTCGGCTATTGTAAATGATGTTATTGTTGGACCATAAGTGCTTAGTTGTATTCCTCGTCAAAATACCTTTCCAACGATATATGATAGGCATTATAAGTGTTTGCGGGTCAAGAGTTGGGTTGGAAAAGGTTTTGGTTCGTGCATACTTTGAAAAACTGACCAGAATTCTCTGCCCAGATGGTGGCGCGGCGCGCCCCATCCCCGCGCGGCGCGCGGATTGGCCTGGTCAGATTCTGACCACTTTGTCCCATTTCACGTGAAATGTTTGACTAGCTACCGACCTCCGATTCACATGAAACTTGTTCTAATATACTTGTATATGAATAATTAGCATAGAAAAATAGTCCGGGACCCGACCCGAACATGTTGACTTTTTCGTTGACTTTGACCCGACCAAGTTTGACTTTTTGTCAAACTTAACCAATTAATTATGCAATCTTCCTAACATGCTTTTATACTTGTATCTTGCATGAAACTTGACAATTTGCTTCACATGCTATATTAATCGAGTCGTATTGAGCCATAGGACTAATTGAACATCTTTGACCGTTTTGTGTTTACCGTTATTGATATAACCTATATGTTTAGGTCAAGACTAGCTTTGTCTTTGCACGCGTTTACTTGTCGAAGTACTTTATTAACTCTTGCACTCAAGGTGAGATCATAGTCCCACTTTTTCAATCACTTTTATTCTTTACATCGTGGGCTGAGAAACACATACATTTCATACTTATTTACTTTTCATGCTTTTACATTGTGAACAAATACGAATACAAAGATGCATACGAGTTTGAACAAAAGTCCTCAATCCAATTATCATTAGTTCCACTTGCAGGGTGTAAGTGTAAGCGTGTAATTATGTTGTGTGGCCATACGGGTTTAACAAACCCTCATTCAGACGGTTCGCTACCGTTAGTGAATGAAATATAATTTCAACAATGTATAGTGTAAGTTCTAACACTAAATTCAAAATTCAGAGGGAAGATTCGGTTAAGCCTTGATAATTGGGTGCTCGTGATACAAATACTATTTTGGAATGTGAATGGTTCTGGTTGAGCAATTCTTAAAGAACCTTGTGGTTCAATACAATTTACTTACTAAACCTATGATTTCACCAACGTTTTTCGTTGACAGATTTCTATGTTTTTCTCAGGTCTTGCACGATATGTGATACATGCTTCCGCTCATTATTTGATACTTGCTTTGGATGTCGAGTATACATGCTTTTCATGGAGCGTCTTTTGACTTTACTTTAAACCGTGTCGCCTAGATTTCAATCGTACTTATAACGTTGTAACTTAACTTTTGGTTGAACAATTCTTGTAAACTTTGAAACAATCTTTATTTTGAAATGAAGGCGACATATTTTGGTCAAACGTTATCTTAAAGACTTATAATCAGGTAATGGGACCCACGTAGCCGACGCCGTCACTTGACGATTTGTCGGGGTCGCTACAAGTGGTATCAGAGCCTTGGTTGTAGGGATTTAGAGTTTATTTGTGTCCACCCCGAGTCATAAGGTACATAGGTGAATCTAGACTACAACCGGCATATAGACTGAAGTAGGAATTACTTGACTATTTGTGCATTTATACTCGAACTCTTCTATCATATCTAACTCGTATTCGATCTTGATCTTACGTTGATAAATTTTGTTGATGCGCCACCTTGACTTTATGAAGTAATGTTAAATGCACATGAGAATCAGGGTAATATAATTTCCGGGATTATATTACGGTGATTCACATGGACGTTCCGACATTATGACATAAAGAATTTAGGGCAAGTCAAGGAAAATTTTCTCTCTATCCTTAATCCATACTCCGGTTAGTATTGTTGAAAATACTAACCAACGATATTCTTGTGTCATGAAGGAACAATGGCTCGTCGACGCGCTCCTCCCGAAACTCCCGAACAAGCCCTCCAACGTATGATAGCCACTGCCGTGGATGCGGCCATGGCCGGTCACTCCTCCAACAACAACAATAACAACAATCATCATAACAACAACAATGGAGCCAGAAATTCCAACGAAGGATGCTCCTATAAGAATTTCATAGGGTGCAAACCTCACACTTTCGATGGAACCGGGGGACCGGTTGTGCTCACCCGATGGTTTGAGCAAACGGAAGCCGTCTTTAGCATAAGCGGTTGTCGAGACCAAGACAAGGTTAGATATTCCACTCACACCTTCGCCGGTATCGCTCTCACATGGTGGAATTCGTATGTACAATCGGTGGGTATCCACGAAGCCCACGCTCTCTCTTGGGCCGACTTAAGAGGAAAGATGATCACCGAATATTTTCCTCGCGAAGAAACCCGAAGGCTCGAACAAGAACTAAGAGCTCTGAAAGCGGTCGGGAACGACCTTAAGGCCTATAATCAACGATTCTCCGAACTTGCTTTGATGTGCCCAAATCTTGTGAACCCCGAATCTTTAAGGGTTGAACTTTACATGGATGGTCTCCCCAAGAGCATCAAACAAGGAGTAATGTCATCCAAACCCGCTAACCACCAAGAGGCTTTGAATATGGCCCGCCAATTGATTGAAACAGTGGACGAGATTGAAGTGCCGGCACGTAAAGCCGAGGATAAGTCGGGTGACGACAAAAGAAAATGGGAAGCCCCCCAATCAAGCAATTACAACAACCCCGCCAAGAAGCCCTTCATCCCCAACGGCAAGAAAGGTTATACCGGACACCTACCGTATTGTAACGAGTGCTACAAACATCATTTAGGTGAATGTGGCAAACCATTTTGCTTGAAGTGTCAAAGAAGTGGCCATGTAGCCCACGATTGTAGGAATACCGCTCCCGTCGCCCAAAAGGAGCACAATGCACCCAAGACGGGTGTTTGTTTCGAATGTGGCCAACCGGGTCATTTTAGGAGTGCGTGCCCAAACAAGAAAATCAACCCCAACGCACGCCGTTGAACTTTCAACATCGACACCTAGGATGCCCGAGACGACGATGGACTAGTCACGGGTACGTTTCTTCACAACAAACTGTATATTTCATACTTATTCGATTCGATTACCGCTAGATGTTTATTAACCAAGTCTTTGACTCGTGCTCTTTACATTCCACTTTTTTCCCCTAGATATTACTTAGACGATTTAAGTGACCAACGGAAAATATTGTGTGCCTATAAATTTTATTGGAGGATATACGTTAAGACTTTTGACTTGACACCTATAGAACTAGGGAGCTCGAAACCTATTCGTTAAAAAAAAAAAAAAAAAAAAAAAAAAAAAAAATGTTTCCCCATCATCTTGTATAGATTGTTGTGAACTGAGTAATTTTCGGTTGGAAACCGATACCCTCTCCCTCGTATCCATTACCTCATGATTATTTGCACGAACCCCGTAGTTTCCAAATCGACCTCCGTTCCGGTTATCATCAATTGGGGGTTAAGGGAGACGATGTCTCCTGAGTCTTTTCCGAACTCGCAACGTTAGTTGTAAATCTCTCTTAGTACCATTCAATTTATCCAAGGCTCGTCCGTATCCATAAACCTCCTAAAGCACGTATGCAAACTTATCTAGACAAATCTGTTATCGTATTTATAGATGACGTCTTAACTTATTTAAGTAAAGAAGGAAAACGAACAACATCACCATCTTACGCTCGAACTTTTGAGAAAAGAGCAACTTTATACCAAATTCTCCGAGTGAGAATTTCTGTTGAACGAAGTCCAATTTTCTAGACCATGATGTTAATGGTCGAGGCATTACAATCAATCTCCAAATCAAGCCACATGTAATCAGGAAACTCTCATGACTCAGACTTACCGCAGATTCATTTTCGACTTTTTCTCGTGATGCTCGTTCTTTACCCTCGATAACTCATTAAGGTAGAAATCTAAACCTCTACGTGCCCGAATCTTGAACGTGATTATTCACACCAACCTTACTAGCTTAATTCGTATAGCACCAGGTGGGACTCAAATATGGAAATATTTCTACTTGGACGCCGAAAGGCATACTCTCTCGACTCAAAAATCAACATAACTAAAATTCGTTATTTTACACGAAGAATTCGAATACTAAATTGTGGATCCGATCAATCTTCTCGTCATCACGTACCACACTACATACCTCTGTTATTTCACCGTCACCGTCTGATATTACTGGAATTTAAGATAGCACACAATCCAACGATACTTCACTCTTCTTTGACTTAACGCCCTTGCGTTGCTGATAATCGTCCAACCATTATTCAACCCCGAACTATACAATTACGTGTACTATCTCGTTTCTCTTTCAGGCTTCATTTTTTTTTTACAACTAGAGGCACGTTATGGCAACCTCGAGATGTAAGCTCATCCTATTCAAAGTCCTCATTTCACTCCTATCCTCATCGCTCGCATTTCCGTTAAGGAAACTCCTTGTAACATTTCTCCATGGATAGAGAAACTCCTCATATTACATTAGTATTCGTCACGAGGGTGAATAGTCCTAACAAACATTTTTCGAACCCTAACTGACTTGTTCAAACATATCTTAAGAAATTCTATTCCAACACGGTGTATCTTCGTCATTTATCCTGTATTGAAATACTCGTTTCACCTCTAGCGTTGCAAGAGACCTTGGGAACCCGCTTAGACATATGTACCGCGTATCTCCCACAACCGACGAACCGAGCAAACGTACGATTCAATCTTGGAAAGACATGTTACAGACTGGTATTGTCACCTTTAGTAGTTCCCCTTACTACGACAGCTATCACTCGTATATTAACGCAGCACTTCCGAAACCCTATATGACCGCAAATGTCATACCCCTGTTCATTTAACCAAAGCATGCGGCAAGCAAATCGCCAAATCTGAACTCCATCAAGAAACAACAATTGAGATCGTTCGAGTCCGAGGCGGGCTAGAGACAACCCATGGTCGCCAGAAGAGTTATACCAAACTTAGATGAAAACCTCACAAATCCCAGTGTGTAATCGCGTAATATTGAGAACCCGCACCTTGGAAAGGTGTAATCCATTTTGGGAAATCGAGGAAGGTTATAACTGCAATATTGAACCTTTTGAAACCTTGGGGCGTATTAGAACCGCTTCCTACCGTTTAGAACTTCCGACTCAATTAAGTTTCCATTTATCCTACATTTCGTGTAACAAACTTAGAAACGTGTCATGCGGAACAGGAATGTGCAATCCTTTTAGATGCACCAACTATTGATGACAAACTCCTCTTCATGGGAAGACTGGTTGAAATCATGGATCGTGAAATCGAACCTCAATACAACGTAACACCCCGACTATCCGGATTCGTGGAATGTCCAAGAAAGTACCTTCACTCATTCGTAGAGTTACTACTCTAAGTCTCGAGTAAGAGATATCGACTACTACTTCCAACTAAATTTCGGGACGAAATTTCTTTTGAGGTGTGGATAATGTAACATCCCGCATTTTTCCGTTAAATTATTTTTTAACGCCGTCTTTTTCTTTTTAGATAATATTCCTCGTATCTAGATTCGTAACCTCCGTTAGCTAACATTCTAAATATTCTCGTTATCGGATTTTAATACGCGTTTTAAAATATTCCGTTTAGGTATTTTCCGCACCCGCTTCTAAACTCGAGGGACTAAAATTGACACGGGGCAAACTAGTTGACTAGGTCAACTAGTCCACCCCAATCACCACCATTCAATCACCTCCATCTCTCTCTCTTTCTCTCTAGCAAGAACACACACACAAACACCCAATTCAATCATTCATCATCTAAATTCGATCTAGGAGGCTTACAACAAAACAAATTACATATTTGGAATCCTCTCTTCATCCTCTACAATTTGATACCAACTTCATCTCGTTTGGGTAACATTTCTAAAACTCTAGATTTCTCTAAATTCGTGTTTTTGATTTGAAATGGTGTTAGTTAGTGTCTATGGCTCGTGTCTAGCATGAATATATGATTTACTTGCTCGATTTGTTGTTTTGAGTAACTAGTTTGAACATTTGAAATGGGTTTGCTTAATCTTGCATTTTGGAAGATTAAATGTTGTTTGATTGTTAAAGTTCATGTTTTAATTGTGTTACTAGTATCACTAGCTTCGTTTTGATGCGTAGGTTGATTAAGAAAACTTCAAAAACCCGATTATTGATTTTTGTGAATTTTGGTTAGGGTTTGTTAGACTTTGAAATGAACTTTTGATGCGTTGAATGCTTGTTAATGTTGTTAGTAAGTGTTTAGATGCAATGTATGCTTAATTACCTTCGAAACGGCATATCGTATGTGTAAATTGGATTCCCGAATCATAAAATACGTTTTACGAACTTGAAACTTTGAAAATAAACCTTTCTTGATCAATTGACGAGATTTCGGCTATTGTAAATGATGTTATTGTTGGACCATAAGTGCTTAGTTGTATTCCTCGTCAAAATACCTTTCCAACGATATATGATAGGCATTATAAGTGTTTGCGGGTCAAGAGTTGGGTTGGAAAAGGTTTTGGTTCGTGCATACTTTGAAAAACTGACCAGAATTCTCTGCCCAGATGGTGGCGCGGCGCGCCCCATCCCCGCGCGGCGCGCGGATTGGCCTGGTCAGATTCTGACCACTTTGTCCCATTTCACGTGAAATGTTTGACTAGCTACCGACCTCCGATTCACATGAAACTTGTTCTAATATACTTGTATATGAATAATTAGCATAGAAAAATAGTCCGGGACCCGACCCGAACATGTTGACTTTTTCGTTGACTTTGACCCGACCAAGTTTGACTTTTTGTCAGACTTAACCAATTAATTATGCAATCTTCCTAACATGCTTTTATACTTGTATCTTGCATGAAACTTGACAATTTGCTTCACATGCTATATTAATCGAGTCGTATTGAGCCATAGGACTAATTGAACATCTTTGACCGTTTTGTGTTTACCGTTATTGATATAACCTATATGTTTAGGTCAAGACTAGCTTTGTCTTTGCACGCGTTTACTTGTCGAAGTACTTTATTAACTCTTGCACTCAAGGTGAGATCATAGTCCCACTTTTTCAATCACTTTTATTCTTTACATCGTGGGCTGAGAAACACATACATTTCATACTTATTTACTTTTAATGCTTTTACATTGTGAACAAATACGAATACAAAGATGCATACGAGTTTGAACAAAAGTCCTCAATCCAATTATCATTAGTTCCACTTGCAGGGTGTAAGTGTAAGCGTGTAATTATGTTGTGTGGCCATACGGGTTTAACAAACCCTCATTCAGACGGTTCGCTACCGTTAGTGAATGAAATATAATTTCAACAATGTATAGTGTAAGTTCTAACACTAAATTCAAAATTCAGAGGGAAGATTCGGTTAAGCCTTGATAATTGGGTGCTCGTGATACAAATACTATTTTGGAATGTGAATGGTTCTGGTTGAGCAATTCTTAAAGAACCTTGTGGTTCAATACAATTTACTTACTAAACCTATGATTTCACCAACGTTTTTCGTTGACAGATTTCTATGTTTTTCTCAGGTCTTGCACGATATGTGATACATGCTTCCGCTCATTATTTGATACTTGCTTTGGATGTCGAGTATACATGCTTTTCATGGAGCGTCTTTTGACTTTACTTTAAACCGTGTCGCCTAGATTTCAATCGTACTTATAACGTTGTAACTTAACTTTTGGTTGAACAATTCTTGTAAACTTTGAAACAATCTTTATTTTGAAATGAAGGCGACATATTTTGGTCAAACGTTATCTTAAAGACTTATAATCAGGTAATGGGACCCACGTAGCCGACGCCGTCACTTGACGATTTGTCGGGGTCGCTACACCGATCGGATTGAAACGGTGGACCGAGAAGGTCGAATCGGTGTTTGCCATAAGTAAGTGTACTGAAGAGGACAAAGTGAAGTACGCTACGCATACCTTCACAGGTTCTGCTTTAACATGGTGGAATACCTATCTAGAGCAAGTGGGACAAGATGATGCGTACGCACTACCGTGGTCAGCATTCCAGCACTTGATGAACGAGAAGTACCGTCCCAGAACCGAGGTCAATAAGCTCAAGACAGAACTTAGAGGGTTACGAACCCAAGGATTTGATATTACCACGTACGAAAGACGATTCACAGGATTGTGCCTATTGTGTCCGAGAGCGTTCGAAGATGAGGAAGAGAAGATCGACGTGTTTGTGAAAGGATTACCGGAAAGAATCCAAGAAGATATAAGTTCACACGAGCCCGCCTCCATACAACAGGCATGTAGAATGGCTCACAAACTAGTGAACCAGATTGAGGAAAGAATTAAAGAACAGACGGCTGAAGAGGCTAATGTGAAGCAAGTCAAAAGAAAGTGGGAGGAAAACGGTGATAAGAATCACCAATACAACAACAACAACAGCAATTACAATAATAATCGCAACAATTATCCCAACAATCGCAACATCAATCACAACTACAACAAACGGCCCAACAACAACAACAACAACAACAACAACAACAACAACAACAACAACAACAACAACAACAACAACAACAACAACAACAACAACAACAACAACAGCAACTACAACAATCGTCCCAACAACAATAACAACCGCAACAACAACAACAATCAGAAGCAGCTATGCCAAAGGTGTGAAAAGTATCACTCGGGGTTCTGCACCAAATTTTGCAACAAGTGTAAAAGAAATGGTCAGAGCGCGGCGAAGTGTGAGGTCTACGGACCAGGGGTTAACAGAACGAAAGGAACAAATGGTGTCGGAACGAGTAATGACGGAGCAAGTAGTGTCGGAGCAAGTTATGCCAATGTAGTTTGTTATAAATGTGGAAAACCGGGCCACATTATTAGAAATTGCCCGAACCAGGAAAACACGAATGGACAAGGCTGCAGAAGAGTTTTCAATATTAATGCGCAGAGGCACAGGAAGACCCGGAGCTTGTTACGGGTACGTTTCTTATTGACAATAAATCTGCTTACGTTTTATTTGATTCGGGTGCGGATAGAAGCTATATGAGTAGAGATTTTTGTGCTAAATTAAGTTGTCCATTGACACCGTTGGATAGTAAATTTTTACTCGAATTAGCAAATGGTAAATTAATTTCAGCAGATAATATATGTCAGAATCGAGAAATTAAACTGGTTAGCGAAACATTTAAGATTGACTTGATACCAGTAGAGTTAGGGAGTTTTGATGTGATAATCGGTATGGACTGGTTGAAAGAAGTGAAAGCAGAGATCGTTTGTTATAAAAATGCAATTCGCATTATACGAGAAAAAGGAAAACCCTTAATGGTGTACGGAGAAAAGGGCAACATGAAGCTACATCTTATTAGTAATTTGAAGGCACAAAAACTAATAAGAAAAGGTTGCTATGCTGTTCTAGAACACGTCGAGAAAGTATAAACTGAAGAAAAGAGCATCAATGATGTTCCCGTCGCAAAAGAATTTCCCGATGTATTTCCGAAAGAATTACCGGGACTTCCTCCACATCGATCTGTTGAATTTCAAATAGATCTTGTACCAGGAGCTGCACCAATAGCTCGTGCTCCTTATAGACTCGCACCCAGCGAGATGAAAGAACTGCAAAGCCAACTGCAAGAACTATAAGAACGTGGTTTCATTCAACCAAGCACATCACCATGGGGAGCTCCTGTTTTGTTTGTCAAGAAGAAGGATGGTACATTTAGGTTATGTATTGACTACAGAGAGTTGAACAAACTTACCATCAAAAACCGTTATCCACTGCCGAGAATTGATGACTTATTTGATCAACTACAAGGCTCGTCGGTTTATTAGAAGATCGATTTACGTTCTGGATATCATCAAATGCGAGTAAAGGAGGATGATATTCCAAAAACTGCTTTTAGGACACGTTATGGTCATTACGAGTTTATGGTTATGCCGTTTGGATTGACTAACGCACCAGCTGTGTTCTTGGACCTTATGAACCGAGTGTGTGGGCCATATCTTGACAAGTTTGTCATTGTTTTCATCGATGACATACTTATTTACTCAAAGAATGATCAAGAGCACGAAGAACATTTGAGAAAAGTGCTAGAAGTATTGAGGAAAGAAAAACTGTACGCTAAGTTTTCAAAGTGTGCATTTTAGTTGGAAGAAGTTCAATTCCTCGGTCACATAGTGAACAAAGAAGGTATCCAGGTGGACCCGGCAAAGATCGAAACCGTTGAAAAGTGGGAAACCCCAAAAACTCCGAAGCATATACGTCAATTTTTAGGATTGGCTGGTTACTACAGAAGATTCATCCAAGATTTCTCCAAAATAGCAAAACCCTTGACTGCATTAACGCATAAAGGGAAGAAATTTGAATGGAAGGATGAACAAGAGAAGGCGTTTCAATTATTGAAGAAAAATCTAACTACGGCACCTATATTGTCATTGCCTGAAGGGAATGATGATTTTGTGATTTATTGTGACGCATCAAAGCAAGGTCTCGGTTGTGTATTAATGCAATGGACGAAGGTGATTGCTTATGCGTCTAGACAATTGAAGATTCACGAGCAAAATTATACGATGCATGATTTGGAATTAGGTGCGGTTGTTTTTGCATTAAAGACTTGGAGGCACTACTTATATGGGGTCAAAAGTATTATATATACCGACCACAAAAGTCTTCAACACATATTTAATCAGAAACAACTGAATATGAGGCATCGTAGGTGGATTGAATTGTTGAATGATTACGACTTTGAGATTCGTTACCACCCGGGGAAGGCAAATGTGGTAGCCGACGCCTTGAGTAGAAAGGACAGAGAACCCATTCGAGTAAAATCTATGAATATAATGATTCACACTAACCTTACTACTCAAATAAAGGAGGCACAATAAGGAGTTTTAAAAGAGGGAAATTTAAAGGATGAAATACCCAAATGATCGGGGAAGCATCTTAATATTCGGGAAGACGGAACCCGGTATAGGGCTGAAAGAATTTGGGTACCAAAATTTGGAGATATGAGAGAAATGGTACTTAGAGAAGCTCATAAAACCAGATACTCAATACATCCTGGAACGGGGAAGATGTACAAGGATCTTAAGAAACATTTTTGGTGGCCAGGTATGAAAGCTGATATTGCTAAATATGTAGGAGAATGTTTGACGTGTTCTAAGGTCAAACCTGAACATTAGAAACCATCAGGTCTACTACAACAACCTGAAATCCCGGAATGGAAATGGGAAAACGTTACCATGGATTTCATTACTAAATTGCCAAGGACTGCAAGTGGTTATGATACTATTTGGGTAATAGTTGATCGTCTCACCAAGTCAGCACACTTCCTGCCAATAAGAGAAGATGACAAGATGGAGAAGTTAGCACGATTGTATTTGAAGGAAGTCGTCTCCAGACATGGAATACCAATCTCTATTATCTCTGATAGGGATGGCAGATTTATTTCAAGATTCTGGCAGACATTACAGCAAGCATTGGGAACTCGTCTAAACATGAGTACTGCCTATCATCCACAAACTGATGGGCAGAGCGAAAGGACAATACAAACGCTTGAAGACATGCTACGAGCTTGTGTTATTGATTTCGGAAACAGTTGGGATCGACATCTACCGTTAGCAGAATTTTCTTACAACAACAGCTACCATTCAAGCATTGAGATGGCGCCGTTTGAAGCACTTTATGGTAGAAAGTGAAGGTCTTCGATTTATTGGAGTGAAGTGGGGGATAGACAAATTACGGGTCCGGAGATAATACAAGAAACTACCGAGAAAATCATCCAAATTCAACAAAGATTGGAAACCGCCCAGAGTCGACAAAAGAGCTACGCGGACAGTAAAAGAAAAGATATAGAGTTTGAAATTGGAGAAATGGTCATGCTTAAGGTTTCACCTTGGAAAGGCGTTGTTCGATTTGGTAAACGGGGGAAACTAAATCCAAGGTACATTGGACCATTCAAGATTATAGATCGTGTCGGACCAGTAGCTTACCAACTGGAGCTACCTCAACAACTCGCGGCTGTACATAACACTTTCCACGTCTCAAATTTGAAGAAATGTTTTGCTAAAGAAGATCTCACTATTCCATTGGACGAAATCCTAATCAATGAAAAACTTCAATTCATTGAAGAACCCATCGAAATAATGGATCGTGAGGTTAAGAGACTTAAACAAAACAAGATACCGATTGTTAAGGTTCGATGGAATGCTCGTAGAGGACCCGAGTTCACCTGGGAGCGTGAAGATCAGATGAAGAAGAAATACCCGCATTTATTTCCAGAAGATACGTCAACACCTCCAACTGCTTAAAATTTCGGGACGAAATTTATTTAACGGGTAGGTACTGTAGTGACCCGAACTTTTCCATATTTATATATATATTAAATGAAATTGTTATTTACATGATTAAGTGTTTCCAACATGTTAAGCAATCAAACTTGTTAAGACTTGATTAATTGAAATAGGTTTCATATAGACAATTGACCACCCAAGTTGACCGGTGATTCACGAACGTTAAAACTTGTAAAAACTATACGATCACATATATATGGTTATATATATAGTTAACATGATTTTATTATAAGTATGTATCTCATTAGGTATTTTAACAATGAGTTATATACATAAAAATGAGACTATTAATTTAAGAAACTCGAAAACGATATATATAACGATTATCGTTATAACAACGTCTTACTAGGTACATATGAATCATATTAAGATATTGATACACTTGGGTAATTATTTTAAATGATAAGTAAATATATTACTAAGTGTATTAACAATGAAATACAGATGTAAAAATAAGACTACTAACTTAATGATTTCGAAACGAGACATATATGTAACGATTATCGTTGTAACGACATTTAACTGTATATATATATCATACTAAGATATATTATATATCATAATATCATGATAATATAACAATTTAACATCTCATTTGTTATAATAAACAATGGGTTAACAACATTCAACAAGATCGTTAACCTAAAGGTTTCAAAACAACATTTACATGTAACAACTAACGATGACTTAACGACTCAGTTAAAATGTATATACATGTAGTGTTTTAATATGTATTCATACACTTTTGAAAGACTTCAATACACTTATCAAAATAATTCTTCTTAACAAAAATGCTTACAATTACATCCTCGTTCAGTTTCATCAACAATTCTACTCGTATGCACCAGTATTCGTACTCGTACAATACACAGCTTTTATATGTATGTACTATTGGTATATACACTCCAATGATCAGCTCTTAGCAGCCCATGTGAGTCACCTAACACATGTGGGAACCATCATTTGGCAACTAGCGTGAAATATCTCATAAAATTACAAAAATATGAGTAATCATTCATGACTTATTTACATGAAAACAAAATTACATATCCTTTATATCTAATCCATACACCAACGACCAAAAACACCTACAAACACTTTCATTCTTCAATTTTCTTCATCTAATTGATCTCTCTCAAGTTTTATCTTCAAGTTCTAAGTGTTCTTCATAAATTTCAAAAGTTCTAGTTTCATAAAATCAAGAATACTTCCAAGATTGCAAGTTTACTTGTAATCACTAGAACATAGTTTAGTTAATTCTAAACTTGTAATCACTAGAACATAGTTTAGTTAATTCTAAACTTGTTCGCAAATAAAAGTTAATCCTTCTAACTTGAGTTTTAAAATCAACTAAACACATGTTCTATATCTGTATGATATGCTAACTTAATAATTTAAAACCTGGAAACACGAAAAACACCGTAAAACCGGATTTACGCCGTCGTAGTAACACCGCGGGCTGTTTTGGGTTAGTTAATTAAAAAATATGATAAATTTTGATTTAAAAGTTGTTATTCTGGGAAAATGATTTTTATTATGAACATGAAACTATATCCAAAAATTATGGTTAAACTCAAAGTGGAAGTATGTTTTCTAAAATGGTCATCTAGACATCGTTCTTTCGACTGAAATGACTATGTTTACAAAAACGACTTGTAACTTATTTTTCCGACTATAAACCTATACTTTTTCTGTTTAGATTCATAAAATAGAGTTCAATATGAAACCATAGCAATTTGATTCACTCAAAACGGATTTAAAATGAAGAAGTTATGGGTAAAACAAGATTGGATAATTTTTCTCATTTTAGCTACGTGAAAATTGGTAACAAATCTATTCCAGCCATAACTTAATCAACTTGTATTGTATATTATGTAATCTTGAGATACCATAGACACGTATACAATGTTTCGACCTATCATGTCGACATATCTATATATATTTTGGAACAACCATAGACACTCTATATGTGAATATTGGAGTTAGCTATACAGGGTTGAGGTTGATTCCAAAATATATATAGTTTGAGTTGTGATCAATACTGAGATACGTATACACTGGGTCGTGGATTGATTCAAGATAATATTTATCGATTTATTTCTGTACATCTAACTGTGGACAACTAGTTGTAGGTTACTAACGAGGACAGCTGACTTAATAAACTTAAAACATCAAAATATATTAAAAGTGTTGTAAATATATTTTGAACATACTTTGATATATATGTATATATTGTTATAGGTTCGTGAATCAACCAGTGGCCAAGTCTTACTTCCCGATGAAGTAAAAATCTGTGAAAGTGAGTTATAGTCCCACTTTTAAAATCTAATATTCTTGGGATGAGAATACATGCAGGTTTTATAAATGATTTACAAAATAGACACAAGTACGTGAAACTACATTCTATGGTTGAATTATCGAAATCGAATATGCCCCTTTTTATTAAGTCTGGTAATCTAAGAATTAGGGAACAGACACCCTAATTGACGCGAATCCTAAAGATAGATCTATTGGGCCTAACAAACCCCATCCAAAGTACCGGATGCTTTAGTACTTCAAAATTTATATCATATCCGAAGGGTGTCCCGGAATGATGGGGATATTCTTATATATGCATCTTGTTAATGTCGGTTACCAGGTGTTCACCATATGAATGATTTTTATCTCTATGTATGGGATGTGTATTGAAATATGAAATCTTGTGGTCTATTGTTACGATTTGATATATATAGGTTAAACCTATAACTCACCAACATTTTTGTTGACGTTTAAAGCATGTTTATTCTCAGGTGAATACTAAGAGCTTCCGCTGTTGCATACTAAAATAAGGACAAGATTTGGAGTCCATGTTTGTATGATATTGTGTAAAAACTGCATTCAAGAAACTGATTTCGATGTAACATATTTGTATTGTAAACCATTATGTAATGGTCGTGTGTAAACAGGATATTTTAGATTATCATTATTTGATAATCTACGTAAAGCTTTTTAAACCTTTATTTATGAAATAAAGGTTATGGTTTGTTTTAAAAATGAATACAGTCTTTGAAAAACGTCTCATATAGAGGTCAAAACCTCGCAACGAAATCAATTAATATGGAACGTTTTTAATCAATAAGAACGGGACATTTCATTGACCATGGTATGCAACCACCGTTCTTACGATTGACACCCGATTTGGTTCAGGTGACCTAATGAATTCCAGGTGAATTCATAGGATTTTACGTTCAATGGTAATGAACGCATTGAAAATGGGTTCTCAGAAAACAAATCGGTTTGTAATTTGATCAAAATATTTTCTCGTTCAAGCTCGAGTTTAGATATCATTGAATTCCATGAGTTTGTAATTCTCAATCTTTAAGGTCAATCTCAAGGATTGAGTAATATCAGTCTTAAAAGCTGATTTTTGATCTTTAAGGAGATTATCCTTTCTAGGGATCTGATTCATTAGTCTTATCAAGCTAATTTGCATGGCGCCCTCCCCATTTTACGAGACAGATCCTCTCATGGTTAGGATAAGTCTGACCACATGGCGACCCTGTTTGATGCTGAGGTCCGTGGATTTCCAGCTGATTTTTGAGAAAACTTTTTAAGGTTTTTCGTAGACTCTACAACTGGTCTGGACGAAAACTTCCTGACCTAAATCAAGAAGCGCGTGTCTTTTTCGGAAGACTTTACTTCCTTTTAATGATGGAATTGATTTATCGTGTAGATCCATCTTTTCTTTCAAATATATTATAAGAAATTGGGTAAAACTGATAAAATTGCCCAAAACAAAAGTATCTTCAGTTATTTGTACAAAAATATGTGATATATGTTTTAAATAACTTGGTAAATTTTTCCCACACTTGGCTTTTATTTTCCTTTCTTTGCCTTTTTATTATCCTCTATTCCATTTTAAATGAATTCTAACATTTTGGGTTGTTTCTCAATTTATGTCCTTTCCGAGGTAACAATAATTTCAGTGTTAACACCTAGTTTTACCGTTCATAAATATGTATAAACATGATTTTGAATTCATTTATTTGAAAATTTTGAAAATTTTTACTAGAATTGGGTAGTCAGTATATAAGACTAGGGCTGTTCTTTATTATCAGAGAGCATTAGATTCTAATACAACTACTGAGTTACTAGTATTTTTAATGGTAACCAAGTGTATAAGTTAAAATTTTTAAAAATCCGAAAGAATTTAACCCCTTCCCACACTTAAGATCTTGCAATATCCTCATTTGCAAGAAATCAGTTACAATTTAAATTATTGAGGGTGATTAGCGTAGAAAAATTATTAAATTTTACCAAAGTTTCCAAACATATCGGCGTTTGTTTGCTGAATGATAAATGGTGTACATCATTTGTTCATTCCGTCTTGTTGTTTCATCACATTTGTTTTTCGTTTTGTCGTCAAAATTAGTAGCTTTTGCTGAACTTAATGCCAGTCTTTGAAAATGCGCTGTTTTACCCTGTTGTGTATATGAAATAAAATACATACAATACAAATATAAACATGCATGGTAATTTGAAATGGGACTTAAAATCCACTTTCAAATCAAATATAAAATATTTGTACAACATAATAAAAATGTTAAAACTTACATAAAAGTATCAAAATATAATGTGTTTAAACATAAATAAATAGAAATAATAAAAAGATAAAAATCATAGAAATCACCAACGGGAACTATATCAATCTGGATAGGGGTTCCAGTTCATGTCGTCGGTCAGGTTCCATGGTTGGTGATAGGTGTACTGATAGGCCTGGTTAGGGTCATAGAGAGTATATGGTGGTCTCATCTCGGGCTGGTGTGGAGGATAGTAAGCAGGTCGGGTCGGTACGTAGTGATCCTGAGGTGATAGCTGACTCATGATCTGACGCTGATGATAGTCCCATCTATCATGCTGTCGTTGCCTAGAATGCTCGTACTCATTCCGGGCTTGCCACTGTTCGTATCGATTATGTCTATCCTGGTTTGTCATTTCTACCTCATCTATACGTTGGTAGACGTCAGTCATAGCCTCCCTAATGACATCCCTAATGTCATCTGCTTCCTCCCTTTCCTCATCTGAACCTCTCTCTACCTGAGGATGATTACCAACATATGGTGTTGCCTGATTGCGTCTGCTCTTTAATACCTTAGCACCCTGATAGACCTTTAATCCTAAGGTATCATCCTGTTCCCTACAAACCAAGAGTGGATTCCCTTGATCCCTATCTACACCCAAATACTCTCCAATGAGAGTAACAAAAATACCTCCTCCTATTATTCCCCCTTCCTGTATTCCTTCCACTATCTTAGACAAATAAAAACTAACACAGTAGGGGATATTAACAAAGCCTCTTTGGTCTCGAATACACTTAAGGTAGAATAAATCATGTAAGGTCTTTTTCTCCTTGTTGTGACCTCTCTGTGTAATCGAGTTAGCCAGAAATCAATGAATTATACGAAGCTCGGCTTTGTGAATATGTAAGTAGGTGTGTGTTCCTGCCCGCCCAAAAATATTATAATCTGACATACGCCTCCAGACGGCGTTAGCATCAAAATTCCTATCTACCCTTTCACCATGATAAATCAAATTCATACAATCGGGTAGTAGTAATTCAGCGGGCGTATATATCTGTAAAGCCCTGGCCATCTCCAGCATGGACATCCTATACATCCTACGGCCAAGTATAAATCTAAAAAAACTTCTATCATCTAATCTAACTACATCCGCATTAAGTTAAATAGTACTCATTGGCTCAACGCACCATTCCTTATATACAAGACTACGAATGGTGAATAAACGTTCCCAATCGGGAAAAGAAGAGCTGCCATACCTTTGGATCAAATGCTGTCTAACTGAGTTAACAAGTTGGACCCTTTCCAAAGGCTCCCAATCGATTACCCTTGGAACTTCGACATTTTTCGTCACCAATTTGAATTTGTTATTTTGATATGTCGGGTAATCTCTCCAACTCCGATCAAATCTCAAATTGGGATGCAACTGTTCTTCATGAATCATTGGGTGTTGTACTATCGGATGCATCGAAAATACTACGAAGGCATCAACGTATTCTTATTGCGGATCATAATAAGGTACGTGTTGATCAGGTTGTTATTGTTGTTCCTGTTGTTGCTCCGGTTCATATTGCATTTCTGGTTCAGGTTCTGGAGCAGGTTGTCTAGATGATGATGATGCACCATCAGTATTAGTAAATCTCTGCAAAACACATTAAACACAAATTTTGTGCATCCACATATGCATTAGTGTTAGCAAAATAACAACTTGAAACATTTACAATAACATGTTTAATCAAAATTAAACTTATACACATTTTCACAGTTTTAACAATTCTACACTTTTTCAAATAAGCATATATGAAAATGGTTGCAAAGTTCATAAGCATTCAACTCAGATAACATGTTAAAATAACCAATACTAGCAACTAAACAAGTTTCAAATGGCATTTACATCAATTTAATCAAGTTCATTAATTTCAGACCTAAAAAGTCCACTTTAATTCTCAAAAATCATGTTTAGGATCAAATTTTGGATCATTTAGCTACCTAAACATGTTACACTACTTAATTTAGCAATAATTCATGACAAAAATCGGCCATAACCTGTTTATATCAAAAAGCCCCAAATTGCTCAAGAACACAAACCCTAGATTCCTAAAATTTTTGAAGTTTTTGGCTTCAAATCATGTTAAATAGCATCAATCTAGGTTATACATACATAATATACTAACAATTTAACACTAATTACACTAGAAATTAACAAAATCAAATTAGGTAAATTATAGCTTAAGAACACTAAAAATCGAATTTAAAGAGGTTTAGGGGTGTAATTGTTACCCTTCTTGATAAACTTCTTATCAAATTCATGATTAGAGCGGATTATAGCAAGAAATTTGGTTGATTTTGGTGAAAAATTGATAAAAATTGAGAGGTTTTGGGTGTATGTTCGTGTATTGTGTGTGTGTTGGAGTGGAAGAGCAGAACAACGAGCTGCTCTTTTGTTTCTGGCCAAAATTCGGTCCCCATGCGACCGCATGGTTTTGCAGTTCAAACCCCATGCGATTGCATGGGGTGCAGATACTTTTTTTTTATAAAACCTTTATACTTTTGAAACATAAATTAATAAAATTTTAAAAATTTGTTTCTTTTTAGAATGAGGCCGTTTTGGATCGTTGTCCTAGTCTGTCCCTCAACAAAGTTTTAAAATTTGTTACTTTTTAAGCACGGTTTTAAAAGCAAAGATTTTTGGATTTTTTTTTTATGTTTTTGGCATACTTTAATTCAATAAGATTAAAAATAATGATAATAAAAATTCTCGTCCCTCCCTTGGGTAGAGCAATTTCGGTTCAACGACCTAGTTTTCAACTCACGACGAATTTTTAGAAATCACATTTTTAACTTAATGAAATAAAGTACATTTTTGTTTTTAAATTCACACCAAACTTAAATTTAAAATGCATAAAATTAAAAATTTATATTTTTAAAATTAAAAATTCACCAAATTTATATTATATTTTTGTTTTTATACATACAAACTTATATTAAAAATATCAATTTTTCAACTATTTACAAACTTAAATATATTGATTTAAAAAAATTTTACAATATTAATTTAATATTCATATATTAATTTTAAAAACATGGTAAAAATTAAAATTAAAAATCTTTTTGGTCTTTTATCCCACTTTAATCAATCAAATATTATCAAAAATATACGCCCCTCTTTTCGATAAAGTAATTTCGGTTCAACGACCTAGTTTTACTCCTGATGAATTTTTGAAATATTTTGGGTTGATTGATTAAAGATATTTATACCTTAAGAATAAACGGTAAATTTCGCAGTGATGTAATAAATTTTTGCATGATATCAATAATTTCGGTTACGCATACCTAATTTTATTGAATTCCAATTTAATACTTTATAGCGAACGATTTAGCGTTTATTATCAAAAGGTTAAAAGCAATAAAAATAAAAATAAAAATAAAAACTGTACATACTTACCTGTGAGAAAGAATTCTCAGAGACCTGCTTTAGCCGACTCATAGGAGAGTCGTGTGATTTGGTTCTCCATAGCTACGTAAGCGTAACCTCGATTCTTCAATATCTTTTCTTCTAAACATATGAACGGTCCTTCTCTGCATAGAGTAACAAATTCGGTATTTGAATATGTTTGATTATTTGAACATTTACCTTCGTGTGACCATTTTCCGCATTTATAACATCTTTCAAGGTGTCTTGCTCTTCTTTTTGTTGCGAATTTTGATTTTCCTTTACCAAAATGTATCTTATGATGATCTTTTCTGAGCTCTTTTCTTACTCCGTCCATTTTGCTTCTTATGAATGATACCAATTCACTCGGAAGGGTATCATTATTATGTTTAGTAATCATAGCATGTATCATTAGACCATGGTTTAGTTCAAATGAATTCGTCATCTCGTAAAACCTAAAAAAATAAAAATTCAGAATGGAGGAAGAAGACTAGTACTTTAGGGTCTGCTAGGGAAAGACCATTCGGATTCCATTCTCGAGAACTACACGAAAACAGAAAATCTAACTCTAACAGAAATATATATTACCCTAAAAAGATTCGATTCTCCCCACACTTAGTTAGCTGTGGTATCAAATTTGTGATTAACTTCATTGTCAATTGGTTCATCAACAATTGTATATCTCTGACTTTTGCTTCAGTCCATTTGTTGATTTCCTCCGTAACTTTCACAAATTCAACTAACATTGCCTTTTCTTTTGGCGATAAATTAGATACTAATCGGTTACATAACTTAAAGTTCCCCTTAATCCTAGCATCGTGAATCCGTTTATAAAGTTTCTTCGTTGAAATGTTAAAAACGGGTTCATCTAATTTCGTATCATCAACGGGGTTCTTTGTGATCGGATCATCATTAAGTGTTTCTTCATCTTCCCCACACTTATGCGTTTTTATTAGTTTAACAGTTTTGGTTGGTGGAGATCTAAACTTTCGGTTCACAAAGGTGATCGATTTATCACCATCCCTAAGTGTCATTCTACCTTCTCTTACATCAATGAATGCTTCGGTGGTTGCTAAAAATGGGCGACCTAAAATTAGAGGAATATCAAGGTTTTCCTCCATATTAATAACTATGAAGTTTGCAACAAAGGTCAAACTTCCCACGTTAACAAGTAAATTATTTGCTATTCCAACCGGGTGTTTAATGGTTAGGTCAAATGATTGAACACCTATTTTGGTTGGTTTTAATTTACCCATACCTAATCTTTTGTATAAGAAAAGAGGCATAATATTTGCACTTGCTCCTAAATTTGCGAGTCCATTATATATAGCACCATCATTAAGCAAGCAAGAAATGATAAATTCACCCGGTCTCCTACTTTAGTAAGTCGAGTTGGTTTGTTAACCTTTTTCGGGTGTTCTTTTCTTGGTTCTTTCACTTCTATTTGAACTTCTTGTTCACATTTTTCTTCGTTTCTTGGAATGGGAGGTTTGTATAAGAATTCTTCTTCATCACTTGTATCACCCCGTTTTTCTCCGTACATGATTTATAGGTGTATTGTGTATGTACGATAGGCGTATGAAGGGTTCGGAACATGTTCGGGTGTTAAGGTCTTGTATGCAAGGAAATGAGTCAGACTACGTTGAACGTCACGGCGTGACGAAGGAGGCCGCGGTGCGGCATTTAACTGGAATCCAGATCAGAAGCTTGATTAAAAATGATCCCAGACCTAGGCAAATGTCGCGGCGCGACATTTAAGGTCGCGACGCGGCAATGTGGGCGAACTGGTTCCTGTTTTCGCAATATTTAGGTAAAGTGAGGGGAATTTTGGTCTTTTCACATTTGAACCAGATTGAGATCTTAAATCTCATCCACTCCTTTCATTTCCTAATTTCTTTTCCCTTTTCATTTCATTTTCCTCTCAAAAACTCAAACACCCAATTGGATTCAAACGGATTTTTTGAAAGGAAGAAACGGGATTTGATCTTTGGCGTAGTTGACAAGTTTTTTCTCCTCGTTCTTGGCTACACAGTGATACTAGTGGTAAGCTCTAACTCTGAATTTCATTTTTGTGTTCTTCATTCAAATTTGGGGCTTTTGATTGTATGACTCATAGATGGAACCCATTTAGTTGTTAATTAAAAATTAACACCAAGATTCGGGTTTAGAGGTGTTAAAGGTGGGTTTTTGTTTGGTTTGCAACTCTATGCTTGTAAGACTTGTAAATGGTGTAAAATCACTAGTATTAGTGATTATTGAGGTTTTGGGGATATTTAGGGTTCTTGGAATTGACTAATTTTGACTAGAGCCAAAATTAGGGTTTGGTGATGATTTTGACCCAATTGTTGATTTAATAAGGTTTATAAACTTAAAATGGATTAAGTTGAAGTATTAAACTGAGTTAAAGGTGTTTTGGTGTCAAAACTTGTAAATGGTGGGATTTTGACTATGATGGGTCAAAATTAGGGTTTAAGTGTCATTTTGGGCAAGATAGGTACTTAACACCTATGAATGGGTTTAATTGGCGTATTAGGACCATTACCACTTGTGTTAGTGATTATTGGTTAGTTTGGGCGTAGTTTGTACTTGGAAATACATTTGGGTCGAATTTGCACTAAGTGTCAAATTGAGTTGGTTTGTAAATCCAATCTAAGCGTGTTGTTGAATTTGTGATAATGGAATAGGTACTTTCCATTGACGAGTTGCGGATTTCTTGGAAGCATTCATCAAGGCGACAAGGTGAGTGTTAATATCCTATATGCATATGTATGTGTAGGATGGGTGCGGGTCGGGTGAAGTGGTTCTCGACTATTAGAGCTCTGGATTTGATGGACTTTGGTATGAGTCCAATTGGCACGGTTGTGCGCTTTGGTTGACCATCTTTGGTGAGGTACACGTTTGTGTGTACGTTATCACACGTGGTTGTGATTTGGATGTTATAACCCCAATGGCGAAGGGTTATTTTGTCGTGATGTGGATAACCCCGACGTGGTGGATTTTATAATCCCGTGACCGTGGGTTTGAATTGGAGAAGTGGATCTCGTGTAGTTCGGATTCACGATGACGCATGTAGTTCGGTCATCTTATTGGAAATGAATCTCGTGTAGTTCGGATTCATGGTGACTCGTGTAGTTCGGTCATCTTATTGAGGTAGTAATCTCGTGTGGTTTCGGATTACTAAGGCTCGTGTAGTTCGGCCAACCTCGATGTTGTGAATATAGTAATCTCGTGTGGGTTCGGATTACTAAGGCTCGTGTAGCTCGGCCAATCTTCATTGTGGCGTTTGGTATTCGGTAATGGGTTAAGGGGTTAACCTTATTTGTTTTATATTGTTATATATATTAATGTAATGTTGTGTTGTAGCTAACCCTCCGAGTGTAGCTTATTGGCGTTGTTCACATCGACGTTGGTGAACTTATACTTTGTTGATATCTTTAGCTTGTTGCTTAGAGATCGTACGGTATGCTTAGGGTAGTTGCCTTATACATGGATGCTTCGGTATGCGGTATTTGATATTTGTGTGGCGTGTCCATTTTATACATATATATGTATGTAGTATATTATCATTCACTAAGCGTTAGCTTACCCTCTCGTTGTTGATATTTTTATAGGTTCGCATGCTTGGCGGCTCGGGTAAGCTTGGGGATTAGAGATCTTGGCTAGGTTGCTTAGAAGATCTTGCTTTTGTATTCAATTAGGATTTGGGTAGCGTAGTCCCAAATCACCATGCTCGGTTTTGGTTGGAAACTAAACTAGTCGGGTCGTGTATGTCTGTTTGGACAATTAATCAATGTATTAAATGTTTTAAGGTTTATTTAACCTTCTATTGTATTAAAGATGTTTATGGAAACACAATTGGGACCTAAAGTGTTATTTAAAGCGTATTAAAAGGGAAAAAAATTTATGGGCCGGTTTTAATACGGGTTGGGTTGTTTCAAGTGGTATCAGAGCATGGTCTAAGGGATTTAGGTGACTTAAGATAGGTGCCTAGACTTAGACTTTTGTGTGTGCTTATTTGTTGCGGGACTTGTAGGTGAACGGGTCAGAACGGGTTATATGTGATGACCCGGGAATTTCTGACTAAATTTAAACTTAATCTTTATATGATTTCGACACGATAAGCAAAGTCTATAATGTTGAGTCTCGAAAACTTTTAGAACTGTTTTCATATATGCAATTACCCTTTGACTGCTCTCGACGATTCACGAACAATTGTTTGTAAATAAATATGTAATTAAATATATATATACAGAATGTAAGAATATATAATAATTGGAAATAATAAAATACAATATGAACTAATAGGTAAAACAAAATACAAAATTATTATAATAATTTAAAATGAGTCTATATATATAGATACGAGTTCTATGTATAATTATTATTAAAAGTATATTGTATATATATGTATATATATATGTATATACATATAGAGTATAAATATTAACATCATCTATAATTAATAAATCTTACATATTTAATAAACGGCAGTATTAATATATTAAATGTATTTGCAAGATAAGAATATAGTTGTTATAATAAAATTTACAATTACTTCCATTATTATTATTATTATAAAATCTGACATGTATAAGTTGTTATATTATTATTATCAATATTATTATTATCATGAATAATATTATTATTATTATTAGCATCATAGTATTGATTATTTATTAAACTTATTTTTTTTATTTATGTTAACATATCTGTATCATTATCTTTCTTTATTATCTTGATATCATAATTAATACTAGTATTATTTCGATAGTATTATTATTAACAATTTTATTATTATTATTAATAGTAATAATATACTTATAATTGTTAATTATTAATTTTTTTCTAAATTACGAAATATATAGAGAGATATATAAAATGAGATAAAAACACAGTTATATATATATATATATATATATATATATATATATATATATATATATATATATATATATATATATATATATATATATATATATATATATATCTAATTATATACACGGTTATATAAATAAATATAAAGACAAATATATGAATTAAATAAATACATATAAAAACACTTGTACGATTTTTTTTTGATTCAATTCTGTTACACGCAGCCATCAACTGTATCGGATTTTGTTGCTACTCTAAAAATGATTCCAAATATCAATCAATCGTACAGATCTTTGAATTTAACAAATTTATATTAATTATTATGTTCCTGAGAGAATAAACCATCAAAATCAAATTACTATATAATTAAACAAATTGATCAATCAGGGGAGTTAAACCTTTCAGCTCGTACATCTTTTTCATCACTCAATTGTTTATAATCATTTATATCTGCTGTATTATTGTTATATTTTTTTTATATAACTCTTTCACCCTGTTCTTTAACTCAAAACACCATATCACAAATTATAACTCAATTTCAAAATCTATTAAAGCAAAGTTGTTAGGAATCATGTGAGCAATCTTTCTGCAATGTTTCAACTCTCAATTCCTTAAATTGATTATGAATTCTGAGGTCAAAGTTTTAAAGCAAAAAAAGTCAAACGTTATTTTAAGATCAAATTGAAGTTTTATAGATCATTTCTGTCAAAATTACTAATTTAAAAAGTTTTTATGGATCAATTGAAACTTATTTTATGTTGTAAGAATCTTGTAAAACGTTTTGCATTTCAAAAATCATTTTTTTTAAAAGAAGCTGCGACAGCAGCGTGTTTTGTTTTTTTTATTTATATATATTTTTTGTTGTTTAATTGATCAAATGTATCGTTCACGAGTTATTTCTGTTTAGTTTAGGAATCCATGATCAAATCCAATATGTTTTTCGCTGTGTTTGATTTGGTCTCTGTCGATCAATTCATGAAGAAGATGAAGTAATTATTTCACAGGTTAAATATAAAATAATCTGTAATATTTCGGATAAAAGGGCACAGCCCAGCTGGTTAAACAAAGAGATGGGTTTCTGGGAGGTCGCGGGTTCGAGCCTCGCTTGGTGAATATTTTTTTTAAAACTCATTTAAAGGTATACATCATTACCAAAATTTTTATTAATATTATTATTGTTATTATAATTAGAATTATAACTATTAATGTTATTATTTATCACTTGTTATTATTATTATCATGTTTAGATTTAGATGTACTAAAAATATTATTATCATAGGTATTTTTAAAATTATTATTAATGTTAATAGATTATTACAAGTATTACAAATATTATGGATATTGTTTTTATATCATTATTAATATTGTTAAGATTTTAGTATTATCCTTACCAACATCATTAGAAGAATACTACTAAAATGTTAGAATTATCAACGCTATTAGTTTGTGTACCAAAGGTTTAATGTTAATAAATGACATAATTATAATTATAGTTTCAAGTATGAACTCATATATTAAAAGTACTATGAAGTAATTAATAATATGATTAACGATATAATAATATTCATGATTATGGCTATAATTATTATAAATAAACTATGGATATGAATATAAACTTAATATGTTTATTTCACGGTTGTAATGCAAATATAATTTAGTTAGGATTAAACTTTAAGATTTTGGTTAATAAATATATATAAGAAAGTATTATTATTAAAGTTACTATCACTAGTAGTAAAATTGTTATTATTACTATTATAATTAAGAATTAGAATTATTATTAGTATTAGTATTATTAATAAGTATTATGAAAATTAGTTATTACTTATTACTAATAACATTATTAAAATAGGTATTATTATTAAGTAATATGATTATTAATATTATCTTTATTAATCTCAAAAACTACCTTTTAAGCAAATAAATATTTTGTACATAAAATATACTTATTACGTATACTCTAATTATATTAAAATTTCATATAACTATATATATCAAAATTACTAATAATATTTATATAAATACTTACAAATAACAAACTATAAAATTTTTACGTATAATATTAAACAAGTATGGATATATTAGTATAACTATATAAATAATAGCCATTTTGATTATAAACGCAAATTAAATATATAATATATATAAATTAAGATATAATATATAAATTGTTCGATTTCGATTATGTGTATTAATATACATATAAATGATATAGGTTCGTGAATCCAAGGTCAACCCTGCATTGTTCTGTTGTCAAATATCGTCGTATGTATTTTTACTACAAAATACATTAGGTGAGTTCATTTACTCCCTTTTTACTCATTACATTTTTGGGCTGAGAATACATGCAAATGCTTTATTAACTGTTTTACAATATTTATATGCGTGAGTTTCATTTACTTTTTTTACCCTTTATATTTTTGGGCTGAGAATACATGCGCAATTTTTATAAATGTTTTACGAAATAGACACAAGTAATCGAAACTACATTATATGGTTGAATTATCGAAATCGAATATGCCCCTTGTTATATAGTCTGGTAATCTAAGAATTAGGGAACATACACCCTAATTGACGCGAACTCTAAAGATAGATCTATCGGGCCCAACAAGCCCATCCAAAGTACCGGATGCTTTAGTACTTCGAAATTTATATCATGTCCGAAGGAGGAGCCCGGAATGATGGGGATATTCTTATATGTATATTGTGAATGTCGGTTACCAGGTGTTCAATCCATATGAATGATATTTTTGTCTCTATGCATGGGACGTATGTTTATGTGAAATGGAAGTATGAAATCTTGTGGTCTATTAAGATTATGAAATAATTATTTATGTTAAACTAATGAACTCACCAACCTTTTGGTTGACACTTGAAAGCATGTTTATTCTCAGGTACGAAAGAAATCTTCCGCTGTGCATTTTCTCATTTTAGAAACATTACTTGGAGTCATTTATGGCATATTTCAAAAGACGTTGCATTCGAGTCATCAAGTTCATCAAGATTATTATTAAGTCAATTATAGTTAGATATATTATGAAATGGTATGCATGCCGTCAACTTTCGATGTAATGAAAGATTGTCTTTTCAAAAACGAATGAAATGTTTGTAAAATGTATCATATAGAGGTCAAGTACCTGGCGATGTAATCAACTGTTGTGAATCGTTTATAATCGATATGGACTTCGTCCGGATGGATTAGGACGGGTCCTTTCAGTTGGTATCAGAGCGGTGGTCTTAGCGAACCAGGTCTTGCATTAGTGTGTCTAACTGTTAGTTGTTTAGATACATTAGTGAGTCTGAACTTCGACCGTGTCTGCATGTCAAAAGTTTTGCTTATCATTTAGTGTCGAAAAATTATTTGCTTATCATCCTTAAAGTCTAGACACGTCGTACTGCCTCTATTGCATAGACAGTGTATAGATAAATTCATATCTTAGCGTATCTGTTATTGTTACCTTTACCTGACAGCTTCTGTAGATTCCTCCGTAACTTATGGGATTTTAGTATTATATGCATATGTAAATTATGTATTGCAGGGTACTAATCTACATCATATAATCTATTTCTTATCAAAAATCCTTCATCTGATCGTACGAGATGAATCCCTCAACCAGTTCGAGTCCCTCAGATTTCGATAGCTATTCCGATAGTTATTCTGACAGCTATTCCGATATGGAGATTCATCTAAACTCCGAAAGCAGTGTCACCAGAATGAATCAACTAATTCATTTGATGGGTTCGTAGCCTACTTAACCGATGGAGACGAGAAAAAGGCGATCCTTTTCACCCACCAACCTGCACTCTTGACAAAGAACCTGAAGCACTTACCGGCGAACCCATTCGAAACACCATTTTTACACTCATTTCCAGATTATCTCTCCACAATTACATTCTATCTAAAATTCTAAACCTTATTCATCCGTTCGTTCTGACCGACAATCATCCCGGAATAATAGAAGAAGTCAATGAGCTTCGCGCTCAAGTAATCAATTTAGATAACATGGTGCAAAACTTACCAGCTTCAGCAACATCACCGGCACCAATAGTACCATCAACAACCCAAGTTTCAACATCACACGCCTCAACATCTCAATCTGTACCTCGAGTATAATCATCGTTCTATGTATCGTTCTACATCATTTATTTTCATCCGACATGGCGATCATGTAATCTCTAATGTTTTAGAGATTATATATTCTTGTTCTAATGGTAAATCAAATGAGTTTAATATCATATTAACTCATTAAATCCATGATTACATCTGGAGAAAATATATATATGTATATATGTTTTCATATAGATTGTAATTAAAAATCCTTTGGTACCAACTGCTAATGATGAAAACATTTTAACGGGTAGGTAATACCCGAGGAATGTTCAGATTTCACATTAATAAGTTACACTGTACATTTGACGAAACTGATTCAACGGTCATTTACTATCCTACTTACAACCACCGATATACGTATCCGTTCACCAAAGAATAACTATTTTCATTCAAATTCAATTTCATATTTGGATTTGACTTATCAAAATCCAACAAGTGGCATAATGAAGAAATAATGGACACAATAAAAATTGATTAGAAACAGACTAATTAACAATATTAAATTTTATTAAGAAACCACGCTAACAAAATCCAAGCTAACTGTTAATTCCGTATCACATTTTATTTATCGCAATTTAATTATCGCAATTTATTTTATCGTAATTTATATTCTCGCAATTTTATTTATTGTCATTTAATTTCTGTTATTTACTTTACGCACTTTATTTATCGTCATTTAATTTCTGTTATTTATTTTACGCACTTTAAATATCGGGACACGTATACAAAGTTTTGACATATCATGTCGACACATCTATATATATTATTTGGAATCACCATAGACACTCTATATGCAGTAATGATCGAGTTCTCTATACAGGGTTGAGGTTGATTCTATGATAATATATATACTTTGAGTGGTGATCGAGTCTAAGACGTATACGGGTCACGACACGTATTAATTCGAATATTATATATTAAACTATATAGATGAATTATTGGACTGTCAACTGTGGACTATCAACTGTGGACTAATAACATTAAATAATTAAAATGAATTAAAATATGGATTATAACATATGAAACTAAACAATTCTTCAAGTTGCCACTTGATTTCATCTTAAACCTCATTTGTATCTTGACGATTACAATCTGCGTTCAAACCTTTCATGATTCTTGAAAACACCTCAATCGAGAGGATGAACCAACCGAACTTCATCTACGGAAGGAAAAATTTATGCATATAGTTATGCACCTGAGGAACTCTCGACAATTGAGTAAAAGTTTAACACGTAGCCGCATCAGATCCATTGGCATTTATTAGCAGAAATAACTTTACGATCCCTTTTCAAAGTAGCCAATTTTGTCACAGCTCCAGCAAGTCAACTTCGACTTATCATTCGAAATAGCCTTACTATAATCCTGAAATATACGATTACCCTTTTGATATCGGAGAATTCTTTTATATTCCACCATATTACCAGCAGACGTACCAGCAACCTCGTTGCTTCTTGGCATAAATCTCTCTGACAAATCATTATATTTATTCATTGAAACTCTATCATATAATCATCCGCATCTTGTAACAAGAATTACTATACCAATTACCGGGAATCAGCAATCAGTACTTTGAAAACTCACAGCATATCTACATCAACAGTTATATGTATGACATTTATCTCTAATAATTATGAACTCTCATTCTGAAATTCTGAAAAGCACTCAGTCACAAATCAATACTCTGAATGTTGAAAAAGCTGAATGAAGCAGCAGAAACCATAGACAACCGTAAACGACCTTAATCATCGGAAGTTTGATGATAAAGAATAGTATGTTGGAAAAGCACACAAAAAAAATAGAACTGGAAAACGGATTGAGCTAACCACGAAGGAGACCAAGGACAAATACAAGGACCATACCCTATATTCAAAGAATCCAGATAATTCTGGATCCGTTGAAATCTTTAGAGAATATCTTGCTCCGAAGTCATGTTAAAATCTTGCGGAAAATCTTTCTTCATCAACCATCGAACTTAGAAATTCCAAAATATCATCATCAATATCTTCGATATTTCTGAGGATATTTTCATAAATATTCTCGTCCGAAATTATATACCTCTTCGTGCTTCCTGTGTATCATTATATTGAAAACATTCAATAGAAAATTTAGTACCGAAAAGCGGATTATGCGAAACTATGAAGGAAGTCGTGACAAATCACAAAGAATAAGTTTGACTTCAAAGAATCCAAATTATTCAATGCCTGCTGAAGTCTTTAGGGAATATCTTGCTCCTTACTCTAAACCCTTGCGGACAATAGTTTCCATCATCCTCTGATCTTTGATATTCCAAGATATCATCGTATCTTTCATTATAAATATCCTCCATATTTCTGAAGATATTTTCATAACTATTCTTATCTGAAATCATTAATCTCTTCGTGCTATCAGTGTTACATCATATAGAAACTGTTAGTTTCTATATTCTGTAAACTTTCGAGCTTAAAATATGAATATTATTGAAGTAATGTTGGGAACTGATGCATGAGTTTGTATAATATAATGACACTTGATCAATGTGATTATATTACAGTAAGACATGCTGAGTTTCTAATGAAACGTGATGATTCACAGATCATAACGTCATCATGTGCCATATTACATAACTCTTTCATTCTGCTTAACTTCTAAACCTATCAAGAAAAATATATTCTTAATAGTTCTATTCTCAGTGATTCTGGTAAATTGACAAAACAAATCGTGCTACTACTTTTCCTTTCTGCTTTGTATATTATGAAAATTCGAAACTCCATATCTATGGATTCTGGACCATTACTTGCGAAAAGTAAACAAAAGCACGAAGCTCCGAAATAGAAAGGGGTACAAATCGCAGCAAATAAGAGAGCACATTAACTATAAATGACAATAATTATAGGAGACAGAAGCAGGGACATTGAAATATAAGGGAATATATAAAATTCAACAACAACGCAGAAATTACAAACCATGGATATTAATACGAATAGCAATATAAAGACACGGTATAATTAAGAATAGTATCACCCCAAGGTAATAGTAGAAGTAAACAGATTCTTCTGATGGAAGATTGAAAAGAAGGATGACAAAAATGATGATTAGAAAAATATCAAGGATTAGAATTGGATTAAACATTTTCACAATCTTTTGGATGTATGAACTAAGAAGGAAAGTATAGGAATGGTGAGAATAATGGAACAGAAGAGCTTAATTTATAGTGGAAATATCAGATAGAGCAATCGAGGCAGATCACCGTATTTAATTATGGAGATCTTAATTTCCTTACTCGCCGAAAAATCAAATCTTTTAGATTTCGAAGATTTTCTTTAAATCTCTAGAATTCCGGAATTCTACCAAGACATCGTCAAAAGTTAAGACGAGTCTTATTTTCTAAATTCAACCATGACTAGTCAAAAGTTATGATGAAACGTGTCTTTCTCATTTCACTATTTAGTGATAACTTCACTCGTACTTTTCGATTAATCGAATCATTTTATCCATATTAATCAATGATGATAAAACTCAATTTATCAACTCATATTCGTCATGAAAACATTTTTATTGTTAGCTATGACGACCTCACTCAAATTTCGGGACAAAATTTCTTTAACGGGTAGGTACTGTGATGACCCGGGAATTTCTGACTAAATTTAAACTTACTCTTTATATGATTTCGACACGATAAGCAAAGTCTATAATGTTGAGTCTCGAAAACTTTTAGAACTGTTTTCATATATGCAATTACCCTTCGACTGCTCTCGACGATTCACGAACAATTGTTTGTAAATAAATATGTAATTAAATATATATACAAAATGTAAGAATATATAATAATTGGAAATAATAAAATACAATATGAACTAATAGGTAAAACAAAATACAAAATTATTATAATAATTTAAAACGAGTCTATATATATAGATACGAGTTCTATGTATAATTATTATTAAAAGTATATTGTATATATATGTATATATATATATATATGTATATACATATAGAGTATAAATATTAACATCATCTATAATTAATAAATCTTACATATTTAATAAACGGCAGTATTAATATATTAAATGTATTTACAAGATAAGAATATAGTTGTTATAATAAAATTTACAATTACTTCCATTATTATTATTATTATAAAATCTGACATGTATAAGTTGTTATATTATTATTATCAATATTATTATTATCATGAATAATATTATTATTATTAGCATCATAGTATTGATTATTTATTAAACTTATTTTTTTTATTTATGTTAACATATCTGTATCATTATCTTTCTTTATTATCTTGATATCATAATTAATACTAGTATTATTTCGATAGTATTATTATTAACAATTTTATTATTATTATTAATAGTAATAATATACTTATAATTGTTAATTGTTAATTTTTTTCTAAATTACGAAATATATAGAGAGATATATAAAATGAGATAAAAACATAGTTATATATATATATATATATATATATATATATATATATATATATATATATATATATATATATATATATATATATATCTAATTATATACACGGTTATATAAATAAATATAAAGACAAATATATGAATTAAATAAATACATATAAAAACACTTGTACGATTTTTTTTGATTCAATTCTGTTACACGCAGCCATCAACTGTATGGGATTTTGTTGCTACTCTAAAAATGATTCCAAATATCAATCAATCGTATAGATCTTTGAATTTAACAAATTTATATTATTTATTATGTTCCTGAGAGAATAAACCATCAAAATCAAATTACTATATAATTAAACAAATTGATCAATCAGAGGAGTTAAACCTTTCAGCTCGTACATCTTTTTCATCACTCAATTGTTTATAATCGTTTATATCTGCTGTATTATTGTTATATTTTTTTATATAACTCTTTCACCCTGTTCTTTAACTCAAAACACCATATCACAAATTATAACTCAATTTCAAAATCTATTAAAGCAAAGTTGTTAGGAATCATGTGAGCAATCTTTCTGCAATGTTTCAACTCTCAATTCCTTAAATTAATTATGAATTCCGAGGTCAAAGTTTTAAAGAAAAAAAAGTCAAACGTTATTTTAAGATAAAATTGAAGTTTTATAGATCGTTTATGTCAAAATTACTAATTTAAAAAGTTTTTATGGATCAATTAAAACTTATTTTATGTTGTAAGAATCTTGTAAAACTTTTTTCATTTCAAAAATCATTTTTTTTAAAAGAAGCTGCGACAGCAGCGTGTTTTGTTTTTTTTATTTATATTTTTTGTTGTTGTTTAATTGATCAAATGTATCCTTCACGAGTTATTTCTGTTTAGTTTAGGAATCCACGATCAAATCCAATATGTTTTTCGCTGTGTTTGATTTGGTCTCTGTCGATCAATTCATGAAGAAGATGAAGTAATTATTTCACGGGTTAAATATAAAAGAATCTGTAATATTTTGGATAAAAGGGCACAGCCCAGCTGGTTAAACAAAGAGATGGGTTTCCGGGAGGTCGCGGGTTCGAGCCTCGCTTGGTGAATATATTTTTTAAAACTCATTTAAAGGTATACATCATTACCAAAATTTTTATTAATATTATTATTGTTATTATAATTAGAATTATAACTATTAATGTTATTATTTATCACTTGTAATTATTATTATCATGTTTAGATTTAGATGTACTAAAAATATTATTATCATAGGTATTTTTAAAATTATTATTAATGTTAATAGATTATTACAAGTATTACAAATATTATGGATATTGTTTTTATATCATTATTAATATTGTTAAGATTTTAGTATTATCCTTACCAACATCATTAGAAGAATACTACTAAAATGTTAGAATTATCAACGCTATTAGTTTGTGTACCAAAGGTTTAATGTTAATAAATGACATAATTATAATTATAGTTTCAAGTATGAACTCATATATTAAAAGTACTATGAAGTAATTAATAATATGGTTAACGATATAATAATATTCATGATTATGTCTATAATTATTATAAATAAACTATGGATATGAATATAAACTTAATATGTTTATTTCACGGTTGTAATGCAAATATAATTTAGTTAGGATTAAACTTTAAGATTTTGGTTAATAAATATATATAAGAAAGTATTATTATTAAAGTTACTATCACTAGTAGTAAAATTGTTATTATTACTATTATCATTAAGAATTAGAATTATTATTAGTATTAGTATTATTAATAAGTATTATGAAAATTAGTTATTACTTATTACTAATATCATTATCAAAATAGGTATTATTATTAAGTAATATGATTATTAATATTATCTTTATTAATCTCAAAAACTACCTTTTAAGCAAATAAATATTTTGTACATAAAATATACTTATTACGTATACTCTAATTATATTAAAATTTCATATAACTATATATATCAAAATTACTAATAATATTTATATAAATACTTACAAATAACAAACTATAAAATTTTTACGTATAATATTAAACAAGTATGGATATATTAGTATAACTATATAAATAATAGCCATTTTGATTATAAACGCAAATTAAATATATAATATATATAAATTAAGATATAATATATAAATTGTTCGATTTCGATTATATGTATTAATATACATATAAATGATATAGGTTCGTGAATCCGAGGTCAACTCTGCATTGTTCTGTTGTCAAATATCGTCGTATGTATTTTTACTACAAAATACATTAGGTGAGTTCATTTACTCCCTTTTTACTCATTACATTTTTGGGCTGAGAATACATGCAAATGCTTTATTAACTGTTTTACAATATTTATATGCGTGAGTTTCATTTACTTTTTTTACCCTTTATATTTTTGGGCTGAGAATACATGCGCAATTTTTATAAATGTTTTACGAAATAGACACAAGTAATCGAAACTACATTATATGGTTGAATTATCGAAATTGAATATGCCCCTTGTTATATAGTCTGGTAATCTAAGAATTAGGGAACAGACACCCTAATTGACGCGAACTCTAAAGATAGATCTATCGGGCCCAACAAGCCCCATCCAAAGTACCGGATGCTTTAGTACTTCGAATTTATATCATGTCCGAAGGAGGATCCCGGAATGATGGGGATATTCTTATATGTATATTGTGAATGACGGTTACCAGGTGTTCAATCCATAAGAATGATATTTTTGTCTCTATGCATGGGACGTATGTTTATGAGAAATGGAAGTATGAAATCTTGTGGTCTATTAAGATTATGAAATAATTATTTATGTTAAACTAATGAACTCACCAACCTTTTGGTTGACACTTGAAAGCATGTTTATTCTCAGGTACGAAAGAAATCTTCCGCTGTGCATTTGCTCATTTTAGAAACATTACTTGGAGTCATTTATGGCTTATTTCAAAAGACGTTGCATTCGAGTCATCAAGTTCATCAAGATTATTATTAAGTCAATTATAGTTAGATATATTATGAAATGGTATGCATGCCGTCAACTTTCGATGTAATGAAAGATTGTCTTTTCAAAAACGAATGAAATGTTTGTAAAATGTATCATATAGAGGTCAAGTACCTGGCGATGTAATCAACTGTTGTGAATCGTTTATAATCGATATGGACTTCATCCGGATGGATTAGGATGGGTCCTTTCATTATAGTTAGTGCCTGGTTGGTAGGTGGACTAACTAGGATTTTTGTCTTGTGTTGTGATGCTATTCCCTTGCGTGTGATTATATCGCGTGGAATTGTCGTTGTGTTGGTTATATCGTCGAGCGAGGCGGTCGTTGTACTAACGAGTTGAGACGACATGTGTGCGTAATAAGGACTTGCAAACCTTATTACGGGTGCAAATCGTGTCTAGCAAGTGATGTACGATGAGTGTTGAGCAAGATGAGGCAGTGTTATGCGTGTTGTTTTATACGTTCGTGGACTAATCGTTTTGCATTCTTTAGAATGACGACGCGAAACGAGATCGAGACGAATGACGAGGCGTTTAACTCTAGAGTTGCGGCAGCCGTTGCGGAGCAAATGAGTGCGTTTCGAGAAGAAATGGATAGGAAGTATTCCGAATTTCGGGGTAGTAGTGAAATGGAGCGTTGTCTTAAGAGCTTCATGAGGACTAAACCCCCGATGTATGATGGGAAACCGGATCCTTTGGTAAGCACAACTTGGATCTCGGATGTCGAAGGGTGTTTTCGTACTATTGAATGCCCTCCTGAGAAGAAGACGAGACTCGCTACTAGTTTGTTGCGGGGTAGGGCAAAGTATTGGTTGGATGGTAAGATTGATCTTGTCGGTGGTGAACCGTTTATCGCGTTATCGTGGGACGGGTTTAAGAAGGAATTCTTCGAGGAGTTCCGGACTTCAGCCAATTTGTCGAAAATGCGTAATGAGTTGCGAAATTTGCAGCAGGGTTCTATGGATTTGAATACTCTCAAGACGACCTTTATGGCGAAGGCTCGTTTTTGCCCAGAGTATTTGGGGAATGATAATTTGTTGATGCAAGATTTCTATCGAACCTTGAATGATGACTTGAAGAATAAGATTAGCCGGGGTCACGCGAAATCGTTTGCGGAATTATTCGCCGTGGCTAGAGGTTTCGAGTCGTATACGCGATCAAAGATTGGTGAACCTTCAAGTGAGAGAAGGGTTGTTTCGTATGGTGCTTCGAGTAAGAGGACTAAGGGTCCGAGTGTGAGCACGGGTGGTACACGGACGGGTATATCAAATGCTAGTACGTCTAGGTGTTACAATTGTGGCATGAGGGGTCACAAGTCTTGGGAATGTCCGGTACCAAAGGGTGATGGCATGGTGTGCTTCAATTGCCAAGAAGAAGGACATCGTAAGTCGGAATGTCCCAAGTTAGCGGGGACGGGTGCGGCAAGGAGACGTTAAGGTACGTTTCATTTTAATAAATATGTCCTTTGATTATTTATTAAGTGCCGTTTGAATTTGAGTTTATTAAATGCATTGTGTTGTGCATGTTATTGATATGGGTGACGTTCCTAATGGAAGTACCCTATGGTGACATTTTGATTGATGGGCGAAGGGCGTAAGACTTGGTGCAACCAAGCATTCCTTAGCATTGAGAAATGTTTCTACCAAACCATGGAAATGGGTTTTGGTGTTCGGTCGTTAAGCGCGTGTTCGCTTTCGGGTTGAAGTTGATGAACCATGAGGTTCGACGGGTGGGATGAAACCCTTGAAATCAAGTGTTTTGGATCTCGATGTATGTTGTTAAAGGAGTCTACGTGACGCGACATTAGGTGCCTCTTTTATACCTACTAGCGTGGTGTTCGACTTCGATTGTGTTGTGGTTACATTGTACTTAGGGTACCGAAGTGAAACCCTTAGGTACATGAGTGATCGGGTGAAATTTGACAAACTAAACCAATTGGATGATTGATAGGGTATGGTTTGGGTAATCGTGGTACACTTTTCATTCGAAGTATTTAAGGATTGATCGAAATCTTTCGTGTGCTCAAGGTTGGAGCAAGATGTGGTGATGGGTCGTGTGAACCCAATAGTTTGTAAAGTCTACCCTTGGTAGCATTGTACGATTGTACGAGTTGTGGATATGGAATGTAGTTCCAAGTGGGAGAGTTGCACTCCCGCCCGAGGCGGTTTTAGTGTGAGATTTCGGATGATGCTTTTGGTAGATCCGGAAAATGTTGTCGAGACCTAGTTTTGGTCGATTTGTGGTAGATTACAATTTCGGATAAATTGTACTTATGATTTGGATTTGAATTATCACCGAGGTGGTAATGTGGTAAATCTCGTTGAGAGATAATGGACGTGTTTGGTGAGTAAGGTGAAATCCTTCGGTTAAGGGAGGTGTGTGTCGGATTCTCTTCTAGAGAATTATTGTTTTGTGCCTATGTTTGATATAGGTGGTTCTTGCTTGAGTGTGTGAATGGTTAGTGGTATCCATTAGGATTCACTATGGCGTAGCAGAGCGTGATGTTACGCTACTCGTCGTTCGAGGCCAAAAGGGCGTTGATTGATGAAGCATGACTTTCGGAGTCCGCTGACTTCATCATGGTATTGGTGATTGATGAAGCATGACATTTAGGGTCTGCTGACTTCATCATGGGAGTATACGATTGGTGGAGCATGACCTTCGGGGTCCGCTGACTTCATCATGAGCGAGGTGTTATATCGGTGAAGCATGATCGTTGACGGGGTCCGCTGACTTCATCCGGTGTTGAGATTAGTGAAGCATGATCTTCGGGTCCGCTGACTTCATCCTGGTAGTGGATCGCGTGTGGTTTCGGATTCACGATGACGCGTGTGGTTTCGGTCATCTTATTGTGGAAGTGAGTCGCGTGTAGTTCGGATTCACAAATGACTCGTGTGGTTTCGGTCATTGTATTAAGGAGTGAGTCTCGTGTAGTTCGGATTCACAAATGACTCGTGTAGTTCGGTCATTCCTCCGGGATGGTGACTCTCGTGTAGTTCGGATTCACTAAGGCGCGTGTAGTTCGGCCAATCCTGATTGTTGTTGTGGTGAAGGTAGTGAGTCGCGTGTAGTTCGGATTCACTAAGGCGCTTGTGTTTTCGGCCAGCCTTCGGGTTGTGTGATATATTGGTTGTTTGACACACCAATGGTGGGGTCGTAAGGACCATGTTGTGGGAACTATCGGTTGTTTTATACGCCGATGGTGGGGTCGTGAGGACCATGTTGTATGATTAGTGATGCGATAGCCGTGTTTCGCTCACATGTTGCTACGGGTGTGACGTTAGTCGATTTTGTACACCTTGGGATTAACGTTACCATAGTCATTTTGGGCGTTATCGGTCTTAACCGTATGTTATGATGTTACGGTAGTTGCGTATTGGTCGTATTGCGCACTACAAGGGATGTATAGTGATTGGTGTTATCCGTAAGGATTCGTTTGGTTCGGTCTTCATCGCTTTGGGTTGTTGACCTTAGGTTGAGACTTGGTTGTTTTTAGCGTTGTACTCGGTAAGGGTACGCTAAGGGCTTGATATCTCGGTACGAGATTGGTTGAGTTTTCCCGATGTTAGGGAATGAGCATGGTTTTAGTGCTCGGATTGTGGATTTTATAAATCGCGGGTGACGATTTAGTTGTTAAAGGCAATTCATTGGGAAGAATTGCTTAGGAAAGTCGGTTGGGACTTATGTTTGAGGACCGTGAAGTGTGGTCCGTTTGGTTAAGTGACGAGGATCACGAAGACGTGATCGAATCTAAGTGGGGGAGAGTTGTAACACCCCGTTTTCTCCGTACATGATTTATAGGTGTATTGTGTATGTACGATAGGCGTATGAAGGGTTCGGGACATGTTCGGGTGTTAAGGTCTTGTATGCAAGGAAATGAGTCAGACCACTTTGAACGTCGCGGCGCGACGAAGGAGGCCTCGGCGCGGCATTTAACTAGAATCCAGATCAGAAGCTTGATTAAAAATGATCCCAGACCTAGGCAAATGTCGCGGCGCAACATTTAAGGCCGCGGCGCGGCAATGTGGGCGAACTGGTTCCTGTTTTCGCAATATTTAGGTAAAGTGAGGGGCATTTTGGTCTTTTCACATTTGAACCAGATTGAGATCTTAAATCTCATCCACTCCTTTCATTTCCTAATTTCTTTTCCCTTTTCATTTCATTTTCCTCTCAAAAACTCAAACACCCAATTGGATTCAAACGGATTTTTGGAAAGGAAGAAACGGGATTTGATCTTTGGCGTAGTTGACAAGTTTGTTCTCCTCGTTCTTGGCTACACGGTGATACTAGTGGTAAGCTCTAACTCCGAATTTCGTTTTTGTGTTCATCATTCAAATTTGGGGCTTTTGATTGTATGACTCATAGATGGAACCCATTTAGTTGTTAATTGGAAATTAATACCAAGATTCGGGTTTATAGGTGTTAAAGGCGGGTTTTGGTTTGGTGTGCAACTCTATGCTTGTAAGACTTGTAAATGGTGTAAAATCACTAGTATTAGTGATTATTGAGGTTTTGGGGACATTTAGGGTTCTTGGAGTTGACTAATTTTGACTAGAGCCAAAATTAGGGTTTGGTGATGATTTTGACCCGATTGTTGATTTAATAAGGTTTATAAACTTAAAATGGATTAAGTTGAAGTATTAAACCGAGTTAAAGGTGTTTTGGTGTCAAAACTTGTAAATGGTGGGATTTTGACTATGATGGGTCAAAATTAGGGTTTAAGTGTCATTTTGGGCAAGATTGGTGCTTAACACCTATGAATGGGTTTAATTGGCGTATTAGGACCATTACCACTTGTGTTAGTGATTATTGGTTAGTTTGGGCGCGGTTTGTACTTGGAAATACATTTGGGTCGAATTTGCACTAAGTGTCAAATTGGGTTGGTTTGTAAATCCAATCTAAGCGTGTTGTTGAATTTGTGATAATGGAATAGGTACTTTCCATTGACGAGTTGCAGATTTCTTGGAAGCATTCATCAAGGCGACAAGGTGAGTGTTAATATCCTATATGCATATGTATGTGTAGGATGGGTGCGGGTCGGGTGAAGTGGTTCTCGACTATTAGAGCTCACTTCACATATAGGTGGATTTGATGGACTTTGGTATGAGTCCAATTGGCACGGTTGTGCGCTTTGGTTGACCACCTTTGGCGAGGTACACGTTTGTGTGTACGTTATCACACGTGGTTGTGATTTGGATGTTATAACCCCAATGGCGAAGGGTTGATTTGTCGTGATGTGGATAACCCCGACGTGGTGGATTTTATAATCCCGTGACCATGGGTTTGAATTGGAGAAGTGGATCTCGTGTAGTTCGGATTCATGATGACGCGTGTAGTTTGGTCATCTTATTGGAAATGAATCTCGTGTAGTTCGGATTCATGGTGACTCGTGTAGTTCGGTCATCTTATTGAGGTAGTAATCTCGTGTGGTTTCGGATTACTAAGGCTTGTGTAGTTCGGCCAACCTCGATGTTGTGAAGATAGTAATCTCGTGTGGGTTCGGATTACTAAGGCTCGTGTAGCTCGGCCAATCTTCATTGTGGCGTTTGGTATTCGGTAATGGGTTAAGGGGTTAACCTTATTCGTTTTATATTGTTATATATATTAATGTAATGTTGTGTTGTAGCTAACCCTCCGGGTGTAGCTTATTGGCGTTGTTCACATCGTCGTTGGTGAACTTATACTTTGTTGATATCTTTAGCTTGTTGCTTAGAGATCGTACGGTATGCTTAGGGTAGTTGCCTTATACATGGATGCTTCGGTATGCGGTATTTGATATTTGTGTGGCGTGTCCATTTTATACATATATATGTATGTAGTATATTATCATTCACTAAGCGTTAGCTTACCCTCTCGTTGTTGATATTTTTATAGGTTCACATGCTTGGCGGCTCGGGTAAGCTTGGGGATTAGAGATCTTGGCTAGGTTGCTTAGAAGATCTTGCTTTTGTATTCGATTAGGATTTGGGTAGCGTAGTCCCAAATCACCATGCTCGGTTTTGGTTGGAAACTAAACTAGTCGGGTCGTGTATGTCCGTTTGGACAATTAATCAATGTATTAAATGTTTTAAAGTTTATTAAACCTTCTATTGTATTAAAGATGTTTATGGAAACACAATTGGGACCTAAAGTGTTATTTAAAGCATATTAAAAGGATATTTTAAGAAGTTGACTACAACTCGTGCATCGTTAGTCGGGAGAGCTTGTGCTTCCGCCCATTTAGATACATAATTAATGTCAATGAGAATGTAGAGATTATTATGAGATTTTGGAAATGGACCCATAAAGTCAATACCCCAAATGTGAAATACTTCACATACTTGAATGACATTTTGTGGCATTTCATCACGTTGACTTACTTTTTCGGCCCTTTGACAAGCATTACAGGATTTGTAAAGAATGTGTGCGTCTTTGAAAATTGTAGGCCAATAGAATCCAGCATCGTAAACTTTTCTTGCTGTAAGTTGAGGCCCATAATGCCCTCCTGTTAGTCCTGTGTGACAATGGTTTAAGATTTGACTAGCTTCATCTCCGAATAAGCATCGGCGTATTATTCCATCGGGGCAACTTTTAAACAAATGTGGATCTTCCCAGAAATAGTGTTTTATATCACTAAAGAATTTCTTTCGTTTTTGATACGACAACCCTTTTTCAAGGAATCCACATACTAAGTAGTTTGCATAGTCTGCAAACCATGAAATTTCACTATAATCTATCTTCAATAGATATTCATCAGGAAAGTTATCTTGTATGGCCGATTCATTTAGAACTTCTAATTCGGGATTTTCAAGACGAGAAAGATGATCAGCGGCCAGATTTTCTGCTCCCTTTTTGTCTCGGATTTCAATATCGAACTCTTTAAGAGTAAGATCCAACGGATTAATCTTGGTTTGGCATCTTGTTTCGAAAATAAGTATCTAAGAGCAAAATGGTCGGTATAGACCACCGTTTTAGCTAGAACGAGATATGAACGAAATTTGTCAAAAGCAAAGACAATGGCAAGGAGTTTTTTTCCAGTAGTTGTGTAATTCATTTGTGCTCCTTGTAACGTCTTACTAGCGTAATAAATAGGTTGAAATCGTTTTTCAATCCTTTGTCCTAAAACGGCTCCCATTGCAAAATCACTTGCATCGCATATTAGTTCAAACGGTAGATTCCAATTTGGAGTTATCATGATCGGCGCATTAGTGAGTTTTTCTTTAAGAATATTAAAAGATTTGATGCATTCATCCGAAAAGATGAATGGAGCATCCTTTTCTAGGAGTTTATTCATAGGAGTGGCAATTTTAGAAAAATCTTTTATGAAACGTCGGTAAAAACCGGCATGCCCTAGAAAACTCCTAACTCCTCTAACATTGGTGGGATGTGGAAGTTTAGCAATTACATCTACTTTAGCTCTATCCACTTCAATTCCTTCCTTTGAAATTTTATGACCAAGAAAGATGCCTTCTTTAACCATAAAATGGCATTTCTCCCAATTAAGAACTAGATTTGATTGTTCGCATCTAATAAGCATTCGTTCAAGATTAACTAGACATGATTCAAATGTATCACCGAAGACTGAAAAGTCATCCATGAAAACTTCCATGCATTCTTATATCATGTCGTGAAAAATCTCCATCATGCACCTTTGAAAGGTTGCAGGGGCGTTGCAAAGTTCAAATGACATGCGTTTGTAAGCAAAAGTACCATAAGGGAACGTGAACGTGGTTTTCTCTTGATCCTCGGGTGCTATTAGAATTTGAAAATATCCGAAAAAACCATCAAGAAAACAATAGTAACTATTCTCGGCTAATCTTTCCAACATTTGATCAATGAAAGGTAAGGAAAAGTGATCTTTTCTGGTGGCGTCATTTAATTTTCTATAATCTATACAAACACGCCATCCTGTTACAGTCCTAATAGGAATAAGCTCATTTTTCTCATTTGTGATGACAGTCATGCCACCCTTCTTAGGTACACATTGAACTGGGCTTACCCATGGACTATCAGAGATTGGATAAATTAAACCTGCATCTAGCAGTTTAATAATTTCTTTCTTAACAACATCTTGCATATTAGGATTTAGTCGTTGTTGGTGTTGCACATACGTTTTATGAACTTCTTCCATAAGGATTTTATGTGTGTAATACGAAGGACTTATTCCTTTAATATCATGAATCTTCCATGCAATAGCTGGTTTATGAGCTTTTAGCACAGAAATGAGTTGAGATTTTTCATTTTCCGCAAGAGAAGATGATATTATTACAGGTAATTCAGATTCACCATGTAAATAAGCATATTTCAAATGGTTTGGAATTGGATTTAACTCTAATATCGGTGGTTCTTCTATCGATGATTTATATCGATATCTGTCTTCCTCTTTTAGCATTTGAATTTCTTCTGTTGTTGGTTCATATCCATTAGTCATAAGTGTAGCTAACATTTCAGCTTCATCAATTGGTTTAGTTCCTTCTCCTAAAGAACATTCCCCTGTTCCTTGTAATTCTGGAAATTCTTCTAACAATTTTGTATGTGAATCTATAGTTTGAATATAATAACATGTATCATCTGCAGATTGCGGTTGTTGCATGGCTCTATCAACTGAAAAGGTAACACTCTCATCCTCTATACTTAGGGTCAGTTTCTTACCAAACACGTCTATTATTACTTTAGCCGTGTTTAAGAATGGTCTTCCTAATATGAGAGGAACTTGAGAATCTTCTTCCATGTCCAGAATAACAAAATCTACTGGAAATACTAAAGTACCAACTTTAACTAGCATGTTTTCCATTATCCCTCTAGGATATTTTACAGATCCATCTGCTAGTTGTATGCTTATTCGTGTTGGTTTCAATTCTCCAAGGTCTAGTTTAGCGTATAATGAATACGGCATTAAATTTATACTAGCACCTAAGTCTGTCAATGCTTCTATTGAACTAAGACTACTCAGAAAACATGGAATCGTGAAACTTCCTGGATCAGAGAGTTTTTCTGGTATCTTATTCAACAGCACTGCAGAACAATTTGCATTCATAGTAACAGCCGAGAGTTCTTCCATTTTCTTTCTATTTGTGATTAGATCTTTCAAAAATTTAGCATATCTAGGCATTCCTGAAATTACATCAATGAAAGGAAGATTTACATTTATTTGTTTTAACATATCCAAGAATTTGGATTGCTCGGCTTCAAGTCTCTCTTTTCTCATTTTACTCTGGTAAGGAAGTGGTGGTTGGTATGGTTTAACATATGGTTTTGCCTTAACTGTGTTATCTTCATTAACCTTTTCAACTACCGGTTCTTTTTCCTTTTCTTGTTCAGGTTGTGGTTCTTGTGGAGTAGGAATAAAGTCATCAGAAATTACAGGCATTTCAGGTGGTTTAAGTGTAATACCACTTCTTGTGGTAATGGCTTTAGCTATTTCATTCCGGGGGTTAGCATTTGTATCACTAGGTAAACTTCCCGGTTTTCTTTCACCTATTAACCTTGCTAGGTTACTTACTTCTTATTCCAAATTTTGAATAGAAGCTTGTTGATTTCTAAATGCTTGAGCAGTTTGTTCGTTGGTTTGTTTCTGAGATGTGAAAAACTGCGTTTGAGTTTCAACTAGCTTCGACATCATATCTTCTAAATTTGGCTTTTTATCATCGGTTTGTGGTGGTTTGTTTTGAAAAATAGGTCTTTGCTGATTGTAAGTATTATTAGATACTTGTTGATTGCTGGGACCTTGTTGGTTGTTGTATGGAACATTTCGGTTATAATTCTGGTTTTGATTGTAGAATGGTCTTGGCGGTTGATAATTATTTTGATAATTATTTCCAGGCCTTTGGTTTATATATGAAACATTCTCTCTTTGTTCTATTGTTGGTTCAATACTGAGACAATCTTTTGTCAAATGTGGTCCTCCACACTGCTCACAACTAATTCGTATTGAGTGGATATCTTTAGTCATTTTTTTCCATTCGTCTCTCGACAGCATCTATCTTTGCGGAAATGGAATCTAAGTCATGGCTAGAATCGGCTCTAGCTGCTTTAGATGATCTAATGATATCTTTTTCTTGGTGCCACTCATGTGAGTGGGAAGCAGTGTTATCAATAATTTTGTAAGCGTCAGTTGCTGTTTTCTTCATAATAGAACCACCAGCTGCTATATCGATATCTTTTCTTGTAGTGATGTCGCATCCTTGGTAGAATATTTGTACTATTTGACAAGTGTCTAAACCATGTTGCGGACATCCTCTCAATAATTTTCCAAATCTTGTCCATGCCTCATATAGAGTTTCATTTGGCTTTTGTGTGAACGTAACAAATTTTCCTTGAAGTCTCACGGCTTTAGATGCCGGAAAGAATTGTTTAAGAAATTTTTCAACTAAAACGTCCCATGTATCAGTCGCCCCTTCAGGTAACGATTCTAACCAATCTTTGGCTTCTCCCTTTAAAGTCCAGGGAAATAACATGAGATAGATCTGTTCATCCTCCACTTCTCGGATTTTAAATAAAGTACAGATCCTATTAAAGGTACGAAGATGTTCATTTGGATCTTCCTTCGGCGCACCACTAAATTGGCATTGATTTGTTACCATATGTAGAATTTGTCCTTTGATTTCATAATATGGCGCATTAATGTCATGTTGAGTAATTGCATGACCTTGGCCAGTACGTTTAGCTCTTATTCGGACTTCCATACTTAGAGGTTCCAGATTTTCCATGATTGAATTTGTTGAATCTGAATCACTAGAGGATTCTGATTTAATGGGTTGTTCCTCGACAATCTCCGTTTGAATGATTGGTGGTTCCGGAGGAAAGATTAATGGTTCAGGATCTCTGAATTGTCCCTGAATATCCTCCAGATTCTCAATTGTGAGGTCGGGTTCGATAAATGGATTATCGGAAATTTGAATTGGAGTACCTGGTCGACTAGATGACGATTCTAAAGAAAAATCAACGGCGACAATATTGGCTAGATGTCTTGATCGAGTTACAGGTGGTGAACATACAAAAGGTGGTGAACGTTTTGCTCGGTGCATTCACTGAATATCCTATTAGTTATAAAAGATAAAAATTATATAAGTTATCAAATTAATAGACTTTTCTGATTTTGCCCAATTTTTGAATAGCCAATAGATGTAGCAGGTAGCCAGGACCTTTTAAATCAGAAGCCCACAACTCGCCACTAACAAATCCAACTATTTCTACGAAGCAGAAAATTTGGATGTCTATCAATTTAACCGCTTAAAATAATTTTTCGTTTGAAGTTTAAAGAAATTTTAGAGAAGAAATAGAAAATTCTATGTCCTAAAAACTAGAGTGGCGAGAAATAAGAAAGAAAAAGAGCGCATCGGAAAAACGTCGAAAAATAAAAGGTCGAAATATAATAAAAAGAACGTAGCGCGTCGAAACTTAAAAGTCTAAAAACTAAGAATTAAAAGTTGCGTCTAAAAATATTAAAGCTTAAAAGGAATTCTAAATCCAAAACGGCAATAACTTAAAAAGTACTAAAATCTTAAAACGGCGTCGCAAAATTCTAAAGCACCTAAATCTTAGTCTAAAGAAAAAGCACTTAAGGGATTTTACGGCAAAGCCTAAAAATCTAGAAATAAAAATAACTACGGCAAAAACTATGACTTAAAATAAATACGAACGAAAAATACAAATATTACGCTAAAACAAATAAAAAGTTGTAAAATCTAAAAATAAACTTAAAGTTGTAAAAAGTACAATTTTTATAAAAATATTATTTTTATATTATTTATTTTATAAAAGTATTAATTTAATAATTTATTAAAAACTAATTAAACTTAAAATACAAATTAATAACAACTATACTAAATTAATTTAATAACTAACCCTAATTAGGGTTTTAATAATAATAATAATTAAATTAATCTAACCCTAAACTGTCGGCTGAGGTTACCAGACCTGTCAACTCACCTCATGCGATCGCATGAGGTGTTAGTTGTTTTACCATGCGATCGCATGGTCTGCGAATTCGGGCCAGATATTGGGCTGCTACAGTGTAGTGGCCCGATTGGTTTTATATTTTTTTTTTCTGTTTTAATATTTATATAAAATATTTATTAAATAAAAACTTATATTTTTACAAACTAAAAATAAAAATAAAGAAACTTTATAGTTTTATATATATATTTAACAAACTCTTAAAAATATATATATTTTGTTTTTCTTTTTATATTTTTTATTTTTTATTTTTTTTAAAAGCGTATTTTCACAAAAGTAAACTAAGAAATTAATAAAATTCTTTTTTTTATATAGTGTTGCGCTTTCGGCGTTTTAGTTTCCTCGGCAGCTGCGCCAAAAATACTTGATGTGCGTAGAGGTGTATACAAAATAGTTATATTTTTACTACAAAATACTATTAAATACGATACAATTTTACACAAGTTATTTATTTATTTATAGAGTAGAAATACCTAAACCTTGCTACAACACTTATAGGCGGTGTACCTAATCGTACAGTAGTGTAGTTTTTAGTAAGTCCGGTTCGTCCACAGGGAACTCGCCAAGTTTAACGCTATATTTTTAAAACTATATTTGTAAAAATACAAAATATATATAAGTAGTATTATTATTATAAAAGGGGGTTTTACCGTTTAATGACCGGTTTGTCGATTTTAAAACTTTAGTCGCAGTTAAAACCTAATGTAAAATATTAAATATATAAAAGACTTAATTTAAAGCGTAAAGTAAATAACGATAATGAAATTGCGATAAATAAAAGTGCGATAAATAAAATTGCGATAATTAAAAAGTACGATAATTAAAAGTGCAATTAAAATAAAATGACAGTAAATAAAAGTGCGATAATTAAAAGTACAAAATATGAAATAAAGAAATTATGCTTATTTAAACTTTCATAATCATGATGTTTGACGTGTTGTTTTTAGTTTAGTACCATGGGTTAATTGTCCTTTGTCCTAGATTATTTGATATGTCCATACGGTTTTGTCCATAATAGTCCATCAGTCATAAATATAAAGTGCGAGAGTCTTCGTCAAATTATCCTTATACCCGAAGTCAAATATTCCAACTAATTGGGGATTCGAATTGTAACAAGGTCTTAATACTTTGTTTAATGAATACACCAGGTTATCGACTGTGTGTAATCCAAGGTTTTATTACTTTGTTAACAATTACACTAATTACCCTTGAATGTAATCCACCCCTGTTTCAACTAGTCCATTAACTATTAATCCAGTTCCGTGTCCGGTAAAATGAACAATTATTGGTATTTATAGATATCCCGCCCACCGTACCCAATCAAGCGTATGTGGTTATATATAAATACGTCAAATTATAAGTCTATATATTAAATTAATGAGGTATAATTTAGTTAATATAAAGCCCATTAATAGCCCATAGTCTAATTTCCACAAGTGTCGTTCTTATGTCCAAACCCCAATTATGGTACAAAGCCCAATTACCCAATTTTAATATTTAGCCCAACATCACGATTACTTCGGCTTAAATAAGCATAATAATAACTTTGCTACGAGACATTAATTTAAAAATGTTGAACATAACTTACAATGATTAAAAATAGCGTAGCGTTACACGGACAGAATTTCGACTTACACCCTTACAACATTCGCTAACATACCCTTATTATTATTAAAATTAAAATTAAAATTATAATTAAAATTATAATATATATATATATATATATATATATATATATATATATATATATATATATATATATAATACGTGTGAGATGAAGAGAAGAAAAAGATGGTGTAAACATTCGCTCAAAACTGCGCTTTTTATAGGAATGTGGCCTGAGACTGTTCACCATGCGATCGCATGGAATTATAGCCTCCAGGCCATGCGATCGCATGGCCTGCTTTTCCAGCTCACATGAGTTTGTTTGCTTTCTTGCCGATGGTTTAATAAATAAATATAATATATAAATAATTTTAAGAATTATTTAAATATTATATTATATTTATGTGCATAGTTGACTTGTAATTTTTGCTCCGTTGCATCGAGCGTTGAGAGTTGACTTTGGTCCCGGTTCCGGATTTTCGAACGTCCTTTCGTACAATTTAATATCTTGTATTTTGCGTTTTGCGGCTTGTACTCTTGTATTTTTGAGACGTTTCTCATCAATAATTTGAACCACTTTGATTGTATTTTGTACTTTTGAGCTTTTTGGTCGTTTGCGTCTTCAATTCGTCGAATCTGTCTTTTGTCTTCACCTTTTATTATTTAAACGGATATTACTTGTAAATAGAACAATTGCAACTAAAAGCTTGTCTTTCTTGAGGGATAATGCTAAGAAATATATGTTCGTTTTTAGCATTATCAATGCTTGTATGCTTTAATTTTGTCATTAGATAGTTTATGATGAATCACGAATTTGATACATATGCTACTAATATAAAGTATATGATATGCATGTTTTTGGAAAGCTGGCGAAAAATTATTAACTTTTCATTTAAAAATCGCGTGATTTTGATGAACGCATATGGTCAACTGAATTATGTTTGACGTTAATTGAAATTGTGTTTAAAACTGTAAATTAATATTTAAACAACTTGTCTATGAGATTGATAAATTGAATTTTTAGATATTACTAATCGAGTGAATAAATTTCTATATAAGACACGTCTTGTTTTGTTGAACAATTATCAAAGTTGACTGTCGTATCATGTTTTAAAGCTTTATAAACACTATAATCTGATTCTACAAGTATTAGAAAACTATTTGAAATAATAAAATATTTTCGATTGCCATGATAATTCAAATATAATATAGCTCCTGAAATAAATAATATTTTGAGTTTGATAAACTATAAATTCGTTCAATTATCAAAACTTATACTATGTTAATAAACATGTATAGATTTAAAGATCATATTGGGTCAAGTTGACTTTTGAGATGACTTTTGTTAACTTTTGAATATCGGTCTCGAGCATTAGGATTGTGATACACTATAACCCGACCTAGCTTGTTAGACATGTATTGGCCAACATATGTTCTCTAGGTTGAGATCTACGGTTATTTTGCATTCCGAGTTTCGGTCACATTTCGGTGAATGACCTTTTGTGCTGCTAAGGTGAGTTTATAGATCCCTTTTTAATTACTTTTGCAATATATATTTTTGGGCTGAGAATACATGCACTTTATTTTAAACGCAATGGATACAAGTACATACTAAATTCTACACCGAGTTTGAACCAAAAATCCCTTAGCTTTGGTAACTAGTAACTGCCGGTTATAAGAACTGATGGGCGCGAGTAGTTATATATGGATCCATAGGGGTTGACATCCCCGTCTATTCCAGGTATAGAAACCCTAGCCTGAACTATAAAACAGACGTATGCTATTTGAGTTTAGTACACGTTGGATTGCGTGTATTATACATGTTGGTTGCATGTATGTTAAAACAGGGGTACTTATTATATATACATTAAGTTTAGTTACCAGGGTGCTCAATCTTGTAGAATATTTTGATAAACGTTTCTGGATGAAACAACTGAAATCTTGTGATCCACCTTTATATATGGATTATACGCAACATTAAAACTATGAACTCACCAACCTTTGTGTTGACACTTTTAAGCATATTTATTCTTAGGTTCCTAGAAGTCTTTCGATGTTTTCTTATATGTGATACAAGCTATGTGCATGGAGTCATACATGCTTTATTCGAGAAAACGTTGCATTCATAAAATCATCACCATGTATCTTATTTTGACTGCATTATCAGCGGATGTAGTATTGTAAACTATTATTTACGATGATTGTCTATATGTAGAAATCATCAGATGTCAAAAACCTTGGAATTTGATATTCATTTATGGTGTGTCTTTTCAAAAGAATGCAATGTTTACAAAATGTATCATGTAGAGGTCAGTACCTCACTGTGAAATCGATGAATGATGTATTCGTCCAAAGGGATTTGGAAGGATCATCACAGCGTGGCTCCCCAGATATTTTGAGAATCGGGGTGTTACAACTCTCCCCCACTTAAACTCGTTCACATCCCCGTGATCCTCGTCACTTAACCAACCGGACCCACACTTTACGGTCCTCAAACATTCGTTCCAATCCGACTTCCACCGCATTTCTCATTAACCCGACGATTATTCCATTTACAAAATATACACTTGCACGCATTCTCAGACATGCAATGCATGCAGCATCCGAAGTCTACCACGATCACTTAGAATACGCGGAATCACCATGTAGTTTTCTAACTCCTCTAGCCAATTCTCCTCAATGATTCACCTCCAACAACTAAATCATCACCTGCGATTTATCAAATCTGCAAATCCGAGCACTATAACTTGCTCAATCCCTCACATCGGGAAAACTCAACCAATCTCGTACCGAGATATCATCCCTTTAGCGTACCCTTACCAAGTACAATGCTAACAACAACCACATACCAAAATAAGGTCAACCGTCCAACCGATGAAGACCGAATAAAAGCGAATCCTTACAGATTCACGAACCTATATCATTCGTATATATATTAAAACATATAATCGTAATTGATTAAATTCATATATTATATCTTAAATTATATTTTTTATATATTTAATTTGTATATATATTTAAATTGATTAATATTTCTGTAGTTATATATATATATATATATATATATATATATATATATATATATATATATATATATATATATATATATATATATATATATATATATATATATATATATATATATATATATATATATATATATTGATGTGCGTAGGGGTGTATACGAAATAACTTATATTTTACTAGAAAATACTATTAAGTACGATACATTTTTACACAAGTTATTTATTTATTTATAGAGTGGATATACCTAAACCTTGCTACAACACTTATAGGCAGTGTACCTAATCGTACAGTAGTGTAGTTTTTAGTAAGTCCGGTTCGTTCCACAGGGATCTAGCCAAGTTTAACGCTATATTTTTAAAACTATATTTGTAAATATATAAATATATATAAAAGTAGTATTATTATTATAAAAGGGGTTTTTACCGTTTAATGACCGGTTTGTCGATTTTAAAACTTTAGTCGCAGTTAAAACCTGATGTAAAATATTAAAAATAAATATAACTTAATTTAAAGCTTAAAGTAAATGACAATAATTAAAGTGCGATAAATTAAAATGCGATAAATAAAATGACATAAATAAAATTTGCGATAATTAAAAAATACGATAATTAAAAGTGCAATTAAATAAAATGACAGTAACTAAAAGTGCGATGAAATATGAAATAAAGGAATTATTCTTATTTAAACTTCCGTAATCATGATGTTCGACATATTGATTTTAGTTTATTACCATGGATTAATTGTTCTTTGTCCTGGATTATTCAATATGTCCATCTGCTTTTTTGTCCATAACAGTCCATCAGTCATAAATATAAAGTGCGAGTGTCCTCGTCAAATTATCCTTATATCCGAAGTCAAATATTCCAACTAATTGGGGACTTAAACTATAATTACACCAATTTTCCTTGTATGTAATTCACCCCTGTTTTAATAAGTCCATTGACTATTAATCCATTCCCGTGTCCGGTTAAATGAACGATTATTAGTACTTATAAATATTCCTCCCATCGTGTCCGATCGAGTGTATATGGTTATTTATAGGTACGTCCAATTGTAAATCTTTATATTAAATTAACGAACTATCATTCAATTAAACAAATATAAAGCCCATTAATAGCCCATAGTCTAATTTCTACAAGTGTCGTTCTTTTGTCCAAACCCCAATTATGGTACAAAGCCCAATTACCCAATCTTAATATTTAGCCCAACATCATGATTACTTCGGCATTAAATAAGCATAATAATAACTTAGCTACGAGACATTAATTTAAAAAGGTTGAACATAACTTACAATGATTAATAAAAGCGTAGCGTTACACGGACAGAATTTCGACTTACACACTTACAACATTCGCTAACATACCCTTATTATTATTAATCTTAAATTAAAATTAAAATTAAAGTTATAATATAATTATATATATTGAGAGAGAGATTGATGAAAAAGGAGTACACAAAATGTCCGAAAAATGCTGAATTTATAGATGTGGCCTGACTTTAGCCACCATGCGATCGCATGGGATATAGGCTTTGTGGCCATGCGATCGCATGGCCTTCTGTGACAGCTCATAACGTACCAAAAACGTGGGCGGCTTTGATTATTTAATATATATATAATATAATATATATAATTATATATAATTATTTATATATTATATTATATTCTTGTACTCTGTTGACTTGTAATTTTCGTTCCGTTGCGTTGCGCATTGAGAGTTGGTTCATGTCCCGGTCCCGGATTTTCGAACGTCCTTGCGTACTATTTAATATCTTGTACTTTGCGTTTCGCAGCTCGTACTTTTGTAATTTTGAGACGTTTCTCATCAATAAATTGAACCTCTTGGATTGTACTTTGTACTTTTGAGCTTTTTGGTCGTTTGCGTCTTCAATTCGTCGAATCTGTCTTTTGTCTTCACTTTTTATTATTTAAACGAATATCACTTGTAAATAGAACAATTGCAACTAAAAGCTTGTCTTTCTTGAGGGATAATGCTATGAAATATATGTTCGTTTTTAGCATTATCAAATATTCCCACACTTGAGCGTTGCTTGTCCTCAAGCAATATAGTCTTGAAATAAAAATACTAGAATCACTTCTTTGTTCTTCACACTTTGTACATCAGTGATTTCTATATGGCGGTATGAATAATGGTAGTAACGATGTGGTTTACAGTCCCATATGACTATGAAAATTTAGATCTTTAAGGAAATTGGATCTTTATGAAAACATTTGATCTTTTTGAAAATTCAATCTAGCTTTTACCCTAGATAAGTTTTCTGGAATAACCCTTCACCGGTGTTTGCAAATTATTTTTGTGGGTTTGGTGGGTTTCAGATTTGAAAATTTTAGCTCAAAACTTGCGATTTTATATCACCCACTTGCTAACCTTGTATTGGAAAAGCAACACATCCAGTATACTTGCTCCGTATATTACCTTTCGGTAAACTACCATCCGGTTGTAAAGGAAAGCGTTGAACAAATAACTGTTGAGGCAATGTTCCGTGACATGCTTTTAATTATGGTCTATATCGTGTCGGATGCAATTACTATCCTTTGTAGGAGCAATAGTAAAGATCACCCTATAGTTTTTCGGTCTGGCACAAGGTCCTGTCTTCGACCATGCTATGCAACCATCATTCTTACGGTTGACACCTGATTTGGTTCAGGTGACCTAATGAATTTCAGGTGAATTCCTACGATTTTACGTTCAATGGTAATGAACGAATTGAAAATGGGTTTTCAGAAAACAAATCGGTTTGTAATTTTGATCAAAATATTTTCTCGTTCAAGCTCGAGTTTAGATATCATCGAATTTCATGAGTTTGTAATTCTCAATCTTTAAAAGTCAATCTCTAGGATTGAGTATATCAGGCTTAAAAGCTGATTTTTGATCTTTAAGGAGATTATTCTTTCTGGGGATCTGATTCATTAGTCTTATAAGCTAATTTGCACGGTGCCCCCCATTATACGAGACAGATCCTCTCATGGTTAGGATAAGTCTGACCACTTGGCGACCCTGTTTGATGCTGAGGTCTGTGGATTTCCAGCTGATTTTCGAGAAAACTTTTCAAGGTTTTTCGTAGACTCTACAACTGGCCTGGATGACAACTTCCTGACCTAAATTAAGAAGCGCGTTTCTTTTTCTCTAGGAAGACTTTAATTCCTTTTAAATTCTATTTATATTACAATAAACTGGGTAAAACTGATTAATATCGTCCAAAACAAAAGTATTTTCAATTATTTGTACAAAAATATGTGATATATGTTCTAAATAACTTGGTAAATTTTTTCCACACTTGACTTTTATTTTCCTTTCGTTGCCTTTTTATTTTCCTCTATTCCATTTTAAATGAATTCTAACATTTTGGGTTGTTTCTCATTTTATGTCCTTTCCGAGGTAACAATAATTTCGGTGTTAATACCTAGTTTTATCGTTCATAAATATGTATAAACATGATTTTTAGTTCATTTAATTGAAAATTTTAAAATTTTTTACTAGAATTGGGTAGTCAGTATATAAGACTAGTGATGTTCTTTATTATCATATAGCACTAGATTCTAATACAACTACTGCGTTACTAGTATTTTTAATGGTAACCAAGTGTATAAGTCAAAAATTTTTAAAAATCCCATCGAATTTAACCCCTTCCCACACTTAAGATCTTGCAATGCCCTCATTTGTAAGAAATCAGTAACAATTTAAATTATTGAGGGTGATTAGCATAGAAAAATGATTAAATTTTACCAAAGTTTTCAAACATATTAGCGTTTGTTTGTTGAATGATAAATGGTGCACATCATTTGTTCATTCCGTCTTGTTGTTACATCACATTTGTTTTTCGTTTTGTCGTCAAAAATAGTAGCTTTTGCTGAACTTACTGCCAGTCTTTGAAAATGCGCTGTTTTACCCTGTTGTGTATATAAAATAAAATACATACAATACAAATAATAACATGCATGGTAATTTAAAATGGGACTTAACATCCCACTTTTGAATAAAATATTAAATATTAGTACAACATAATAAAAATGTTAAACATTACATTAAAGTATCACAATATTATATGTTTTAAACATAAGTAAATAAAAATAATAAAAGCTAAAAATCACCAACGGGAACTGTATCAATCTGGATAGGGGTTCCAGTTCATGTCATCGGGCGGGTTCCATGGTTGGTTATAGGTGTACTGATAGGCCTGGTTAGGGTCGTAGAGAGTAAATGGTGGTCGCATATCGGGCTGGTATGGAGGATAGTAAGCAGGTCGGGTCGGTACGTAGTTATTTGGTACCTGAGGTGATAGCTGGCTCATGATCTGATGCTGATGATAGTGCCATTTATCATGTTGTTGTTGTCTGAAATGCTCGTACACATTCTCGGCTTGCCACTGCTCGTACCGACTATGTCTATCCTCGTTTGTCATTTCTACCTCATCTATATGCTGGTAGATGTCAGTCATAGCCTCCCTAATGACATCCCTAATGTCATCCGGTTCCTCCATTTCCTCATCTGAACCTCTCTCTACCTGTGGATGACGGCCATCATATGGTATTGCCTGATTGTGTCTGCTCTTTAATACCTTTGCACCCTGATAGACCTTCAATCCTAAAGTATCAACCTGTTCCCTACACACCATCAGTGGACCTCCTTGATCCCTATCTACACCCAAATACTCTCCAATGAGAGTAACAAAAATACCTCCTCCTATTATTCCTCCGTCCTGTATTCCTGCCACTATTTTGGACAGATAAAAACTAACACAGTAGGGGATATTAACAAAGCTTCTAGTGTTTCGAATACACTTAAGGTAAAATAAGTCGTGTAAGGTCATCTTCTCCTTGTTTTTACCTCTTTGTGTAATCGAATTAGCTAAAAATCTATGTATAATACGTAGCTCTGCTTTGTTAATATCTAAGTAGGAGTGTCTTCCTCCTAGCAAAAAAACATTATAATTTGACATACGCCTCCAGACGGCGTCCGCGTCAAAATTCCTATCTACCCGCTCCCCATGATAAATCAAATTTGTACAATCGGGTAGGAGTAATTCACCAGGATTGTAAATCTGTAAAGCCCTGGCCATGTCCAGCATGGACATCCTGTACATCCTACGGCCAAGTAAAAATCTAAGAAAACTTCTATCATCTAACCTAACTACATCCGCATTAAGTGAAATAGTACTCATAAGCTCAATGCACCACTCTTTATATACAGGCCTACGAATGGTGAATAAACTTTCCCAATCGGGAAAAGAAGAGCTGCCATACCTTTGGATCAGATGCTGCCTAACTGAGTTAACTAGTTGGACCCTTTCCAAAGGCTCCCAATCGATTACCCTCGGCACTTCTACATTTTTCATTACTAGTTTAAATTTGTTACTTTGGTACGTCGGGTAATCTCTCCAGCTTCGATCAAATCTCAAATTAGGATGCAACTGTTCTTCATGAATCATTGGGTGTTCTACTATCGGATGAATCGGAAAAATTACGTAGGCATTAACATATTTTTGTTGCAGAACATAGTATGGTACGTGTTGATCAGGTTGTTGTTGTTCCTGTTGTTGCTCCGGTTCATATTGCATTTCTGGTTCAGGTTCTGGAGCAGATTGCCTAGATGATGATGATGCACCATCAGTATCGGTATATCTCTGCAAAACACATTAAACACAAAACTTGTGCATCCAAATATGTATTAGTGTTAGCAAAATAACAACTTGAAATAATTACAATAACATGTTTAATCAAAATTAAACTTATACACGTTTTCACAATTTTGACAATTCTACACTTTTTCAAATAAGAATTTATGAAAATGTTTACAAAGTTCATAAGCATTCAACTCAAATAACATGTTAAAATAACCATTACTAGCAATTAAACAAGTTTCAAATGGCATTTATATCAATTTAATCAAGTTCATGAATTTTAGACCTAAAAAGTCCACTTTAATTCTCAAAAATCATGTTTAGGATCAAAGTTTGGATCATTTAGCTACCTAAACATGTTATACTACTTAATTTAGCAATAATTCATGAAAAAAATTTGCCATAACCTGTTTATATCAAAAAGTCCCAAATTGCTCAAGAACACAAACCCTAAATTTCTAAAAATTTTGAAGTTTTTGGCTTTAAATCATGTTAAATAGCATCAATCTAGGTTATACATGCATAATATACTAACAATTTAACTCTAATTATACTAGAAATTAACAAAATCAAATTAGGTAAAAAAAAAATAGCTCAAGAACACTAAAATTCAAATTTAAAGAGTTTAGGGGTGTAATTGTTACCTTTCTTTAGAAACTTCTTAACAAATTCATGATTAGAGCGGATTATAGCAAGAAATTTGGTTGATTTTGGTGAAAAATTGGTGAAATTTGAGAGAGTTTGGGGAGTATTTGCGTATTGTGTGTGTATTGTGATGAAGACAGAACAGGTCGATGGAATTTTGTACCTGGCCAGTTTTTCAGCTCCATGCGATCGCATGGATTCTAAGAGGAAACCCCATGCGATCGCATGGGGTACCTGCGTTTTTTTTTATATGAAACCTTTAACTTATTAAACAAATAGATAATTAAATTTTAAAAATTTTATTTTCCTTGTTATTTAGGACGAGGTTGTTTCGGATCGTTGTCCTAGTTCGTTCCTCGACAAAATTTTAAAATTTGTCATTTTTAAGCGTTGTTCTAAAAGCAAAGATTTTTGTGTTTTTTTTAATGTTTTTGGCATACTTTAATTCAATAAGATTAAAAATAATGATAATAAAATTTCTCATCCCACCATCGGGTAAAGCAATTTCGGTTCAACGACCTAGTTTTCAACTCATGACGAATTTTTAGAAATCATATTTTTAACTTAACGAAATAAAGTACATTTTTGTTTTTAAATTCACACCAAACTTAAATTTAAAATGCATAAAATTTAAAAATTCATATTAATATCATTAATATTTTTATACATTAATTTTACAAACTTATATTAAAAATAAAAAATTATTTTTTTTAAAATATTTAAAAACTTAAATATATTGATTTAAAAAGATTTACAATAGTAATTTAATATTTATATATTAATTTTAAAAACAAGGTAAAAATTAAAATTAAAAATCTTTTTGGTCTTTTATCCCACTTTAATCAATTAAATATTATCAAAAATATACGCCCCTCTTTTCGGTAAAGTAATTTTGGTTCCATAACCTAGTTTTACTCCTGACGAATTTCTAAAATATTTTGGGTTGATTGATTAAAGATATTTATACCTTAAGAATAAACGGTAAATTTCGCAGTGATGTAATAAATTTTTGTATGATATCAATAATTTCGGTTACGCATACCTAATTTTATTGAATACCAATTTAATACTTTATAGCAAACGATTCAGCGTTTATTATCAAAAGGTTAAAAGCAATAAAAATAAAAATAAAAACTGTACATACTTACCTGTGAGAAAGAATTCTCAGAGACCTACTTTAGCCGACTCATAGGAGAGTCGTGTGATTTGGTTCTCCATAGCTACGTAAGCGTAACCTCGATTCTTCAATATCTTTTCTTCTAAACATATGAACGGTCCTTCTCTGCATAGAGTAACAAATTCGGTATTTGAATATATTTGATTATTTGAACATTTACCTTCGTGTGACCATTTTCCGCATTTATAACATCTTTCAAGGTGTCTTTCTCTTCTTTTTGTTGCGGATTTTGATTTTCCTTTACCAAAATGTATCTTATGATGATCTTTTCTGAGCTCTTTTCTTACTCCGTCCATTTTGCTTCTTATGAATGATACCAATTCACTCGGAAGGGTGTCATTATTACGTTTAGTAATCATAACATGTAGCATTAGACCATGGTTTAGTTCAAAGGAATTCTTCATCTCGTAAAACCTAAAAAAATAAAAATTCAGAATGGAGGGAGAAGACTAGTTCTTTAGGGTCTGCTAGGGAAAGACCATTCGGATTCCATTCTCAAAAACTACACGAAAACAGAATATCTAACTCTAACAGAAATATATATAACCCTAAAAAGATTCGAACCTTCCCACACTTAGTTAGCTGTGGTATCGAAATTGTGATTAACTTCATCTTCAACTTCCATTGGACTATCTATGTAATGTTTAACTCTGTGACCATTAACTTTAAATTCAATCCCATTTGAATTTATTAATTCTACTGTTCTGTACGGGAAAACTCTTTTGACTATGAATGGTCCAGACCATCTTGATTTCAATTTTCCAGGAAATAGCTTGAATCGTGAATTGAAAAGAAGAACTATGTCTCCTTCTTTAAATTCTTTTGAACTTCTGATTCTTTTATCATGCCATTTCTTCGTTCTTTCCTTATAGATTAACGAATTTTCGCATGCTTCATGTCTTAATTCTTCTAATTCGTTTAGTTGACTTAATCGTAGACGTTCGGCTTCATGTAAATCAAGATTACATGTCTTCAAAGCCCAAAATGCTTTGTGTTCAATTTCTACTGGAAGGTGACATGCTTTTCCGTAAACGAGTTTAAAAGGTGTGGTTCCAATTGGAGTTTTGTAGCTTGTTCTAAAAGCCCAGAGTGCATCCTCCAATTTCATGGACCATTCCTTTGGATTTAATCCTACAGTTTTCTCTAGAATACATTTTAATGCTCGGTTGGTATTTTCAACTTGTCCACTTATTTGTGGATGATAAGCGGTTGAGATTTTATGAGTTACTCAATATCTTTTGAGAACTTTCTCAAGTTGATTGTTACAAAAATGAGTACCCCGATCACTTATTAAAGCTTTCGATGTTCCAAACCTTGCAAAAAGACGTTTTAAGAAGTTGACTATAACTCGTGCATCGTTAGTTGGGAGAGCTTGTGCTTCCGCCCATTTAGATACATAATCAATGGCAACGAGAATGTAGAGATTATTATGAGATTTTGGAAATGGACCCATAAAGTCAATACCCCAAACGTCAAATACTTCACATACTTGAATGAAATTTTGTGGGATTTCATCACGTTGACTTATTTTTCTGGCCCTTTGACATGCATCACAGGATTTGCAAAGAAGGTGTGCGTCTTTGAAAATTGTAGGCCAATAGAATCCAGCATCATAAACTTTTCTTGCTGTGAGTTGAGGCCCATAATGCCCTCCTGTTGTTCCTGTGTGACAATGGTTTAAGATTTGACTAGCTTCATCTCCGAATACGCATCGGCGTATTATTTCATCGGGACAACTTTTAAACAAATGTGGATCTTCCCAAAAATAGTGTTTTATATCATTAAAGAATTTCTTTCGTTTTTGGTATGACAACCCTTTTTCAAGGAATCCACATACTAAATAGTTTGCATAGTCTGCAAACCATGGAATTTCACTATAATCTATCTTCAATAGATATTCATCAGGAAAGTTATGTTGTATGGCCGATTCATTTAGAACTTCTAATTCGGGATTTTCAAGACGAGAAAGATGATCAGCGGCGAGATTTTCTGATCCCTTTTTGTCTCGGATTTCAATATCGAACTCTTGTAAGAGTAAGATCCAACGGATTAATTGTGGTTTGGCATCTTGTTTCAAAAATAGGTATTTTAGAGCAGAATGGTCTGTATAGACCACCGTTTTAGCTAGAACGAGATATGAACGAAATTTGTCAAAAGCAAAGACAATGGCAAGGAGTTCTTTTTCAGTAGTTGTATAATTCGTTTGTGCTCCTTGTAACGTCTTACTAGCATAATAAATAGGTTGAAATTGTTTTTGAATCGTTTGTCCTAAAACGGCTCCCATTGCAAAATCACTTGCATCGCACATGAGTTCAAATGGTAGATTCCAATTTGGAGTTATCATGATCGGCGCATTAGTGAGTTTTTCTTTAAGAATATTAAAAGATTTGATGCATTCATCTGAAAAGATGAATGGAGCATCTTTTTCTAGGAGTTTATTCATAGGAGTGGCAATTTTAGAAAAATCTTTTATGAAACGTCGGTAAAAACCGACATGCCCTAGAAAACTCCTAACTCCTCTAACATTGGTGGGATGTGGAAGTTTAGCAATTACATCTACTTTAGCTCTATACACTTCAATTCCTTCCTTTGAAATTTTATGACCAAGAACGATGCCTTCTTTAACCATGAAATGGCATTTCTCCCAATTAAGTACTAGATTTGATTGTTCGCATCTAATAAGCATTCGTTCAAGATTAACTAGACATGATTCAAATGTATCACCGAAGACTGAAAAGTCATCTATGAATACTTCCATGCATTCTTCTATCATGTCGTGAAAAATCGCCATCATGCACCTTTGAAAGGTTGCAGGGGCGTTGCAAAGTCTAAATGGCATGAGTTTGTGAGCAAAAGTACCATAAGGGCACGTGAATGTGGTTTTTTCTTGGTCCTCGGGTGCGATTGAAATTTGAAAGTATCCGAAAAAACCGTCAAGAAAACAATAGTAACTATTTCCGGCTAATCTTTCCAACATTTGATCAATGAAAGGTAATGGAAAGTGATCTTTTCTGGTGGCGTCATTTAATTTTCTATAATCTATACAAACACGCCATCCTATTACAGTCCTAGTAGGAATAAGCTCATTTTTCTCATTTGTGATGACAGTCATGCCACCCTTCTTAGGTACGCATTGAACTGGGCTTACCCATGTACTATCAGAGATTGGATAAATTAAACCTGCATCGAGCAGTTTAATAATTTCTTTCTTAACAACATCTTGCATATTAGGATTTAGTCTTCGTTGGCGTTGCACATACGTTTTATGACCTTCTTCCATAAGGATTTTATGTGTGCAATACGAAGGACTTATGCCTTTAATATCATGAATCTTTCGTGCAATAGCTAGTTTATGAGCTTTTAGCACAGAAATGAGTTGAGATTTTTCATTTTCAGTAAGAGAAGACGATATTATTACAGGTAATTCAGATTCACCATGTAAATAAGCGTATTTCAAATGGTTTGGAAGTGGCTTTAACTCTAATGTCGGTGGTTCTTCTATCGATGATTTGTATCAATATCTGTCTTCCTCTTTTAGCATTTGTATTTCTTCTGTTGTTGGTTCATATCCATTAGCCATGAGTGCGGCTAACATTTCAGCTTCATCAATTGGTTCAGTTCCTTCTCCTAAAGAACATTCTCCTGTTCCTTGTAATTTTGAAAATTCTTCTAACAATTCTGCATGTGAATCGATAGTTTGAATATAATAACATGTATTATCTGCATATTGCGGTTGTTGCATGGCTCTATCAACAGAAAAGGTAACACTCTCGTCCTCTATACTTAGGGTTAGTTTCTTACCAAACGCTTCTATTATTGCTTTAGCCGTGTTTAAGAATGGTCTTCCTAATATGAGAGGAACTCGAGAATCTTCTTCCATGTCCAGAATAACAAAATCTACTGGAAATACTAAAGTATCAACTTTAACTAGCATGTTCTCCATTATCCCTCTAGGATATTTTACTGATCGATCGGCTAGTTGTATGCTTATTCGTGTTGGTTTCAATTCTCCGAGGTCTAGTTTAGCGTATAGTGAATACGGCATTAGATTTATACTAGCACCTAAGTCTGCCAATGCTTCTATTGAACTAAGACTACCCAGAAAACATGGAATTGTAAAACTTCCTGGATCTGATAATTTTTCTGATATCTTATTAAACAGTACTGCAAAAAAATTAGCATTCATAGTAACAGCCGAGAGTTCTTCCATTTTCTTTCTATTTGTGATTAGATCTTTCAGGAATTTAGCATATCTTGGCATTCATGAAATTGCATCAATGAAAGGAAGATTTACATTTATTTGCTTAAACATATCCAAGAATTTGGAATGCTCGGCTTCAAGTCTTTCTTTTCTCATTTTACTCGGGTAAGAAAGTGGTGGTTGGTATGGTTTAACATAACGCTTAGCCTTAACTGTGTTATCTTCATTAACTTTTTCAACTACCGGTTCTGTTTCCTTATCTTGCTCAGATTGTGGTTCTTGTGGAGTAGGAATAACGTTATCAGAAATTACAGGTATTTCAGGTGGTTTAAGTGTAATACCACTTCTTGTGGTAATGGCTTTAGCTGTTTCATTCCGGGGGTTAGCATTTGTATCACTCGGTAGACTTCCCGGTTTTCTTTCACCTATCAACCGTGCTAGGTTGCTCACTTCTTGTTCCAGATTTTGAATAGAAGCTTGTTGATTTCTAAATGCTTGAGCATTTTTTTCATTGGTTTGTTTCTGAGATGTGAAAAACTGTGTTTGAGATTCAACTAGTTTCGACATCATATCTTCTAAATTTGGCTTTTTATCATCGGTTTGTGGTGGTTTGTTTTGAAAAATAGGTCTTTGCTGATTGTAGGTATTATTAGATACTTGTTGATTACTAGGACCTTCTTGATTGTTGTATGGAACATTTCGGTTATAATTCTGGTTTTGATTGTAAATTGGTCTTGGCGGTTGATAATTATTCTGATAATTATTTCCAGGCCTTTGGTTCATGTATGAAACATTCTCTCTTTGTTCCATTGTTTGTTCAATACTGAGACAATCTTTTGTCAAATGTGGTCCTCCACACTGCTCACAACTAATTCGTATGGAGTGAATATCTTTAGTCATCTTTTCCATTCGTCTCTCAACAGCATCTATCTTTGCGAAAATGGAATCTAAGTCATGACTAGAATTGGCTCTAGCCACTTTAGATGATCTAACGATATCTTTTTCTTGATGCCACTCATGTGAGTGGGAAGCAGTGTTATCAATAATTTTGTAAGCTTCAGTTGCAGTTTTCTTCATAATGGAACCACCAGCTGCTATATCGATGTCTTTTCTTGTAGTGATGTCGCATCCTTGGTAGAATATTTGTACTATTTGATAAGTGTCTAAACCATGTTGCGGACATCCTCTCAATAACTTTCCAAATCTTGTCCACGCCTCATATAGAGTTTCATTTGGCTTTTGTGTGAACGTAACAATTTCTCCTTGAAGTCTCACGGCTTTAGATGCTGGAAAGAATTGTTTAAGAAATTTTTCAACTAAAACGTCCCATGTATCAATCGCCCCTTCAGGTAACAATTCTAACCAATCTTTGGCTTCCCCCTTTAAAGTCCAGGGAAATAACATGAGATATATCTGTTCATCCTCCACTTCTTGGATTTTGAATAGAGTACAGATCCTATTAAAGGTACGAAGATGTTCGTTTAGATCTTCCTTCGTCGCACCACTAAATTGGCATTGATTAGTTACCATGTGTAGGATTTGTCCTTTGATTTTATAATCTGGCGCATTAATGTCTGGTTGAGTAATTGCGTGACCTTGGCCAGTGCGTTTAGCTCTCATTCGGTCTTCCATACTTAGAGGTTCCAGATTCTCCATGATTGAATTTGTTGAATCTGAATCACTAGAGGATTCTGATTTAATGGTTTGTTCCTCGACAATCTCTGTTTGAATGATTGGTGGTTCTGGAGGAAAGATTATTGGTTCAGGTCCTTCATGATCTCTAAATTGTTCCTGAATATCCTCCGGATTCTCAATTGTGAGGTCATTTTAAAACTATATTTGTAAATATATAAATATATATAAAAGTAGTATTATTATTATAAAAGGGGGTTTTTACCGTTTAATGACCGGTTTGTCGATTTTAAAACTTTAGTCGCAGTTAAAACCTGATGTAAAATATTAAAAATAAATATAACTTAATTTAAAGCGTAAAGTAAATGACAATAATTAAAGTGCGATAAATTAAAATGCGATAAATAAAATGACAATAAATAAAATTTGCGATAATTAAAAAGTACGATAATTAAAAGTGTAATTAAATAAAATGACAGTAACTAAAAGTGCGATGAAATATGAAATAAAGGAATTATGTTTATTTAAACTTCCGTAATCATGATGTTCGACATATTGATTTTAGTTTATTACCATGGGTTAATTGTCCTTTTTCCTGGATTATTCAATATGTCCATCTGGTTTTTTGTCCATAACAGTCCATCAGTCATAAATATAAAGTGCGAGTGTCCTCGTCAAATTATCCTTATATCCGAAGTCAAATATTCCAACTAATTGGGGACTTAAACTATAATTACACCAATTTTCCTTGTATGTAATTCACCCCTGTTTTAATAAGTCCATTGACTATTAATCCATTCCCGTATCCGGTTAAATGAACGATTATTAGTACTTATTAATATTCTGCCCATCGTGTCCGATCGAGTGTATATGGTTATTTATAGGTACGTCCAATTGTAAATCTTTATATTAAATTAACGAACTATCATTCAATTAAACAAATATAAAGTCCATTAATAGCCCATAGTCTAATTTCTACAAGTGTCGTTCTTTTGTCCAAACCCCAATTATGGTACAAAGCCCAATTACCCAATCTTAATATTTAGCCCAACATCACGATTACTTCGGCATTAAATAAGCATAATAATAACTTAGCTACGAGACATTAATTTTAAAAGGTTGAACATAACTTACAATGATTAATAAAAGCGTAGCGTTACACGGACAGAATTTCGACTTACACACTTACAACATTCGCTAACATACCCTTATTATTATTAATATTAAATTAAAATTAAAATTAAAATTAAAATTATAATATAATTATATATATTGAGAGAGAGATTGATGAAAAAGGAGTACACAAAACGTCCGAAAAATGCTGAATTTATAGATGTGGCCTGACTTTAGCCACCATGCGATCGCATGGGATATAAGCTTTGTGGCCATGCGATCACATGGCCTTCTGTGACAGCTCATAATGTACCAAAAACTTGGGCAGCTTTGATTATTTAATATATATATATAATATAATATATATAATTATATATATTATATTATATTCTTGTACTCCGTTGACTTGTAATTTTTGCTACGTTGCGTCGCGCGTTGAGAGTTGGTTCATGTCCCGGTCCCGGATTTTCGAACGTCCTTGCGTACTATTTAATATCTTGTACTTTGCGTTTCGCGGCTCGTACTTTTGTAATTTTGAGACGTTTCTCATCAATAAATTGAACCTCTTGGATTGTACTTTGTACTTTTGAGCTTTTTGGTCATTTGCGTCTTCAATTCGTCGAATCTGTCTTTTGTCTTCACCTTTTATTATTTAAACGAATATCACTTGTAAATAGAACAATTGCAACTAAAAGCTTGTCTTTCTTGAGGGATAATGCTATGAAATATATGTTCGTTTTTAGCATTATCATATATATATATATATATATATATATATATATATATATATATATATATATATATATATATATATATATATATATATATATATATGTTTGATTGGTATTATATTAAAAATACCTAATTTGTTATATATGAATATTTATATAAAAATTATTAATATGATTAATACATACTTATATATAGTATTACTTATAAGTATAGTTTTATATCCATAATATCTATTTGGTAAAATAATATTAATAATAGTAATAAAAATTGTATTTGATTATAATGATAATATTAATAATAAAAAAACTGATAATAATGATAATTATAACAATAGTAATAATAATAATAATAATAATAATAATAATAATAATAATAATAATAATAATAATAATAATAATAATAATAATAATAATAATAGTAGTAAAAATGATAATAATAATAATAATAATACTAATAATAATAATAATACAGTTTTAATAATAATAAAAATGTTATATGTTAATAATAATAATAATACTAAATGATAATACTTAGTAATAATAATACTAACAATAATACTAATACTTAATAATAATAATAATAATAATAATAATAATAATAATAATAATAATAATAATAATAATAATAATAATAATAATAATAATAATAATAATAATAATAATAATAATAATAATAATAATAATAATAATAATAAAATGGGAACTACCTTATAAGCCTTTTTAAAAAAAAATGCCCAAAGCCAGGCTCGAACCCGTAACCTCTCGCTAACCCTTAACACCCAATGCCACTCGTCTGTCTGCTGTTTTTCTGATTAAAACCCATACTCAATTTTATTTAACTCGTATTATGTATGTTTCCCATTTCATCTTCTTCAAAAAACGTAATCGACCCAAAATCCATCCATTAATCAAAACACGAATACAGAACGATTTTTGGGATATTTAAACAAACAAAATTGATTCGTGGTGATTGGAATTAACAGAAATAAAAGAAAAAATTCAGTAGCAGCAGTAGCTGTAGGCTTAAAAAAAATTATGAAGTCAAACATCAATATCGATTGTAAAGTTGTTTTAGAGAAATATCATAACATGAATTGTTTTTTTTCAAATCACCCTTATAAACTTCCTAAATCATCAATTGAACTTGCAACATCGAAACAACTTCAAATTTTACGATGAACACTCGGTTTAACTTTTTGAAAAATTAACTTTGACTCGAAAATTAAAGCTCGATATAATGAATTGGAATGTGAGATTTTACAGAAAGATCGTTTAGAGGATTCCTAACACAACTACATTTATAAATTTTGAAATCTCATTCGAAATTGAGCTTTTGAATAAAAGAAGTAAGAACAGAGGTACGAGCTTCTTTCTGTTTAATTCTACAAATTTGAAGCAGATAAATACAATGTATAGTTTATAGTTGATGATAGAAGGTTGAATGAATTACTTAGTACAGGAATTGATCAATTTTTATAGCAAAAGGTCGACATATACAATTAGTCAATTAAGAACAGAAAAATAAAATAATAAAAGTTGAAATTGATTTATAACAGAAATTGTTTTTGTATCTGATTCATGCCATCGTATTTTGACCACAGGAGACAGGATTATTCGATCCAGTAGACAAGAAACAAAAAATTGATAAAGTTTGATGTGGTTATGAAACCTAATTCCTTTTCTTCCTGATTTTATATATAAAGTTAATATTAATAATAATAATTCTATTAATAATAAATAATAATAATAATAATAATAATAATAATAATAATAATAATAATAATAAATAATAATAATAATAATAATAAAGATAATAATAATTATTAATATTAGTTAATAATAATAAAATAATAATAATAACATTAATGATGATGATAATAATAATAATAATAATAATAATAATAATAATAATAATAATAATAATAATAATAATAATAATAATAAGTTGTAAAATAACAATACTAATAATGATGCTAATATTAATAATAATACTTTTAATAATAATGATAATAATAATAATAAAATTAATAATAATCAAAATAATAAAATGATATTAATAATAATAATCACAATAATAATAAATAATAGATAATAATAATATTTACTAAATATCAAAATAATATTATGATTAAGAATGATATTTAAAAATGATAATAATCATAATAATATTATTATTAATATAAAAAATTGTGGTTATTAAATCTGATGTTAACATTAATGTTAATAATAATGATGAAAGTGATATTATGATATTTTTACTTATACTTAAATTTAATATGTACATATTTTTAATCATATAATAAATAATAACATTTATTGATTATTTAATATTTACACATTTTATATGTATATTTAAATATATAAATTTTATTTACAGTTATTTGTTCGTGAATCGTCGGAATTAGTCAAGGTTAAATGAAAATTATGAACACAGTTCAAAAATTTTGAGATTCAGTTTAACTAACTTTGATTATCGTGTCAGAATCACATAAGGATTAAGTTTAAATTTAGTCAAAAATTTCCGGGTTGTCATACCAAATCACAACACAAGGAGTGGTACTCTCATTTCCCAATGGTACTCTCATTTCCCGATACTGTTATACCATGCCGATATAGCACTACTCCCAACTCCACACACGCTCTTTTGGCCTCAATCAACGAGTAGTGTAGCAACGCGCACTGCACACACTGTAGTGACCCGAACTTTTCCATGTTTATATATATATTAAATGAAATTGTTATTTACATGATTAAGTGTTTCCAACATATTAAGCAATCAAACTTGTTAAGACTTGATTAATTGAAATAGGTTTCATATAGACAATTGACCACCCAAGTTGACCGGTGATTCACGAACGTTAAAACTTGTAAAAACTATACGATGACATATATATGGTTATATATATAGTTAACATGATTTTATTATAAGTATGTATCTCATTAGATATTTTAATAGTGAGTTATATACATAAAAATGAGACTATTAATTTAAGAAACTCGAAAACGATATATATAACGATTATCGTTATAACAACGTCTTACTAGGTATATATGAATCATATTAAGATATTGATACACTTGGTTAATTATGTTAAATGATAAGTAAATATATTATTAAGTGTATTAACAATGAAATACATATGTAAAAATAAGACTACTAACTTAATGATTTTGAAACGAGACATATATGTAATGATTATCGTTGTAACGACATTTAACTGTATATATATATATATCATACTAAGATATATTATATATCATAATATCATGATAATATACCAATTTAACATCTCATTTGTTATAATAAACAATGGGTTAACAACATTCAACAAGATCGTTAACCTAAAGGTTTCAAAACAACATTTACATGTAACGACTAACGATGACTTAATGACTCAGTTAAAATGTATATACATGTAGTGTTTTAATATGTATTCATACACTTTTGAAAGACTTCAAGACACTTATCAAAATACTTCTACTTAACAAAAATGCTTACAATTACATCCTCGTTCAGTTTCATCAACAATTCTACTCGTATGCACACGTATTCGTAATCGTACAATACACAGCTTTTAGATGTATGTACTATTAGTATATACACTCCAATGATCAGATCTTAGCAGCCCATGTGAGTCACCTAACACATGTGGGAACCATTATTTGGCAACTAGCATGAAATATCTCATAAAATTACAAAAATATGAGTAATCATTCATGACTTATTTACATGAAAACAAAATTACATATCTTTTATATCTAATCCATACACCAACGACCAAAAACACCTACAAACACTTTCATTCTTCAATTTTCTTCATCTAATTGATCTCTCTCAAGTTCTATCTTCAATTTCTAAGTGTTCTTCATAAATTCCAAAAGTTCTAGTTTCATAAAATCAAGAATACTTTCAAGTTTGCTAGCTCACTTCCAATCTTATAAGGTGATCATCCAACCTCAAGAAATCTTTGTTTCTTACAGTAGGTTATCATTCTAATACAAGTTAATAATCATATTCAAAATTTGGTTCAATTTCTATAACTATAACAATCTTATTTCAAGTGATGATCTTACTTAAACTTGTTTTCGTGTCATGATTCTGCTTCAAGAACTTCGAGCCATCCAAGGATCCGTTGAAGCTAGATGAAATGTCCCGTTCTTATTGATTAAAAACGTTCCATATTAATTGATTTCGTTGCGAGGTTTTGACCTCTATATGAGACGTTTTTCAAAGACTGCATTCATTTTTAAAACAAACCATAACCTTTATTTCATAAATAAAGGTTTAAAAAACTTTACGTAGATTATCAAATAATGATAATCTAAAATATCATGTTTACACACGACCATTACATAATGGTTTACAATACAAATATGTTACATCGAAATCAGTTTCTTGAATGCAGTTTTTACACAATATCATACAAACATGGACTCCAAATCTTGTCCTTATTTTAGTATGCAACAGCGGAAGCTCTTAATATTCACCTGAGAATAAACATGCTTTAAACGTCAACAAAAATGTTGGTGAGTTATAGGTTTAACCTATATATATCAAATCGTAACAATAGACCACAAGATTTCATATTTCAATACACATCCCATACATAGAGATAAAAATCATTCATATGGTGAACACCTGGTAACCGACAATAACAAGATGCATATATAAGAATATCCCCATCATTCCGGGACACCCTTCGGATATGATATAAATTTCGAAGTACTAAAGCATCCGGTACTTTGGATGGGGTTTGTTAGGCCCAATAGATCTATCTTTAGGATTCGCGTCAATTAGGGTGTCTGTTCCCTAATTCTTATATTACCAGACTTAATAAAAAGGGGCATATTCGATTTCGATAATTCAACCATAGAATGTAGTTTCACGTACTTGTGTCTATTTTGTAAATCATTTATAAAACCTGCATGTATTCTCATCCCAAAAATATTAGATTTTAAAAGTGGGACTATAACTCACTTTCACAGATTTTTACTTCGTCGGGAAGTAAGACTTGGCCACTGTTGATTCACGAACCTATAACAATATATACATATATATTAAAGTATGTTCAAAATATATTTACAACACTTTTAATATATTTTGATGTTTTAAGTTTATTAAGTCAGCTGTCCTCGTTAGTAACCTATAACTAGTTGTCCACAGTTAGATGTACAGAAATAAATCGATAAATATTATCTTGAATCAATCCACGACCCAGTGTATACGTATCTCAGTATTGATCACAACTCAAACTATATATATTTTGGAATCAACCTCAACCCTGTATAGCTAACTCCAACATTCACATATAGAGTGTCTATGGTTGTTCCGAAATATATATAGATGTGTCGACATGATAGGTCGAAACATTGTATACGTGTCTATGGTATCTCAAGATTACATAATATACAATACAAGTTGATTAAGTTATGGTTGGAATAGATTTGTTACCAATTTTCACGTAGCTAAAATGAGAAAAATTATCCAATCTTGTTTTACCCATAACTTCTTCATTTTAAATCCGTTTTGAGTGAATCAAATTGCTATGGTTTCATATTGAACTCTATTTTATGAATCTAAACAGAAAAAGTATAGGTTTATAGTCGAAAAAATAAGTTACAAGTCGTTTTTGTAAAGGTAGTCATTTCAGTCGAAAGAACGACGTCTAGATGACCATTTTAGAAAACATACTTCCACTTTGAGTTTAACCATAATTTTTGGATATAGTTTCATGTTCATAATAAAAATCATTTTCTCAGAATAACAACTTTTAAATCAAAGTTTATCATAGTTTTTAATTAAATAACCCAAAACAGCCCGCGGTGTTACTACGACGGCGTAAATCCGGTTTTACGGTGTTTTTCGTGTTTCCAGGTTTTAAATCATTAAGTTAGCATATCATATAGATATAGAACATGTGTTTAGTTGATTTTAAAAGCCAAGTTAGAATGATTAACTTTTGTTTGCGAACAAGTTTAGAATTAACTAAACTATGTTCTAGTGATTACAAGTTTAAACCTTCGAATAAGATAGCTTTATATGTATGAATCGAATGATGTTATGAACATCATTACTACCTTAATTTCCTTGGATAAACCTACTGGAAAAGATAAAAATGGATCTAGCTTCAATGGATCCTTGGATGGCTCGAAGTTCTTGAAGCAGAATCATGACACGAAAACAAGTTCAAGTAAGATCATCACTTGAAATAAGATTGTTATAGTTATAGAAATTGAACCAAAGTTTGAATATGATTATTACCTTGTATTAGAATGATAACCTACTGTAAGAAACAAAGATTTCTTGAGGTTGGATGATCACCTTACAAGATTGGAAGTGAGCTAGCAAACTTGAAAGTATTCTTGATTTTATGAAACTAGAACTTTTGGAATTTATGAAGAACACTTAGAACTTGAAGATAGAACTTGAGAGAGATCAATTAGATGAAGAAAATTGAAGAATGAAAGTGTTTGTAGGTGTTTTTGGTCGTTGGTGTATGGATTAGATATAAAGGATATGTAATTTTGTTTTCATGTAAATAAGTCATGAATGATTACTCATATTTTTGTAATTTTATGAGATATTTCATGCTAGTTGCCAAATGATGGTTCCCACATGTGTTAGGTGACTCACATGGGCTGCTAAGAGCTGATCATTGGAGTGTATATACCAATAGTACATACATCTAAAAGCTGTGTATTGTACGAGTACGAATACGGGTGCATACGAGTAGAATTGTTGATGAAACTGAACGAGGATGTAATTGTAAGCATTTTTGTTAAGTAGAAGTATTTTGATAAGTGTATTGAAGTCTTTCAAAAGTGTATAAATACATATTAAAACACTACATGTATATACATTTTAACTGAGTCGTTAAGTCATCGTTAGTCGTTACATGTAAATGTTGTTTTGAAACCTTTAGGTTAACGATCTTGTTAAATGTTGTTAACCCAATGTTTATAATATCAAAAGAGATTTTAAATTATTATATTATCATGATATTATGATGTACGAATATCTCTTAATATGATATATATACATTAAATGTCGTTACAACGATAATCGTTACATATGTCTCGTTTAAAAATCATTAAGTTAGTAGTCTTGTTTTTACATATGTAGTTCATTGTTAATATGCTTAATGATATGTTTACTTATCATAGTTTCATGTTAACTATATATATATCCATATATATGTCATCATATAGTTTTTACAAGTTTTAACGTTCGTGAATCACCGGTCAACTTGGGTGGTCAATTGTCTATATGAAACATATTTCAATTAATCAAGTCTTAACAAGTTTGATTGCTTAACATGTTGGAAACATTTAATCATGTAAATATCAATCTCAATTAATATATATAAACATGGAAAAGTTCGGGTCACTACAGTACCTACCCGTTAAATAAATTTCGTCCCGAAATTTTAAGCTGTTGAAGGTGCTGACGAATCTTCTGGAAATAGATGCGGGTATTTCTTCTTTATCTGATCTTCACGCTCCCAGGTGAACTCGGGTCCTCTACGAGCATTCCATCGAACCTTAACAATTGGTATCTTGTTTTGCTTAAGTCTTTTAACCTCACGATCCATTATTTCAACGGGTTCTTCGATGAATTGAAGTTTTTCGTTGATTTGGATTTCATCTAACGGAATAGTGAGATCTTCTTTAGCAAAACATTTCTTCAAATTCGAGACGTGGAAAGTGTTATGTACAGCCGCGAGTTGTTGAGGTAACTCAAGTCGGTAAGCTACTGGTCCGACACGATCAATAATCTTGAATGGTCCAATATACCTTGGATTTAATTTCCCTCGTTTACCAAATCGAACAACGCCTTTACAAGGTGCAACTTTAAGCATGACCATCTCTCCAATTTCAAATTCTATATCTTTTCTTTTAATGTCAGCGTAGCTCTTTTGTCGACTTTGGGCGGTTTTCAACCGTTGTTGAATTTGGATGATCTTCTCGGTAGTTTCTTGTATAATCTCCGGACCCGTAATCTGTCTATCCCCCACTTCACTCCAACAAATCGGAGACCTGCACTTTCTACCATAAAGTGCTTCAAACGGCGCCATCTCAATGCTTGAATGGTAGCTGTTGTTGTAGGAAAATTCTGCTAACGGTAGATGTCGATCCCAACTGTTTCCGAAATCAATAACACATGCTCGTAGCATGTCTTCAAGCGTTTGTATCGTCCTTTCGCTCTGCCCATCAGTTTGTGGATGATAGGCAGTACTCATGTCTAGACGAGTTCCTAATGCTTGCTGTAATGTCTGCCAGAATCTTGAAATAAATCTGCCATCCCTATCAGAGATAATAGAGATTGGTATTCCATGTCTGGAGACGACTTCCTTCAAATACAGTCGTGCTAACTTCTCCATCTTGTCATCTTCTCTTATTGGTAGGAAGTGTGCTGATTTGGTGAGACGATCAACTATTACCCAAATAGTATCAAAACCACTTGCAGTCCTTGGCAATTTAGTGATGAAATCCATGGTAATGTTTTTCCATTTCCATTCCGGGATTTCGGGTTGTTGAAGTAGACCTGATGGTTTCTGATGCTCAGCTTTGACCTTAGAACACGTCAAACATTCTCCTACGTATTTAGCAACATCGGCTTTCATACCCGGCCACCAAAAATGTTTCTTGAGATCCTTGTACATCTTCCCCGTTCCAGGATGTATTGAGTATCTGGTTTTATGAGCTTCTCTAAGTACCATTTCTCTCATATCTCCAAATTTTGGTACCCAAATCCTTTCAGCCCTATACCGGGTTCCGTCTTCCCGAATATTAAGATGCTTCTCCGATCCTTTGGGTATTTCATCCTTTAAATTTCCCTCTTTTAAAACTCCTTGTTGCGCCTCCTTTATTTGAGTAGTAAGGTTATTATGAATCATTATATTCATAGATTTTACTCGAATGGGTTCTCTGTCCTTCCTGCTCAAGGCATCGGCTACCACATTTGCCTTCCCCGGGTGGTAACGAATCTCAAAGTCGTAATCATTCAATAATTCAATCCACCTACGCTGCCTCATATTCAGTTGTTTCTGATTAAATATGTGTTGAAGACTTTTGTGGTCGGTATATATAATACTTTTGACCCCATATAAGTAGTGCCTCCAAGTCTTTAATGCAAAAACAACCGCGCCTAATTCCAAATCATGCGTCGTATAATTTTGTTCGTGAATCTTCAATTGTCTAGACGCATAAGCAATCACCTTCGTTCGTTGCATTAATACACAACCGAGACCTTGCTTTGATGCATCACAATAAATCACAAAATCATCATTCCCTTCAGGCAATGACAATATAGGTGCCGTAGTTAGCTTTTTCTTCAATAACTGAAACGCTTTCTCCTGTTCATCATTCCATTCAAATTTCTTCCCTTTATGCGTTAATGCAGTCAAGGGTTTTGCTATTCTGGAAAAGTCTTGGATGAACCTTCTGTAGTAACCAGCTAGTCCTAAAAACTGGCGTATATGTTTCGGAGTTTTCGGGGTTTCCCACTTTTCAACAGTTTCTATCTTTGTCGGATCCACCTTAATACCTTCTTTGTTCACTATGTGACCGAGAAATTGAACTTCTTCCAACCAAAATGCACACTTTGAAAACTTAGCGTACAATTCTTCCTTCCTCAATACTTCTAACACCTTTCTCAAATGTTCACCGTGTTCTTGGTCATTCTTTGAGTAAATAAGTATGTCATCAATGAAAACAATGACAAACTTGTCAAGGTATGGTCCACACACTCGGTTCATAAGGTCCATGAACACAGCTGGTGCATTAGTTAAACCAAACGGCATGACCATAAACTCGTAATGACCGTAACGTGTTCTGAAAGCAGTCTTTGGAATATCATCTTCTTTCACCCGCATTTGATGATACCCGGAACGTAAGTCAATCTTTGAATAAACAGACGAGCCTTGTAGTTGATCAAATAAGTCATCGATTCTCGGTAGTGGGTTGCAGTTCTTGATGGTAAGTTTGTTCAACTCTCGGTAGTCGATACACAACCTGAATGTACCATCTTTCTTCTTGACAAACAAAACAGGAGCTCCCCACGGTGATGTGCTTGGTCGAATGAAACCACGCTCTAAAAGTTCTTGTAATTGGCTTTGTAGTTCTTTCATCTCGCTGGGTGCGAGTCTGTAAGGAGCACGAGCTATTGGTGCAGCTCCTGGTACAAGATCTATTTGAAATTCAACGGATCGATGTGGGGGTAATCCCGGTAATTCTTTCGGAAATACATCAGGAAATTCTTTTGCGACGGGAACATCATTGATGCTCTTTTCTTCAGTTTGTACTTTCTCGACGTGTGCTAGAACAGCATAGCAACCTTTTCTTATTAGTTTTTGTGCTTTCAAATTACTAATAAGATGTAGCTTCGTGTTGCCCTTTTCTCCGTACACCATTAAGGGTTTTCCTTTTTCTCGTATAATGCGAATTGCATTTTTGTAACAAACGATCTCCGCTTTCACTTCTTTCAACCAGTCCATACCGATTATCACATCAAAACTCCCTAACTCTACTGGTATCAAATCAATCTTAAATGTTTCGCTAACCAGTTTAATTTCTCGATTCCGACATATATTATCTGCTGAAATTAATTTACCATTTGCTAATTCGAGTAAAAATTTACTATCCAAAGGTGTCAATGGAAACTTAATTTAGCACAAAAATCTCTACTCATATAGCTTCTATCCGCACCCGAATCAAATAAAACGTAAGCAGATTTATTGTCAATAAGAAACGTACCCGTAACAAGCTCCGGGTCTTCCTGTGCCTCTACCGCATTAATATTGAAAACTCTTCCACGGCCTTGTCCATTCGTGTTCTCCTGGTTCGGGCAATTTCTAATAATGTGGCCTGGTTTTCCACATTTATAACAAACTACATTGGCATAACTTGCTCCGACACTACTTGCTCCGCCATTACTCGTTCCGACACCATTTGTTCCTTTCGTTCTATTAACCCCTGGTCCGTAGACCTCACACTTCGCCGCGCTATGACCATTTCTTTTACACTTGTTGCAAAATTTGGTGCAGAACCCCGAGTGATTCTTTTCACACCTTTGGCATAGCTGCTTCTGATTGTTGTTGTTGTTGCGGTTATTATTGTTGTTGGGATGATTGTTGTAGTTGCTGTTGTTGTTGTTGTTGTTGTTGTTGGGCCGTTTGTTGTAGTTACGATTGATGTTGCGATTGTTGGGATAATTGTTGCGATTATTGTTGTAATTGCTGTTGTTGTTGTATTGGTGATTCTTATCACCGTTTTCCTCCCACTTTCTTTTGACTTGCTTCACATTGGCCTCTTCAGCAGTCTGTTCTTTAATTCTTTCTTCAATCTGGTTCACTAGTTTGTGAGCCATTCTACATGCCTGTTGTATGGAGGCGGGCTCGTGTGAACTTATATCTTCTTGGATTCTTTCCGGTAATCCTTTCACAAACGCGTCGATCTTCTCTTCCTCATCTTCGAATGCTCCCGGACACAATAGGCACAATTCTGTGAATCTTCTTTCGTACGTGGTAATATTAAATCCTTGGGTTCGTAACCCTCTAAGTTCTGTCTTGAGCTTATTGACCTCGGTTCTGGGACGGTACTTCTCGTTCATCAAGTGCTTGAATGCTGACCACGGTAGTGCGTACGCATCATCTTGTCCCACTTGCTCTAGATAGGTATTCCACCATGTTAACGCAGAACCTGTGAAGGTATGCGTAGCGTACTTCACTTTGTCCTCTTCAGTACACTTACTTATGGCAAACACCGATTCAACCTTCTCGGTCCACCGTTTCAATCCGATCGGTCCTTCGGTTCCATCAAATTCCAAAGGTTTTGATAATGCTAAAAACGAACATATATTTCATAGCATTATTCCTCAAGAAAGACAAGCTTTTAGTTGCAATTGTTCTATTTACAAGAGATATTCGTTTAAATAATAAAAGGTGAAGACAAAAGACAGATTCGACGAATTGAAGACGCAAACGACCAAAAAGCTCAAAAGAACAAAAGACAATCAAAAAGGTTCCAATTATTGATAAGAAACGTCTCAAATTCACAAGAGTACAAGATTCAAAACGCAAAGTACAAGATATTAAATTGTACGCGAGGACGTTCGAAAATCCGGAACCAGGACCAGAGTCAACTCTTAACGCTCGACGCAACGGACTAAAAATTACAAGTTAACTATATATATAAATATAATATAATATATAATTAATTATATTAATTATATATATATTATATATATATATTTAAAACCGTCGGCAGCAGGAAACTCCAAGGGTGTAAAATGAAAATACCTCTCCGCGACTCGCGGAGTTTGAAGGCTATTTGGCCGCGAGTCGCGGAGCCCCAAAAATCATTCCTGGCTATAAATCAACCCGAATTCTGATCAAAATAATCATCAATTTTTTCTTCTCATTCATACGAAGTAATATATATTTATATTTATAATTTATATTTTAATTTTAATTATAATAATAAGGGTATGTTAGCGAATGTTGTAAGGGTGTAAGTCGAAATTCTGTCCGTGTAACGCTACGCTATTTTTAATCATTGTAAGTTATGTTCAACCTTTTTATATTAATGTCTCGTAGCTAAGTTATTATTATGCTTATTTAAAACGAAGTAATCATGATGTTGGGCTAATTACTAAAATTGGGTAATTGGGCTTTGTACCATAATTGGGGTTTGGACAAAAGAACGACACTTGTGGAAACTAGACTATGGGCTATTAATGGGCTTTATATTTGTTTAACTAAATGAAAGTTTGTTAATGTTAATATAAAGATTTACAATTGGGCGTTCCTATAAATTACCATATACACTCGATCGGACACGATGGGCGGGGTATTTATATGTACGAATAATCGTTCATTTAACCGGACACGGGAATGGATTAATAGCCACTAGAATAATTAAAACAGGGGTGAAATTACATTCAAGGGTAATTGGTGTAATTGTTAACAAAGTAGTAAAACCTTGGTTTACACGCAGTCGATAACCTGGTGTATTCATTAAACAAAGTATTAAAACCTTGTTACAATTCGAATCCCCAATTAGTTGGAATATTTATCTTCGGGTATAATAATAATTTGACAAGGACACTTGCAATTTATATTTATGACTGATGGACTGTTATGGACAAAAACCAGACGGACATATTGAATAATCCAGGACAAAGGACAATTAACCCATGGGCATAAAACTAAAATCAACACGTCAAACATCATGATTACGGAAGTTTAAATAAGCATAATTCTTTTATTTCATATTTTATTTCCTTTATTTTATATTTAATTGCACTTCTAATTATCGCACTTTTATTTATTGTTATTTCATTTTATCGCACTTTTAATTATCGTACTTTTTAATTATCGCAATTTAATTTTTATCGCATTTTTATTATTCGCAATTTCATTATCGTTATTTACTTTACGCTTTAATTTAAAGTCTTGTATTTATTTAATATTTTACATTAGGTTTTAACTGCGACTAAAGTTTTAAAATCGACAAACCGGTCATTAAACGGTAAAAACCCCCCTTTATAATAATAATATTATTTATATATATATATTTGTATTTTTATAAAAGTAAACTAATATAGCGTTGAGCTTTGCTTAAAGATTTCCCTGTGGAACGAACCGGACTTACTAAAAACTACACTACTGTACGATTAGGTACACTGCCTATAAGTGTTGTAGCAAGGTTTAAGTATATCCATTCTATAAATAAATAAATATCTTGTGTAAAATTGTATCGTATTTAATAGTATTTTCTGCTAAAATTTAATAACTATTTTATATACACCTCGCGAAACATCAAGTATTTTTGGCGCCGCTGCCGGGGAACTTACATCTTAAAAGCCGGAAGCGCAACGCTAATATAAAAAAAAAAAAAGATTTTTATTTACTTTTATTAAAAGTCGTTTTTGTAAAAATTACGTTTTAATCATTCAAAAATATAAAAAGAAAAACAAAAATATAAGTATTTTTAGGATTTTGTTAAATATTTAAGTTTTATAAGTTTCTTTATCTTTATTTTAATTTATAAAAATATAAATTTTATTAAAAATCGTTTATTTAAATTAAAAACAGAAAACAGAAAAATAAATAAAAATAAAAAAAGAAAAACGCGTAAAAAGTACTACCTGTCAACAGAATTCCTGAACCCCGCGACTTGCGGGGTTTTACTCTTTATTTGCCGCGACTCGCGGAGGTCTTCTGACACACGGACAAAACCCTAAAACCACATTAATCACGGGTTATTATTTATTATTATTATTTAAACATTATTATTATTATTATTATTATTAGTTTTAAGTTTTATTTTTATTTAATTTATGTATTTAGTTTAAATAAGTTTAATTAAATTGTAAAATTAGTAGTTTTATTAAATAAATAATATAAAAATAATATTTTTATAAAAATTGTACTTTTTACAACTTTTTGTATATTTTTATATTTTGTACCTTTTTAATCGTTGTAGCGTAATATTTGTATTTTTAGCTCATAATTAATTTTAAACTTAGTTTTTGCTATAGTTATTTTTACTCCTAGATTTTTAGGCTTTGCCGTAGAATTCCTTAAGTGCTTTTTCTTTAGACTAAGATTTAGGTGCTTTAGAATTTTGCGACGCCTTTTTAAGTTTTAGTTTCTTTTTAAGTTATTTCCATTTGGGATTTAGTTTCTCTTGTAAGTTTTAATATTTTTAGACCTTTTACTATGTATCAATTATCATTCCAATTAGTAATTTCAATTTGCGATTATAATTTTAAGTTAGTTGTAGTAATAAGGTTAAATTAGTTAAGTATTTTTTAAAGTTTTGATAAGTTTCTTTTATTTCCGTCACCTTTTATTTTTCAACCATTTTTCTTTTTCGACATTTTTCGACGCGCAATCTTTTTCTCTCTTATTTCTCGCCATTCTAGTTTTAGGACTTAGAATTTTATTCTACTTCTTATCTAAATTTCTTAAAATTACGAAAATTTATTTTAAGTGGTTAAATTAATAGACATCAAAATTTTCTGGTTCGTAGTAATAGTTGGATTTGTACGTGGACCGGGTTATTGGAGCCAAACAGTCCTCAATTATATTGAGACCAAACGAATCCTGCCCCTCTGCTGCATCTTTTGGCTATTCGAAACGTGGGCAAAATCAGAAAAGTCTATTGATTGGATAACTTATTATAATTTTTCTTTCCTTTTAAAAACTAATAGGATATTCTGTGAATGCACCGAGCAAGACGTTCACCACCTTTTGTACGTTCACCACCTGTAACTCGATCAAGACATCGTTTAACAAATATAACCGCCGTTGATTTTTCTTTAGAATCGTCATCCAGTCGACCAAGTACTTCAGTTCAAATTTCCGATAATCCAGTTTTTGAAACAAACCTCACAATTGAGAATCCAGAAAATATTCAGGAACGGTTCATAGATCCTGAACCATTAAACTTTCCTCCGGAACCACCAATCATTCAAACAGAGATTGTTGAGGAACGAACTATTAAATCTGAAGCATCTAGTGATACCGATTCAACAAATTCAATTATGGAGAATCTGGAACCTTTAAGTATGGAAGACCGAATGAGAGCTAAACGCACTGGCCAAGGTCACGCAATTACTCATCCAGACATTAATGCGCCAGATTATGAAATCAAAGGACAAATTCTACACATGGTGACTAATCAATGCCAATTTAGTGGTGCGCCGAAGGAAGATCCAAATGAACATCTACGTACCTTTAATAGGATCTGCACACTATTTAAAATCCGAGAAGTGGAGGATGAACAGATATATCTCATGTTATTTCCCTGGACTTTAAAGGGAGAAGCCAAAGATTGGTTGGAATCGTTACCTGAAGGGGCGATCGATACATGGGATGTTTTAATTGATAAATTTCTTAAACAATTCTTTCCTGCATCTAAAGCCGTAAGACTTCAAGCAGAAATTGTTACGTTCACACAGAAGCCAAATGAAACTCTATATGAGGCGTGGACAAGATATGGAAAGTTATTAAGAGGATGTCCGCAACATGGTTTAGACACCTGTCAAATAGTACAAATATTCTACCAAGGATGCAACATCACTACAAGGAAAGATATAGATATAGCAGCTGGTGGTTCGATTATGAAGAAAACCGAAACGGATGCGTACAAAATTATTGATAACACTGCTTCCCACTCACATGAGTGGCATCAAGAAAAAGATATCATTAGATCATCTAAAGCAGCTAGAGCCGATTCTAGCCATGACTTAGATTCCATTTCCGCAAAGATAGATGCTGTGGAAAGACGAATGGAAAAGATGACTAAGGATATTCACTCAATACGAATTAGTTGTGAGCAGTGTGGAGGACCACATTTGACAAAAGATTGTCTCAGTATTGAATTAACAATGGAACAAAGAGAGAATATTTCATACATAAACCAAAGGCCTGGAAATAATTATCAGAATAATTATCAACCGCCAAGACCGATTTACAATCAAAACCAGAATTATAACCGAAATATTCCATACAACAACCAACAAGGTCCTAGCAATCAACAAGTATCCAATAACACTTACAATCAGCAAAGACCGAATTTTCAAAACAAACCACCACAACAAACCGATGATAAAAAGCCGAATTTAGAAGATATGATGACGAAGCTAGTTGAAACTCAAACGCAGTTTTTCACATCTCAAAAACAAACCAATGAACAAAATGCTCAAGCATTTAGAAATCAACAAGCTTCTATTCAAAATCTGGAACAAGAAGTAAGTAACCTAGCAAGGTTAATAGGTGAAAGAAAACCGGGAAGTTTACCTAGTGATACAAATGCTAACCCCCGGAATGAAACAGCTAAAGCTATTACCACAAGAAGTGGTACAACACTTAAACCACCTGAAATACCTGTAACTTCTGATGAAACTATTCCTACTCCACAAGAACCACAACCTGATCAAGATAAGGAAAAAGAACCGGTAGTTGAAAAGGTTAATGAAGATAACACAATTAAGGCTAAACCTTATGTTAAACCATACCAACCACCACTTCCTTATCCGAGTAAAATGAAGAAAGAAAAACTTGAAGCCGAGCAATCCAAATTCTTGGATATGTTTAAACAGATAAATGTAAATCTTCCTTTCATTGATGTGATTTCAGGAATGCCAAGATATGCTAAATTCTTGAAAGATCTAATCACGAATAGAAAGAAAATGGAAGAACTCTCGGCTGTTACTATGAATGCTAATTGTTCAGCAGTGCTGTTGAATAAGATACCAGAAAAACTATCTGATCCAGGAAGTTTCACAATTCCATGTTTTCTGGGTAGTCTTAGTTCAATAGAAGCATTGGCAGACTTAGGTGCTAGTATAAATCTAATGCCGTATTCACTATACGCTAAATTAGACCTTGGAGAATTAAAACCAACCAGAATAAGCATACAACTAGCCGATAGATCAATAAAATATCCTAGAGGGATAATGGAGAACATGCTAGTTAAAGTTGGTACTTTAGTATTTCCAGTAGATTTTGTTGTTTTAGACATGGAAGAAGATTCTCAAGTTCCTCTCATATTAGGAAGACCATTCTTAAACACGGCTAAAGCAATGATAGACGTGTTCGGTAAGAAACTGACCCTAAGTATAGAGGATGAGAGTGTTACCTTTTCAGTTGATAGAGCAATGCAACAACCACAATCTGCAGATGATACATGTTATTATATTAAAACTATAGATGCACATGCAGAATTATTAGAAGAATTTCCAGAATTACAAGGAACAGGAGAATGTTCTTTAGGTGAAGGAAATGAACCAATTGATGAAGCTGAAATGTTAGCTACACTTATAGCTAATGGATATGAACCAACAACAGAAGAAATTCAAATGCTAAAAGAAGAAGACAGATATCGATATAAATCATCGATAGAAGAACCTCCGAAATTAGAGTTAAAGCCACTTCCAAACCATTTGGAATACGCTTATTTACATGGTGAATCTGAATTACCTGTAATAATATCGTCTTCTCTTACTGAAAAAGAGAAATCACAACTCATTTCTGTGTTGAAAGCTCATAAACCAGCCATTGCATGGAAGATTCATGATATTAAAGGAATAAGTCCTTCGTATTGCACACATAAAATCCTTATGGAAGAAGATCATAAAACGTATGTGCAACGCCAACGAAGACTAAATCCTAATATGCAAGATGTAGTTAAGAAAGAGATTATTAAACTGCTAGATGCAGGTTTGATATATCCAATTTCTGATAGTCCATGGGTAAGCCCAGTTCAATGCGTGCCTAAGAAGGGTGGCATGACTGTTATCACAAATGAGAAAAATGAGCTTATTCCTACTAGGACTGTAACAGGATGGCGTGTATGTATTGATTATAGAAAATTAAATGACGCCACCAGAAAAGATCACTTTCCCTTACCTTTCATAGATCAAATGTTGGAAAGATTAGCCGGAAATAGTTACTATTGTTTTCTAGATGGATTTTCCGGATATTTTCAAATTCCAATAGCACCCGAAGATCAAGAGAAAACCACATTCACGTGCCCTTATGGTACTTTTGCTTACAAACGCATGCCATTTGGACTTTGTAACGCCCCTGCAACCTTTCAAAGGTGTATGATGGCGATTTTTCATGACATGATAGAAGAATGCATGGAAGTATTCATGGATGACTTTTCAGTCTTCGGTGATACATTTAAATCATGTCTAGTTAATCTGGAACGAATGCTAATTAGATGCGAAAAATCAAATCTAGTACTTAATTGGGAGAAATGCCATTTCATGGTTAAAGAAGGCATCGTTCTTGGACATAAAATTTCAAAAGAAGGAATTGAAGTGGATAGAGCTAAAGTAGATGTAATTGCTAAACTTCCACATCCCACCAATGTTAGAGGAGTTAGGAGTTTTCTAGGGCATGCCGGTTTTTACCGACGTTTTATAAAAGATTTTTCTAAAATTGCCACTCCTATGAATAAACTCCTAGAAAAGGATGCGCCATTCATCTTTTCAGATGAATGTATCAAATCTTTTAATATTCTTAAAGAAAAACTCACTAATGCGCCGATCATGATAACACCAAATTGGAATCTACCATTTGAACTAATGTGCGATGCAAGTGATTTTGCAATGGGAGCCGTTTTAGGACAAAGGATTGAAAAACGATTTCAACCTATATATTATGCTAGTAAGACATTACAAGGAGCACAAACGAACTATACAACTACTGAAAAAGAACTCCTTGCTATTGTCTTTGCTTTTGACAAATTCCGATCATATCTCGTTCTAGCAAAAACGGTGGTCTATACAGACCATTCTGCTCTTAGATACCTATTTTCAAAACAAGATGCTAAACCAAGATTAATCCGTTGGATCTTACTCTTACAAGAGTTTGATATTGAAATCCGAGATAAAAAAGGAGCAGAAAATCTCGCCGCTGATCATCTTTCTCGTCTTGAAAATCCCGAATTAGAAGTTCTGAATGAATCAGCCATACAAGACAACTTTCCTGATGAATATCTATTGAAGATAGATTATAAAGAAATCCCATGGTTTGCAGACTATGCAAACTACTTAGTTTGTGGATTCCTTGAAAAAGGATTATCATACCAAAGACGAAAGAAATTCTTCAGTGATATAAAACACTATTTCTGGGAAGATCCACATCTGTTTAAAAGTTGTCCCGATGGAATAATACGCCGATGTGTATTTGGAGATGAAGCTAGTAAAATTTTAAACCATTGTCACACAGGACCAACAGGAGGGCATTATGGGCCTCAACTAACAGCAAGAAAAGTTTATGAAGCTGGATTCTATTGGCCTACAATTTACAAAGACGCACACCTTCTTTGCAAATCCTGTGATGCATGTCAAAGGGCCGGAAGAATAAGTCAACGCGATGAAATGCCACAAAATGTCATCCAAGTATGTGAAGTATTTGACATTTGGGGTATTGACTTTATGGGTCCATTTCCAAAATCTCATAATAATTTATATATACTCGTAGCCATTGATTATGTATCTAAATGGGCGGAAGCACAAGCTCTCCCAACTAACGATGCACGAGTTGTAGTAAACTTTTTAAAACGTCTTTTTGCAAGGTTTGGAACACCGAAAGCTTTAATAAGTGATCGGGGTACTCATTTTTGTAATAATCAACTTGAGAAAGTTCTTAAAAGATATGGAGTAACTCATAAAATCTCCACCGCATATCATCCACAAACAAGTGGACAAGTTGAAAATACCAACCGAGCTTTAAAACGTATTCTAGAGAAAACCGTAGGATCAAATCCGAAGGAATGGTCCATTAAATTGGAGGATGCACTCTGGGCTTTTAGAACAGCCTACAAAACTCCAATTGGAACCACACCTTTTAGACTTGTGTATGGAAAAGCATGTCATCTTCCAGTAGAAATTGAACACAAAGCATTTTGGGCTTTGAAGACATGTAATCTTGATTTACATGAAGCCGGACGTCTACGATTAAGTCAACTAAACGAATTAGAAGAATTAAGACATGAAGCATACGAAAATTCGTTAATCTATAAAGAAAGAACGAAGAAATGGCATGATAAAAGAATCAGAAGTTCAAAAGAATTTAAAGAAGGAGACAAAGTTCTTCTTTTCAATTCACGATTCAAGCTATTTCCTGGAAAATTAAAATCAAGATGGTCTGGACCATTCATAGTCAAAAGAGTTTTCCCATACGGAACGATAGAATTAATAAATTCAAATGGGATTGAATTTAAAGTTAATGGTCACAGAGTTAAACATTACATACAGGGTCCGATGGAAGTCGACAACGAAGTTAATCACAATTTCGACACCACAGCTAACTAAGTATGGGGAGAATCAAGTCTTTAAAGGATAATATGTATTTCTGTTAGAGTTAGATTGTCTGTTTTCGTGTAGTTCTCGAAAATGGAACACGTATGGTCTTTCCCTAGCAGACCCTAAAGAACTAGTCTTCTCCCCCCATTCTGAATTTTTATTTTTTTTTTAGGTTTTTACAAAATGAAGACTGCCTGTGAACTAAACCATGGTCTAATGCTACACGCTTTGATCACTAAACGTAATAATGACATACTACCGAGTGAATTAGTATCAGTAATCAGAGAAAGAATGGACGGAGTTAGAAAAGGATCCAGATGCGAAGATAATAAGTTACAATTTGGTAAAGGAAAATCAAAATCCGCAGCGAAAAGAAGAGCACGACACCTAGAAAAATGTCACAAATGCGGAAAATGGTCACATGGAGGTAAATGTTCAAATAATCAAACCTATTCAAATACCGAATTTGTTACTTTATGCAGAGACGGACCGTTCATATGTTTAGAAGAAAAGACAATGAATGCTCGAGGTTACGCCTATGCAGCCATGGAAAACCAATTAAACCGACTATCTTATGAATATAATAGATCATATAACTAAGAAATCTATTTCACAGGTATGTCTGTATAGTTTTTATTTTTATTTTTATTTTTAACCTTTTGATAATAAACGCTAATTTGTTCGCTAAAAAGTATTAAATTGGTATTAAATAAAATTAGGTTTGGCGACCGAAATTATTGATATCATTCAAAAATTTATTACATCACTGCGAAATTTAACGTTTATTCTTAAGGTATAAATATCTTTAAACAATCAAACCAAAATATTTCAAAAATTCGTCATGAGTTAAATTAGGTCTTGGAACCGAAATTACTTTACCGAAAAGAGGGGCGCATATTTTTGATAATATTTGATTGATTAAAGTGGGATAAAAAGACAAAAAGATTTTTAATTTTATTTTTTTACCATGTTTTTAAAATTAATATTTAAATCTTAAATTAATATTGTAAACTTTGTAAAAACAATATTTTTAAAATTGTAAATATTTGAAAAATTAATATAAGTTTGGTATGAATTTATGAATTTTTAAATTAAGTTTGGTGTGAATTTTTAATTTTTAAAATATGAAATTTTTAATTTTATGCATTTTAAATTTTGAGTTTGGTGTGAATTTTTAATATTAATTTTGAATTTTATATTTAAGTTGTGTGAATTTAAAAACAAAAATTTACTTTATCTCATTAAGTTAAGAATATGATTTTTAAAATTCGTCGTAAGTTGAAGACTAGGTCTTTGAACCGAAATTGCTTTACCCGAGGGAGGGACGAGAACTTTTATTATCAATATTTTTAATCTTGTTGATTTAAAGTATGCCAAAAACATTGAAAAAAAAAACTCAAAAATCTTAGCTTTTAAAACAATCGCTACAAAAAGACAAATTTTAAAATTTTGTCGAGGGACGGACTAGGACATCGATCCGAAACGACCTCGTCCTAAATAACAAGGGAAACAAAATTTTAAAATTAATTTCTTAATTGTTTTATAAGTTAAAGATTATATAAAAAAAAAAAAAAAAAAAAAAAAAAAAAAAGTAACTCCGCGACTCGCGGAGTTTTAAGTGAAAACCTCCGCGACTCGCGGAGGGACCAAATTACAGAAAAAAATAAAACAGCTGCACACGATCAGTTTACTCCCACCACCAAAAACACAGAAATTTTCTGCGAAAAGAACCCCCGAAAAACCCACTAAAATCATCCCAAAAACTCGATTTTTCACCGTTAATCTTCAAATTTTTCACTACAATCATGTTGAGGAGGATCTTATCTAAGAACTACTCAAGAAAACAGGTACAATTACACCCCAAATCACCTTTAAATCCGAATTTTAGCGTGTTCTTGAGCATATTTTCATAATTTGAATTTTGTTAATTTTTAGTGTAATTAGTGTTAAATTGTTAGTATATTATGCATGTATAACCTAGATTGATGCTTGTTAACATGATTTGAAGCCAAAAACTTCAAAATCTTTAGAATCTAGGGTTTGTGTTCTTGAGCAAATTTGGGGCTTTTTGATATAAACAGGTTATGGCCGATTTTTGTCATGAATTGTTGCTAAATTGAGTAGTGTAACATGTCTAGGTAGTTAAAAGATCCAAACTTTGAGCCTAAACATGATTTTGAGAATTAAAGTGGACTTTTTCAAGTCCAAAATTCATGAACTTGATTTTTGAAAGATAATGCCATTTGAGACTTGTTTATTTGCTAGTAATGATTATTTTGACATGTTATTTGAGTTGAATGCTCATGAACTTGGCGAAAATTTTCGTATATGCTTATTTGAAAAAGTGTAGAATTGATAAAAATGTGAAAATAAGCTTAAGTTTGATATAAATTGATAATGTCATTGTAATTATTTTGATTGATGATTTTGCTGACACTAATGCATATTTGGATGCACAAAATTTGTGTTTGATGTGTTTTGCAGACTGAAAGGGGTGAATCTTCATCCCAAGCCCGCCATGCTCCTGCTGAGAACTTGGAACAACAGGAGGTAGATAACTACTACAAGCAGGATGTACCTCATCCAGTCATGACCTTTTCAGATATGCACTTGGAACAGTTACACCCGAACCTGCGATTTGACAGACTTTGGATAGATTATCCAAAATATCAACGGGGTTTGCATACTCTTCACTCTAAGGTTGTTGAGGTACCAAGGGTCATAGAATGGGGACCCTTGGAAGCTGTAGAATTGGCCGGGCCAATTAGGGAATTACTGGTACAGAGGTATGGTAATTCTTCTTTTAATGACTGGATATGTTTATTCACCATACGCAGACCTGTATATAAAGTATGGTGTGAAGAGTTGTTATGTAGTATAGAGTTGAATGATCGGGTAGCTAGTTTAACCGATCGTTCTTTTATTAGATTTTTGTTAGGCGGTTCAATGCGCCACATGTCTTTACTGGACATGGCTCAGGCTTTACGTATATATACGCCTGAGGAATTAGCGTCTGCCGATTGTAGAGGATTGATACTAAACGGTAGGAAAATAGATGAAAATTTTGATACACACGGTGTGTGGAGTCAAATGACAAGCCATCACCGTTTCAAAGGAGGAAACTACTCTTATTTGGATATAGATAGAGCCGAATTAAGAGTAATACATAGGTTTTTAGCTAACTCGATTACACAAAGGGGTAAAAACAAAGAAAAGGTAAATGAACAAGATTTGTTCTACCATATGTGTATTCGAGACCCACACAGCGCTGTAAGTATACCATATTGTGTGGGTTATTATTTATCAGCTATGGTTCGAGGGATGCGTCCACATAGCATAATAGGAGGTGGTATTTTTATTACTTTGATTGGTGAATATCTCGGTGTGGATATAAGTCGGGGGGGATTATTAGTAGAAGAGCCGGAACCCCGCGACACTATAGGTTTAAATGTATACCATGGTGCGAAAGTGTTAAAGCGGCGAAATAACGCCGCAGTACGATACAATGGTAGACATCCACAGGTAGAGAGAAACCAGGAACAAGGTAATGTAGGAGGGGGGAACCAGATGCAAGAAATGCAAAGGTTTATAGCTTCTCAGGAATACGAAAATGCTAGACAGAGAGCATTTGAAGATTGGCAAGTTCATCAGAACCAGATCATAGCGCATTGCCAACACATAGGTAGAAACTATATTCCTACACCGAAACCCGTCTTCCCTCCTTGGTCGATAGAGATGCAGCCACCATATCCTACGTATGACCCTGCCGAAGCATTCTATAGCACTTATGGTTATGCGTGGAATCCCTATTGGTACCAATATCATCCTTAGTTTACCTATTTTGTTTTTATTTTGTAATTTGTAATTATTGATATGTTTAATATTTTTTGTTAATATTGTAATCATTTTTATATTTATCTAACTTTTATTCTTAGATTATAATAATTTTTGAATGTGGGGTAATATACCAAACTTCAAAAATATGTATATATGTTTGCAGTTTATCTTATGTACACAACAGGGTAAAACAACGCATTTTCAAAGACTGACATTAAGTTCAGCAAAAGCAAGTAATTTTGACGACAATGATGCAAAATACATGTGAAATAACAACAAGACGGAATGAACAAATGACGTGCACCATTTATCATTCAGCAAACAAACGCCAATATATTTGGAAACTTTGGTAAAAATTTAATCATTTTCACACAAATCACCCTCAATAATTTAAATTGTTACTGATTTCTTGCAAATGAGGGCATTGCAAGATCTTAAGTGTGGGAAGGGATTAAATTCTTTCGGATTTTAAAATTTTTTACTTTATACACTTGGTTACCATTAAAAATACTAGTAAAGCAGTAGTTGTATTAGAATCTAGTGCTCTCTGATAAAAAAGAACAGCCCTAGTCTTATATACTGACTACCCAATTCTAGTAAAATTTTTCAAAATTTTCAATTAAATGAATTCAAAAACATGTTTATACATATTTATGAACGATAAAACTAGGTTTTAACACCTAAATTATTGTTACCTCAAAAAGGACATAAATTGAGAAACAAACTAAAACGTCAAAATTCATTTAAAATGGAATAGAGGACGATAAAAAGAAAAATAAAAAGCCAAGTGTGGGAAAATTTACCAAGTTATTTTAAACATATGCCACATATATTTGTAACAAATAACTGAAAATACTTTTGCTTTGGACTAAACTAAACTGTTTTACCCAATGAAAGAAAAGAAGAGATGGATCTACACGATGAATCAATTCCATCATTAAAAGGAAGTAAAGTCTTCCGAAAAAGACACGCGCTTCTTGATTTAGGTCATGAAGTTGTCGTCCAGACCAGCTGTAGGTTGACGAAAAATCTAGAAAAGTCATCACTAAAATCAGCAGGAAATCCACGGACCTCAGCATTAAACAGGGTCGCCAAGTGGTTAGATTTATCCTAACCATGAGAAGGATTTATCTCGTACAATGGGGAGGCACCGTGCAAATTAGCTGGATAAGACTAATGAATCAGATCCCCAGAAAGGATAATCTCCTTAAAGATTAAAAATCAGCTTTTAAGACTGATATTACTCAATCCTAGAGATTGACCTTAAAGATTGAGAATTACAAACTCATGGAATTCAATGATATCTAAACTCGAGCTTGAACGAGAAAATATTTTGATCAAAATTATAAACCGATTTGTTTTCTGAAAACCCTATTTTCAATGCGTTCATTACCATTGAACGTAAAATCCTAGGAATTCACCTGGAATTCATTAGGTCACCTGAACTAAATCGGGTGTCAACCGTAAGAACGGTGGTTGCATAGCATGGTCAAAGACAGGACCTTGTGCCAGACCGACAAATTATAAGGGTGAGCTTTACTATTGCTCCTACCAAGAATAGTAATTGCGTCCGACACGTTATAGACCATAATCAAAAGCATGTCACGGGACATTGCCTTAAACAGTTGCTTGTTCAACGCTTTCCTTTACAACCGGACGGTAGTTTGCCGAAAGGTAATATACGGAACAAGTAAACTGGACGTGTTGCTTTCCAAATACAAGGTTAGCAAGTGGGTGACACAAAACCACAAGTTTTGAGCTAAAATTTTCAAATCTGAAACCCACCAAACCCACAAAAATATTTTGCAAACACCGGTAAAGGGTTATTCCGGAAAACTTATCTAGGGTAAAAACTAGATTTAATTTTCAAAAGATCAAATGTTTTCATAAAGATCCAATTTCCTTAATGGATCTAAATTTTTATAGTCATGTGGGACTGTAAACCATATCGTTACTACCATTGTTTATACCGCCGTATAGAAATCACTGATGTACAAAGTGTGAAGAATAAAAAAGTGATTCTAGTATTTCAAGACGATATTGCTTGAGGACAAGCAACGCTCAAGTGTGGGAATATTTGATAATGCTAAAAACGAACATATATTTCATAGCATTATTCCTCAAGAAAGACAAGCTTTTAGTTGCAATTGTTCTATTTACAAGAGATATTCGTTTAAATAATAAAAGGTGAAGACAAAAGACAGATTCGACGAATTGAAGACGCAAACGACCAAAAAGCTCAAAAGAACAAAAGACAATCAAAAAGGTTCCAATTATTGATAAGAAACGTCTCAAATTCACAAGAGTACAAGATTCAAAACGCAAAGTACAAGATATTAAATTGTACGCGAGGACGTTCGAAAATCCGGAACCAGGACCAGAGTCAACTCTTAACGCTCGACGCAACGGACTAAAAATTACAAGTTAACTATATATATAAATATAATATAATATATAATTAATTATATTAATTATATATATATTATATATATATATTTAAAACCGTCGGCAGCAGGAAACTCCAAGGGTGTAAAATGAAAATACCTCTCCGCGACTCGCGGAGTTTGAAGGCTATTTGGCCGCGAGTCGCGGAGCCCCAAAAATCATTCCTGGCTATAAATCAACCCGAATTCTGATCAAAATAATCATCAATTTTTTCTTCTCATTCATACGAAGTAATATATATTTATATTTATAATTTATATTTTAATTTTAATTATAATAATAAGGGTATGTTAGCGAATGTTGTAAGGGTGTAAGTCGAAATTCTGTCCGTGTAACGCTACGCTATTTTTAATCATTGTAAGTTATGTTCAACCTTTTTATATTAATGTCTCGTAGCTAAGTTATTATTATGCTTATTTAAAACGAAGTAATCATGATGTTGGGCTAATTACTAAAATTGGGTAATTGGGCTTTGTACCATAATTGGGGTTTGGACAAAAGAACGACACTTGTGGAAACTAGACTATGGGCTATTAATGGGCTTTATATTTGTTTAACTAAATGAAAGTTTGTTAATGTTAATATAAAGATTTACAATTGGGCGTTCCTATAAATTACCATATACACTCGATCGGACACGATGGGCGGGGTATTTATATGTACGAATAATCGTTCATTTAACCGGACACGGGAATGGATTAATAGCCACTAGAATAATTAAAACAGGGGTGAAATTACATTCAAGGGTAATTGGTGTAATTGTTAACAAAGTAGTAAAACCTTGGTTTACACGCAGTCGATAACCTGGTGTATTCATTAAACAAAGTATTAAAACCTTGTTACAATTCGAATCCCCAATTAGTTGGAATATTTATCTTCGGGTATAATAATAATTTGACAAGGACACTTGCAATTTATATTTATGACTGATGGACTGTTATGGACAAAAACCAGACGGACATATTGAATAATCCAGGACAAAGGACAATTAACCCATGGGCATAAAACTAAAATCAACACGTCAAACATCATGATTACGGAAGTTTAAATAAGCATAATTCTTTTATTTCATATTTTATTTCCTTTATTTTATATTTAATTGCACTTCTAATTATCGCACTTTTATTTATTGTTATTTCATTTTATCGCACTTTTAATTATCGTACTTTTTAATTATCGCAATTTAATTTTTATCGCATTTTTATTATTCGCAATTTCATTATCGTTATTTACTTTACGCTTTAATTTAAAGTCTTGTATTTATTTAATATTTTACATTAGGTTTTAACTGCGACTAAAGTTTTAAAATCGACAAACCGGTCATTAAACGGTAAAAACCCCCCTTTATAATAATAATATTATTTATATATATATATTTGTATTTTTATAAAAGTAAACTAATATAGCGTTGAGCTTTGCTTAAAGATTTCCCTGTGGAACGAACCGGACTTACTAAAAACTACACTACTGTACGATTAGGTACACTGCCTATAAGTGTTGTAGCAAGGTTTAAGTATATCCATTCTATAAATAAATAAATATCTTGTGTAAAATTGTATCGTATTTAATAGTATTTTCTGCTAAAATTTAATAACTATTTTATATACACCTCGCGAAACATCAGGTTTGCAGGCAGTGAATTCTTTGTAGGTGCATCCTACACGATTTCATGTACTGCTAGATCCAAGGTTATTGTTGGTATGTAGCGCAGCCTGTACTGCGGCTATGTTTGAAGCTAGAAAAGTACGGAATTCCTCTTCATTCATATTCACGGTGTGTCGAGTAGTCGGTGCCATTTCCTTCAAAATAGTTAAATGGAACAAGTTAATCATACAGAATATTAAGAGTAGTTAATAGTATTTCGTAGCATAATATGAACTCATTTATAAAAGCTTTTTCTTCATATTAGCGTTTTATAAGTTTAAATTCGGGTAGTACCTACCCGTTAAGTTCATACTTAGTAGCTAATATACAATTCAACTACTACAATTCTATATGAAAAACTGATTATAATAATATTTCGCGTTCAAACTTTTATACAATATTTTACAAACTTACAATACCGCTTATTTTACATAAAGCATGAAATATAGCACACAATAACTTTGATACAAGATAGTTGTGAAGATAATTCTAGCTAGTACACAAGTCGTTCAGCAAAGGCAATAAAGACACGTAATTCATACGTCCAGAAACAAGTCATGCATTCTGGTTTTACTAGGACTACTTCCCATCCTTGGTCTTGTGCAACATAACCGTTATGGCCGTTGATAAGACAGCGTGTTGTAACGTCATCAAAGGGACGAGGGTTACGTAATGTCCAACAGTCCCGTAGTAATCTAAAAACCTCATTTCTTACCCCAATTACCGACTCCGTCACTTGTGGAAACGTTTTGTTTAATAGTTGTATCCCGATGTTCTTGTTCTCACTTTGGTGAGAAGCGAACATTACTAATCCGTAAGCATAACATGCTTCTTTATGTTGCATGTTAGCCGCTTTTTCTAAATCACGAAGTCCAATATTCGGATATATTGAGTCAAAATAATTTCTTAACCCGTTGCGTAAAATAGCATTTGGGTTCCCCGCAATATATGCGTCAAAGTAAACACATCGTAACTTATGGGTTTCCCAATGTGATATCCCCCATCTTTCAAACGAAAGTCTCTTATAAACCAAGACATTCTTGGAACGTTCTTCGAATGTCTTACAAACTGATCTCGCCTTAAATAGTTGTGCCGAGGAATTCTGGCCGACTCTAGACAAGATTTCATCAATCATGTCTCCGGGTAGGTCTCTTAAAATATTGGGTTGTCTATCCATTTTGTGTTTTTAAACTGTAAAATAGACAAGAGTTAGATTCATAAAAAAATACTTATTAATACAAGCAATTTTTACATATATCATAAAGCATACGAACACTATATTACATATATTACACCACACGAATACAACTATCTTATTCCGACTCGCTCGTTTCTTCTTCTTCGGTTTTGGTTCGTTTTGCCAAGTTTCTAGGGATATATGATGTTCCCCTAATACGAGCCGTCGTGATCCACATTGGTTTAGAAAAACCTGGTGGTTTAGAGGTTCCCGGGTCATTGTTACAACTTAAGGACTTCGGGGGTTGACGATACATATAAAGTTCATCGGGGTTGGAATTAGATTTCTCTATTTTTATGCCCTTTCCCTTATTATTTTCTTTTGCCTTTTTAAATTCAGTTGGGGTAATTTCTATAACATCATCGGAATTCTCGTCGGAATCCGATTCATCGGAGAATTGGTAATCCTCCCAATATTTTGCTTCCTTGGCGGAAACACCATTGACCATAATTAACCTTGGTCGGTTGGTTGAGGATTTTCTTTTACTTAACCGTTTTATTATTTCCCCCACCGGTTCTATTTCTTCATCCGGTTCCGATTCTTCTTCCGGTTCCGATTCTTCTTCCGGTTCTGACTCTTCTTCCTGTTCCTCTTCGGGAACTTGTGAATCAGTCCACAAATCATTCCAATTTACATTTGACTCTTCATTATTATTAGGTGAGTCAATGGGACTTGTTCTAGAGGTAGACATCTATCACATAATATCAAACACGTTAAGAGATTAATATATCACATAATATTCATATGTTAAAAATATATAGTTTCCAACAAAAATGTTAAGCAATCATTTTTAAAGAAAACACGGTCGAAGTCCAGACTCACTAATGCATCCTAACAAACTCGATAAGACACACTAATGCAAATTTTCTGGTTCTCTAAGACCAACGCTCTGATACCAACTGAAATGTCCCGTTCTTATTGATTAAAAACGTTCCATATTAATTGATTTCGTTGCGAGGTTTTGACCTCTATATGAGACGTTTTTCAAAGACTGCATTCATTTTTAAAACAAACCATAACCTTTATTTCATAAATAAAGGTTTAAAAAACTTTACGTAGATTATCAAATAATGATAATCTAAAATATCCTGTTTACACACGACCATTACATAATGGTTTACAATACAAATATGTTACATCGAAATCAGTTTCTTGAATGCAGTTTTTACACAATATCATACAAACATGGACTCCAAATCTTGTCCTTATTTTAGTATGCAACAGCGGAAGCTCTTAATATTCACCTGAGAATAAACATGCTTTAAACGTCAACAAAAATGTTGGTGAGTTATAGGTTTAACCTATATATATCAAATCGTAACAATAGACCACAAGATTTCATATTTCAATACACATCCCATACATAGAGATAAAAATCATTCATATGGTGAACACCTGGTAACCGACAATAACAAGATGCATATATAAGAATATCCCCATCATTCCGGGACACCCTTCGGATATGATATAAATTTCGAAGTACTAAAGCATCCGGTACTTTGGATGGGGTTTGTTAGGCCCAATAGATCTATCTTTAGGATTCGCGTCAATTAGGGTGTCTGTTCCCTAATTCTTAGATTACCAGACTTAATAAAAAGGGGCATATTCGATTTCGATAATTCAACCATAGAATGTAGTTTCACGTACTTGTGTCTATTTTGTAAATCATTTATAAAACCTGCATGTATTCTCATCCCAAAAATATTAGATTTTAAAAGTGGGACTATAACTCACTTTCACAGATTTTTACTTCGTCGGGAAGTAAGACTTGGCCACTGTTGATTCACGAACCTATAACAATATATACATATATATTAAAGTATGTTCAAAATATATTTACAACACTTTTAATATATTTTGATGTTTTAAGTTTATTAAGTCAGCTGTCCTCGTTAGTAACCTATAACTAGTTGTCCACAGTTAGATGTACAGAAATAAATCGATAAATATTATCTTGAATCAATCCACGACCCAGTGTATACGTATCTCAGTATTGATCACAACTCAAACTATATATATTTTGGAATCAACCTCAACCCTGTATAGCTAACTCCAACATTCACATATAGAGTGTCTATGGTTGTTCCGAAATATATATAGATGTGTCGACATGATAGGTCGAAACATTGTATACGTGTCTATGGTATCTCAAGATTACATAATATACAATACAAGTTGATTAAGTTATGGTTGGAATAGATTTGTTACCAATTTTCACGTAGCTAAAATGAGAAAAATTATCCAATCTTGTTTTACCCATAACTTCTTCATTTTAAATCCGTTTTGAGTGAATCAAATTGCTATGGTTTCATATTGAACTCTATTTTATGAATCTAAACAGAAAAAGTATAGGTTTATAGTCGGAAAAATAAGTTACAAGTCGTTTTTGTAAAGGTAGTCATTTCAGTCGAAAGAACGACGTCTAGATGACCATTTTAGAAAACATACTTCCACTTTGAGTTTAACCATAATTTTTGGATATAGTTTCATGTTCATAATAAAAATCATTTTCTCAGAATAACAACTTTTAAATCAAAGTTTATCATAGTTTTTAATTAACTAACCCAAAACAGCCCGCGGTGTTACTACGACGGCGTAAATCCGGTTTTACGGTGTTTTTCGTGTTTCCAGGTTTTAAATCATTAAGTTAGCATATCATATAGATATAGAACATGTGTTTAGTTGATTTTAAAAGTCAAGTTAGAAGGATTAACTTTTGTTTGCGAACAAGTTTAGAATTAACTAAACTATGTTCTAGTGATTACAAGTTTAAACCTTCGAATAAGATAGCTTTATATGTATGAATCGAATGATGTTATGAACATCATTACTACCTTAATTTCCTTGGATAAACCTACTGGAAAAGAGAAAAATGGATCTAGCTTCAATGGATCCTTGGATGGCTCGAAGTTCTTGAAGCAGAATCATGACACGAAAACAAGTTCAAGTAAGATCATCACTTGAAATAAGATTGTTATAGTTATAGAAATTGAACCAAAGTTTGAATATGATTATTACCTTGTATTAGAATGATAACCTACTATAAGAAACAAAGATTTCTTGAGGTTGGATGATCACCTTACAAGATTGGAAGTGAGCTAGCAAACTTGAAAGTATTCTTGATTTTATGAAACTAGAACTTTTGGAATTTATGAAGAACACTTAGAACTTGAAGATAGAACTTGAGAGAGATCAATTAGATGAAGAAAATTGAAGAATGAAAGTGTTTGTAGGTGTTTTTGGTCGTTGGTGTATGGATTAGATATAAAGGATATGTAATTTTGTTTTCATGTAAATAAGTCATGAATGATTACTCATATTTTTGTAATTTTATGAGATATTTCATGCTAGTTGCCAAATGATGGTTCCCACATGTATTAGGTGACTCACATGGGCTGCTAAGAGCTGATCATTGGAGTGTATATACCAATAGTACATACATCTAAAAGCTGTGTATTGTACGAGTACGAATACGGGTGCATACGAGTAGAATTGTTGATGAAACTGAACGAGGATGTAATTGTAAGCATTTTTGTTAAGTAGAAGTATTTTGATAAGTGTATTGAAGTCTTTCAAAAGTGTATAAATACATATTAAAACACTACATGTATATACATTTTAACTGAGTCGTTAAGTCATCGTTAGTCGTTACATGTAAATGTTGTTTTGAAACCTTTAGGTTAACGATCTTGTTAAATATTGTTAACCCAATGTTTATAATATCAAAATAGATTTTAAATTATTATATTATCATGATATTATGATGTACGAATATCTCTTAATATGATATATATACATTAAATGTCGTTACAACGATAATCGTTACATATATGTCTCGTTTAAAAATCATTAAGTTAGTAGTCTTGTTTTTACATATGTAGTTCATTGTTAATATGCTTAATGATATGTTTACTTATCATAGTATCATGTTAACTATATATATATCCATATATATGTCATCATATAGTTTTTACAAGTTTTAACGTTCGTGAATCACCGGTCAACTTGGGTGGTCAATTGTCTATATGAAACATATTTCAATTAATCAAGTCTTAACAAGTTTGATTGCTTAACATGTTGGAAACATTTAATCATGTAAATATCAATCTCAATTAATATATATAAACATGGAAAAGTTCGGGTCACTACACTAGATCCATTTTTCTCTTTTCCAGTAGGTTTATCCAAGGAACTTAAGGTAGTAATGATGTTCATAACATCATTCGATTTATACATATAAAGCTATCTTATTCGAAGGTTTAAACTTGTAATCACTAGAACATAGTTTAGTTAATTCTAAACTTGTTCGCAAATAAAAGTTAATCCTTCTAACTTGACTTTTAAAATCAACTAAACACATGTTCTGTATCTATATGATATGCTAACTTAATGATTTAAAACCTGGAAACACGAAAAACACCGTAAAACTGGATTTACGCCGTCGTAGTAACACCGCGGGCTGTTTTGGGTTAGTTAATTAAAAACTATGATAAACTTTGATTTAAAAGTTGTTATTCTGGGAAAATGATTTTTATTATGAACATGAAACTATATCCAAAAATTATGGTTAAACTCAAAGTGGAAGTATGTTTTCTAAAATGGTCATCTAGACGTCGTTCTTTCGACTGAAATGACTACCTTTACAAAAACGACTTGTAACTTATTTTTCCGACTATAAACCTATACTTTTTCTGTTTAGATTCATAAAATAGAGTTCAATATGAAACCATAGCAATTTGATTCACTCAAAACGGATTTAAAATGAAGAAGTTATGGGTAAAACAAGATTGGATAATTTTTCTCATTTTAGCTACGTGAAAATTGGTAACAAATCTATTCCAACCATAACTTAATCAACTTGTATTGTATATTATGTAATCTTGAGATACCATAGACACGTATACAATGTTTCGACCTATCATGTCGACACATCTATACATATTTCGGAACAACCATAGACACTCTATATGTGAATGTTGGAGTTAGCTATACAGGGTTGAGGTTGATTCCAAAATATATATAGTTTGAGTTGTGATCAATACTGAGATACATATACACTGGGTCATGGATTGATTCAAGATAATATTTATCGATTTATTTCTATACATCTAACTCTGGACAACTAGTTGTAGGTTACTAACGAGGACAGCTGACTTAATAAACTTAAAACATCAAAATATATTAAAAGTGTTGTAAATATATTTTGAACATACTTTGATATATATGTATATATTGTTATAGGTTTGTGAATCAACCAGTGGCCAAGTCTTACTTCCCGACGAAGTAAAAATCTGTGAAAGTGAGTTATAGTCCCACTTTTAAAATCTAATATTTTTGGGATGAGAATACATGCAGGTTTTATAAATGATTTACAAAATAGACACAAGTACGTGAAACTACATTCTATGGTTGAATTATCGAAATCGAATATGCCCCTTTTTATTAAGTCTGGTAATCTAAGAATTAGGGAACAGACACCCTAATTGACGTGAATCCTAAAGATAGATCTATTGGGCCTAACAAACCCCATCCAAAGTACCGGATGCTTTAGTACTTCGAAATTTATATCATATCCGAAGGGTGTCCCGGAATGATGGGGATATTCTTATATATGCATCTTGTTAATGTCGGTTACCAGGTGTTCACCATATGAATGATTTTTATCTCTATGTATGGGATGTGTATTGAAATATGAAATCTTGTGGTCTATTGTTACGATTTGATATATATAGGTTAAACCTATAACTCACCAACATTTTTGTTGACGTTTAAAGCATGTTTATTCTCAGGTGAATACTAAGAGCTTCCGCTGTTGCATACTAAAATAAGGACAAGATTTGGAGTCCATGTTTGTATGATATTGTGTAAAAACTGCATTCAAGAAACTGATTTCGATGCAACATATTTGTATTGTAAACCATTATGTAATGGTCGTGTGTAAACAGGATATTTTAGATTATCATTATTTGATAATCTACGTAAAGCTTTTTAAACCTTTATTTATGAAATAAAGGTTATGGTTTGTTTTAAAAATGAATGCAGTCTTTGAAAAATGTCTCATATAGAGGTCAAAACCTCGCAACGAAATCAATTAATATGGAACGTTTTTAATCAATAAGAACGGGACATTTCAGTTGGTATCAGAGCGTTGGTCTTAGAGAACCAGAAAATTTGCATTAGTGTGTCTTATCGAGTTTATTAGGATGCATTAGTGAGTCTGGACTTCGACCGTGTTTTCTTTAAAAATGATTGCTTAACATTTTTGTTGGAAACTATATATTATTAACATGTATATATTATGTGATATATTAATCTCTTGACATGTTTGATATTGTGTGATAGATGTCTACCTCTAGCACAAATCCCATTGACTCACCTAATAATAACGAAGAGTCGAATATAAATTGGACTGATTCACAAGTTCCCGAAGAAGAACCGGAAGAAGAATCAGAACCGGAAGAAGAATCAGAACCGGAAGAGGAGGAACCGGAGGAGGAAATAGAACCGGTGGGGGAAATAATAAAACGGTTAAGTAAAAGAAAATCCTCAACCAACCGACCAAGGTTAATTATGGTCAATGGTGTTTCCGCCAAGGAAGCAAAATATTGGGAGGATTACCAATTCTCCGATGAATCGGATTCCGACGAGAATTCTGATGATGTTATAGAAATTACCCTAACTGAATTTAAAAAGGCAAAAGAAAATAATAAGGGAAAGGGCATAAAAATAGAGAAATCTAATTCCAACCCTGATGAACTTTATACGTATCGTCAACCCCCGAAGCCCTTAAGTTGTAACAATGACCCGGGAACCTCTAAACCACCAGGTTTTTCTAAACCGTTGTGGAAAACGACACCTCGTATTAGGGGAACATCATATATCCCTAGAAACTTGGCAAAACGAACCAAAACCGAAGAAGAAGAAACGAGCAAGTCGGAATAAGATAGTTGTATTCGTGTGGTGTAATATATGTAATATAGTGTGCTTATGCTTTATGATATATGTAAAAATTGCTTGTATTAATAAGTATTTTTTTTTATGAATCTAACTCTTGTCTATTTTACAGTATAAAAACACAAAATGGATAGACAACCCAATATTTTAAGAGACCTACCCGGAGACATGATTGATGAAATCTTGTCTAGAGTCGGTCAGAATTCTTCGGCACAACTATTTACGGCGAAATCAGTTTGTAAGACATTCGAAGAACGTTCCAGGAATGTCTTGGTTTATAAGAGACTTTCGTTTGAAAGATGGGGGATATTACATTGGGAAACCCATAAGTTACGATGTGTTTACTTTGACGCATATATTGCGGGGAACCCAAATGCTATTTTACGCAACGGGTTAAGAAATTATTTTGACTCAATGTATCCAAATATTGGACTTCATGATTTAGAAAAAGCGGCTAACATGTAACATAAAGAAGCATGCTATGATTATGGGTTAGTAATGTTCGCTTCTCACCAAAGTGAGAAAAAGAACATCGGGCTACAACTATTAAACAAAACGTTCCCACAAGTGACGGAGTCGGTAATTGGGGTAAGAAATGAGGTTTTTAGGTTATTACGAGACTGTTGGTCATTATGTAACCCTCATCCCTTTGATGACGTTACAACACGCTGTCTTATCAACGGCCATAACGGTTATGTTCCACAAGACCAAGGATGGGAAGTAGTCCTAGTAAAACCAGAATGCATGACTTGTTTCTGGACGTATGAATTACGTGTCTTTATTGCCTTTGCTGAACGACTTGTGTACTAGCTAGAATTATCTTCACAACTATCTTGTATCAAAGTTATTGTGTGCTATATTTCATGCTTTATGTAAAATAAGCGGTATTGTAAGTTTGTAAAATATTGTATAAAAGTTTGAACGCGAAATATTATTATAATCATTTTTTCATATAGAATTGTAGTAGTTGAATTGTATATTAGCTACTAAGTATGAACTTAACGGGTAGGTACTACCCGAATTTAAACTTATAAAACTCTAATATGAAGAAAAAGCTTTTATAAATGAGTTCATATTATGCTACGAAATACTATTAACTACTCTTAATATTCTGTATGATTAACTTGTTACATTTGAATATTTTGAAGGAAATGGCACCGACTACTCGACACACCGTGAATATGAATGAAGAGGAATTTCGTACTTTTCTAGCTTCAAACATAGCCGCAGTACAGGCTGCACTACATACCAACAATAACCTTGGATCTAGCAGTACAGGAAATCGTGTAGGATGCACCTACAAAGAATTCACTGCCTGCAAACCTTTGGAATTTGATGGAACCGAAGGACCGATCGGATTGAAACGGTGGACCGAGAAGGTCGAATCGGTGTTTGCCATAAGTAAGTGTACTGAAGAGGACAAAGTGAAGTACGCTATGCATACCTTCACAGGTTCTGCGTTAACATGGTGGAATACCTATCTAGAGCAAGTGGGACAAGATGATGCGTACGCACTACCATGGTCAGCATTCAAGCACTTGATGAACGAGAAGTACCGTCCCAGAACCGAGGTCAATAAGCTCAAGACAGAACTTAGAAGGTTACGAACCCAAGGATTTGATATTACCACGTACGAAAGACGATTCACAGAATTGTGCCTATAGTGTCCGGGAGCGTTCGAAGATGAGGAAGAGAAGATCGACGCGTTTGTGAAAGGATTACCGGAAAGAATCCAAGAATATATAAGTTCACACGAGCCCGCCTCCATAAAACAGGCATGTAGAATGGCTCACAAACTAGTGAACCAGATTGAGGAAAGAATTAAAGAACAGACGGCTGAAGAGGCCAATGTGAAGCAAGCCAAAAGAAAGTGGGAGGAAAACGGTGATAAGAAACACCAATACAACAACAACAGCAATTACAATAATAATCGCAACAATTATCCCAACAATCGCAACATCAATCGCAACTACAACAAACGACCCAACAACAACAACAACAACAACAACAACAACAACAACAACAACAGCAACTACAACAATCATCCCAACAACAATAACAACCGCAACAACAACAACAACAATCAGAAGCAACTATGCCAAAGGTGTGAAAAGTATCACTCGGGGTTCTGCACCAAATTTTGCAACAAGTGTAAAAGAAATGGTCATAGCGTGGCGAAGTGTGAGGTTTACGGACCAGGGGTTAACAGAACGAAAGGAACAAATGGTGTCAGAACGAGTAATGGTGGAGCAAGTAGTGTCGGAGCAAGTTATGCCAATGTAGTTTGTTATAAATGTGGAAAACCGGGCCACATTATTAGAAATTGCCCGAACCAGGAGAACACGAATGGACAAGGCCGCGGAAGAGTTTTCAATATTAATGCGGCAGAGGCACAGGAAGACCCGGAGCTTGTTACGGGTACGTTTCTTATTGACAATAAATCTGCTTACGTTTTATTTGATTCGGGTGCGGATAGAAGCTATATGAGTAAAGATTTTTATGCTAAATTAAGTTGTCCATTGACGCCTTTGGATAGTAAATTTTTACTCGAATTAGCAAATGGTAAATTAATTTCAGCAGATAATATATGTCGGAATCGAGAAATTAAACTGGTTAGCGAAACATTTAAGATTGACTTGATACCAGTAGAGTTAGGGAGTTTTGATGTGATAATCGGTATGGACTGGTTGAAAGAAGTGAAAGCAAAGATCGTTTGTTACAAAAATGCAATTCGCATTATACGAGAAAAAGGAAAACCCTTAATGGTGTACGGAGAAAAGGGCAACACGAAGCTACATCTTATTAGTAATTTGAAGGCACAAAAACTAATAAGAAAAGGTTGCTATGCTGTTCTATCACACGTCGAGAAAGTACAAACTGAAGAAAAGAGCATCAATGATGTTCCCATCGCAAAAGAATTTCTCGATGTATTTCCGAAAGAATTACCGGGATTACCCCCACATCGATCCGTTGAATTTCAAATAGATCTTGTACCAGGAGCTGCACCAATAGCTCGTGCTCCTTACAGACTCGCACCCAGCGAGATGAAAGAACTGCAAAGCCAATTACAAGAACTTTTAGAGCATGGTTTCATTCGACCAAGCACACATCACCATAGGGAGCTCCTGTTTTGTTTGTCAAGAAGAAAGATGGTACATTCAGGTTGTGTATTGACTACCGAGAGTTGAACAAACTTACCATCAAGAACCGCTACCCACTACCGAGAATCAACGGCTTATTTGATCAACTACAAGGCTCGTCTGTTTATTCAAAGATTGACTTACGTTCCGGGTATCATCAAATGCGGGTAAAAGAAGATGATATTCCAAAGACTGCTTTTAGGACGCGTTATGGTCATTACGAGTTTATGGTTATGCCTTTTGGATTGACTAACGCACCAGCTATGTTCATGGACCTTATGAACCAAGTGTGTGGACCATACCTTGACAAGTTTGTCATTGTTTTCATTGATGACATACTTATTTACTCAAAGAATGACCAAGAACACGGTGAACATTTGAGAAAGGTGTTAGAAGTATTGAGGAAGGAAGAATTGTACGCTAAGTTTTCAAAGTGTGCATTTTGGTTGGAAGAAGTTCAATTCCTCGGTCACATAGTGAACAAAGAAGGTATTAAGGTGGATCCGGCAAAGATAGAAACTGTTGAAAAGTGGGAAAGCCCGAAAACTCCGAAACACATACGCCAGTTTTTAGGACTAGCTGGTTACTACAGAAGATTCATCCAAGACTTTTCCAGAATAGCAAAACCCTTGACTGCATTAACGCATAAAGGGAAGAAATTTGAATGGAAGGATGAACAAGAGAAAGCGTTCCAGTTATTGAAGAAAAAGCTAACTACGGCACCTATATTGTCATTGCCTGAAGGGAATGATGATTTTGTGATTTATTGTGACGCATCAAAGCAAGGTCTCGGTTGTGTATTAATGCAACAAACAAAGGTGATTGCTTATGCGTCTAGACAATTGAAGATTCACGAACAAAATTATACGATGCATGATTTGGAATTAGGCGCGGTTGTTTTTGCATTAAAGACTTGGAGGTACTACTTATATGGGGTCAAAAGTATTATATATACCGACCACAAAAGTCTTCAACACATATTTAATCAGAAACAACTGAATATGAGGCAGCGTAGGTGGATTTAATTGTTGAATGATTACGACTTTGAGATTCGTTATCACCCGGGGAAGGCAAATGTGGTAGCCGACGCCTTGAGCAGGAAGGACAGAGAACCCATTCGAGTAAAATCTATGAATATAATGATTCACAATAACCTTACTACTCAAATAAAGGAGGCGCAACAAGGAGTTTTAAAAGAGGGAAATTTAAAGGATGAAATACCCAAAGGATCGAAGAAGCATCTTAATATCGGGAAGACGGAACCCGGTATAGGGCTGAAAGGATTTGGGTACCAAAATTTAGAGATATGAGAGAAATGGTACTTAGAGAAGCTCATAAAACCATATACTCAATACATCCTGGAACGGGGAAGATGTACAAGGATCTCAAGAAACATTTTTTGTGGCCAGGTATGAAAGCCGATGTTGCTAAATACGTAGGAGAATATTTGACGTATTCTAAGGTCAAAGCTGAGCATCAGAAACCATCAGGTCTACTTCAACAACCCGAAATCCCAGAATGGAAATGGGAAAACATTACCATGGATTTCATCACTAAATTGCCAAGGACTGCAAGTGGTTTTGATACTATTTGGGTAATAGTTGATCGTCTCACCAAATCAGCACACTTCCTGCCAATAAGAGAAGATGACAAGATGGAGAAGTTAGCATGACTGTATTTGAAGGAAGTCGTCTCCAGACATGGAATACCAATCTCTATTATCTCTGATAGGGATGGCAGATTTATTTCAAGATTCTGGCAGACATTACAGCAAGCATTACGAACTCGTCTAGACATGAGTACTGCCTATCATCCACAAACTGATGGGAAGAGTGAAAGGACGATACAAACGCTTGAAGACATGCTACGAGCATGTGTTATTGATTTCGGAAACAGTTGGGATCGACATCTACCGTTAGCAGAATTTTCCTACAACAACAGCTACCATTCAAGCATTGAGATGGCGCCGTTTGAAGCACTTTATGGTAGAAAGTGCAGGTCTCCGATTTGTTGGAGTGAAGTGGGGGATAGACAGATTACGGGTCCGGAGATAATACAAGAAACTACCGAGAAGATCATCCAAATTCAACAACGGTTGAAAACCGCCCAAAGTCGACAAAAGAGCTACGCTGACATTAAAAGAAAAGATATAGAGTTTGAAATTGGAGAGATGGTCATGCTTAAAGTTGCACCTTGGAAAGGTGTTGTTCGATTTGGTAAACGAGGGAAATTAAATCCAAGGTATATCGGACCATTCAAGATTATTGATCGTGTCGGACCAGTAGCTTACCGACTTGAGTTACCTCAACAACTCACGGCTGTACATAACACTTTCCACGTCTCGAATTTGAAGAAATGTTTTGCTAAAGAAGATCTCACTATTCCGTTAGATGAAATCCAAATCAACGAAAAACTTCAATTCATCGAAGAACCCGTCGAAATAATGGATTGTGAGGTTAAAAGACTTAAGCAAAACAAGATACCAATTGTTAAGGTTCGATGGAATGCTCGTAGAGGACCCAAGTTCACCTAGGAACGAGAAGATTAGATGAAGAAGAAATACCCGCATTTATTTCCAGAAGATACGTCAACACCTCCAACTGCTTAAAATTTTGGGACGAAATTTATTTAACTGGTAGGTACTGTAGTGACCCGAACTTTTCCATGTTTATATATATATATATTAAATGAAATTGTTATTTACATGATTAAGTGTTTCCAACATATTAAGCAATCAAACTTGTTAAGACTTGATTAATTGAAATAGGTTTCATATAGACAATTGACCACCCAAGTTGACCGGTGATTCACGAACGTTAAAACTTGTAAAAACTATACGATGACATATATATGGTTATATATATAGTTAAAATGATTTTATTATAAGTATGTATCTCATTAGGTATTTTAACAATGAGTTATATACATAAAAATGAGACTATTAATTTAAGAAACTCGAAAACGATATATATAACGATTATCGTTATAACAACGTCTTACTAGGTACATATGAATCATATTAAGATATTGATACACTTGGTTAATTATGTTAAATGATAAGTAAATATATTATTAAGTGTATTAATAATGAAATACATATGTAAAAATAAGACTACTAACTTAATGATTTCGAAACGAGACATATATGTAACGATTATCGTTGTAACGACATTTAACTGTATATATATAATACTAAGATATATTATATATCATAATATCATGATAATATAACAATTTAACATCTCATTTGTTATAATAAACAATGGGTTAACAACATTCAACAAGATCGTTAACCTAAAGGTTTCAAAACAACATTTACATGTAACGACTAACGATGACTTAACGACTCAGTTAAAATGTATATACATGTAGTGTTTTAATATGTATTCATACACTTTTGAAAGACTTCAAGACACTTATCAAAATACTTCTACTTAACAAAAATGCTTACAATTACATCCTCGTTCAGTTTCATCAACAATTCTACTCGTATGCACCCGTATTCGTACTCGTACAATACACAGCTTTTAGATGTATGTACTATTGGTATATACACTCCAATGATCAGCTCTTAGCAGCCCATGTGAGTCACCTAACACATGTGGGAACCATCATTTGGCAACTAGCATGAAATATCTCATAAAATTACAAAAATATGAGTAATCATTCATGACTTATTTACATGAAAACAAAATTACATATCCTTTATATCTAATCCATACACCAACGACCAAAAACACCTACAAACACTTTCATTCTTCAATTTTTTCATCTAATTAATCTCTCTCAAGTTCTATCTTCAAGTTCTAAGTGTTCTTCATAAATTCCAAAAGTTCTAGTTTCATAAAATCAAGAATACTTTCAAGTTTGCTAGCTCACTTCCAATCTTGTAAGGTGATCATCCAACCTCAAGAAATCTTTGTTTCTTACAGTAGGTTATCATTCTAATACAAGGTAATAATCATATTCAAACTTTGGTTCAATTTCTATAACTATCACAATCTTATTTCAAGTGATGATCTTACTTGAACTTGTTTTCGTGTCATGATTCTGCTTCAAGAACTTCGAGCCATCCAAGGATCCGTTGAAGCTAGATCCATTTTTCTATTTTCCAGTAGGTTTATCCAAGGAACTTAAGGTAGTAATGATGTTCATAACATCATTCGATTCATACATATAAAGCTATCTTATTCGAAGGTTTAAACTTGTAATCACTAGAACATAGTTTAGTTAATTCTAAACTTGTTCGCAAATAAAAGTTAATCCTTCTAACTTGACTTTTAAAATCAACTAAACACATGTCCTATATCTATATGATATACTAACTTAATGATTTAAAACCTGGAAACACGAAAAACACCGTAAAACCGGATTTACGCCGTCGTAGTAACACCGCGGGCTGTTTTGGGTTAGTTAATTAAAAACTATGATAAACTTTGATTTAAAAGTTGTTATTCTGGGAAAATGATTTTTATTATGAACATGAAACTATATCCAAAAATTATGGTTAAACTCAAAGTGGAAGTATGTTTCCTAAAATGGTCATCTAGACGTCGTTCTTTCGACTGAAATAACTACCTTTACAAAAACTACTTGTAACTTATTTTTCTGACTATAAACCTATAATTTTTCTGTTTAGATTCATAAAATAGAGTTCAATATGAAACCATAGCAATTTGATTCACTCAAAATGGATTTAAAATGAAGAAGTTATGGGTAAAACAAGATTGGATAATTTTTCTCATTTTAGCTACGTGAAAATTGGTAACAAATCTATTCCAACCATAATTTAATCAACTTGTATTGTATATTATGTAATCTTGAGATACTATAGACATGTATACAATGTTTCGACCTATCATGTCGACACATCTATATATATTTCGGAACAACCATAGACACTCTATATGTGAATGTTGGAGTTAGCTATACAGGGTTGAGGTTGATTCCAAAATATATATAGTTTGAGTTGTGATCAATACTGAGATACGTATACAATGGGTCGTGGATTGATTCAAGATAATATTTATTGATTTATTTCTGTACATCTAACTGTGGACAACTAGTGGTAGGTTACTAACGAGGACAGCTGACTTAATAAACTTAAAACATCAAAATATATTAAAAGTGTTGTAAATATATTTTGAACATACTTTGATATATATGTATATATTGTTATAGGTCCGTGAATCAACCAGTGGCCAAGTCTTACTTCCCGACGAAGTAAAAATCTGTGAAAGTGAGTTATAGTCCCACTTTTAAAATCTAATATTTTTGGGATGAGAATACATGCAGGTTTTATAAATGATTTACAAAATAGACACAAGTACGTGAAACTACATTCTATGGTTGAATTATCGAAATCGAATATGCCCCTTTTTATTAAGTCTGGTAATCTAAGAATTAGGAAACAGACACCCTAATTGACGCGAATCCTAAAGATAGATCTATTGGGCCTAACAAACCCCATCCAAATTACCTTATGCTTTATTACTTCGAAATTTATATCATATCCGAAGGGTGTTCCGGAATGATGGGGATATTCTTATATATGCATCTTGTTAATGTTGGTTACCAGGTGTTCACCATATGAATGATTTTTATCTCTATGTATGGGATGTGTATTGAAATATGAAATCTTGTGGTCTATTGTTACGATTTGATATATATAGGTTAAACCTATAACTCACTAACATTTTTGTTGACGTTTAAAGCATGTTTATTCTCAGGTGAATACTAAGAGCTTCCGATGTTGCATACTAAAATAAGGACAAGATTTGGAGTCCATGTTTGTATGATATTGTGTAAAAACTGTATTTAAGAAACTGATTTCGATGTAACATATTTGTATTGTAAGCCATTATGTAATGGTCGTGTGTAAACATGATATTTTAGATTATCATTATTTGATAATCTACGTAAAGCTTTTTAAACCTTTATTTATGAAATAAAGGTTATGGTTTGTTTTAAAAATGAATGCAGTCTTTGAAAAACGTCTCATATAGAGGTCAAAACCTCGCAACAAAATCAATTAATATGGAACGTTTTTAATCAATAAGAACGGGACATTTCACACACCATAGTGAATCCTAACGGAATACACTAACCATACCCGCGCCATGGTGATACCGGCTCCGTGGTTCACATCATAAATTACCCGCACATGCTATGGCACAACCGGCGCCGTGGTCCATACCATAGTTACAATTAAATACACTATATACATACATGTATAATTATTCCACTCACTTGGAATCTTTGCACACGCATCATACGTACGCGTACACAACACCATCACAATCGAGTAAGAACCACATATATCGCACATAGGCATAAATCAATAATTCTCTAGAGGAGAATCTGACACGCACATCCCTTAACCGAGGGATCTCAACTTGCTCGTCGAACACGTCCATTTATCTCCCAATGAGATTTACCACATTACCACCTCGGTGATAATTTAAATCCAAAACCTTAAGTACATTTTATTCCAAGCCGTTCTTTTACCACAATCGACCAACATAGATGTCGACACTAGCCCCGGATCTATATGGGCTCCATCCACATCAACTCACTAAAAACCTCTTCGTGTGGAAGTACAAACTCCACCACTTAGAACTCAGTTCCATAACCACATCGTTGAGATAATAGTATCCCACCACATACACATCATAACACCTTGCTCCGTCCTTGAGTATACGAAGGATTTTAGATCATCCTTCTCCATTTTATTCAAATCGTTCATTAAGACGAACACAAAACATCATTCTTGCAATCGTCCAATTGCTATGGTTTGTCAATTCCTGCTCAGTTACTCATGTACCTAAGTGTAGTGACCCGAAAAATTTTGACTAATTTTAAATCAAACTCTTGATACGATTTAATATTTTTGACACGATAAGCAAAGTCTGTTAGGTTGAGTTTAGTATATTTTTTAATCTTAAAATTTTTGAATTGATTACATGGAACCATTTAACCATTGACTATTCTTGACGATTCACGAACCATTGTGTGTAAATAATTATGTAAATAAAAATGTATATATATATATATATATATACCTATATATATAAATGCAAATATAATTATGTATATAAATTTGAATTAATACAATTTAATCTTTTGAATTGAAAATATAAAAAGTAATTAAGCTATTATTAAAATGAATCCATATATAGATGACTGTTATACATAAACACTATATTGTAATATATAAATGTTAAGTATTCAAATGTGTTATTATATGAGATAAGTAGTACATAATAAATGAAATGTAAGGTTAATATATTATATGTAATTACAAGTTAAAATATGAATGATATATTAATATTATGATCATTATTATTATTAATATTAATGTTAAATATTAAAGTTGTATTATAAATAATATTGTAGTTCCTGTAAAATACAGATTTAATTAACTAAACAGATATATAAATATGTCATACAGTTATATACAGATTTTATACAAATATATAAAACAAATATATAATTAAATACGGATATATATATTAAAAGCAATTATATAACTATGTATATATACAGGTAAATACGATTCTGTTTTGCATCACAATCACTCTGTTTAATTCTCTTGTTTATGTCTCTAATCTAGTACGAATCTGAATCAAACGTTAGAAACAATCCAAAATCAGTTATTTGTAACAATCTGCTTTATTATTTTTTCTCATCTGTTGAACAACTTACGTACTTCTTGTCTGCCAAAATTATCAAACATCGATTTTCCAAATCAATTAAGATCAAAATACTGTTAAATCATAAATGTACTGATATTATAGACATACATCCATATCTACAATTGAGAGAAAAGTAAATAAAACTCCTACGACCTCTGTTCTTGAGTTATTTCTCTTCTTCATTGTTTTCTTGTCAACTCGAACACCACCACCTTGTGTTTCCATCATTAACATAACCTCATAACTTGAAACCCACCACGAACTCTTACCTTCTCCTTCAACCGAACCATGTTCTTTGTGTTCTTCCTCGTTGCTATCATCAACCATGAATCACCACCCTACAAACCCATAAACCGTCACCATAAGGGACTGCTGCTATAACTCGTGTATTTTTGTTTCTGTCCAATAAAACCTCACAAACCACCACACCACAACAAGCCGTTTGCCTCTTTATTTTATTCTGTTTGCTAATCAAACATCAACAAACAATATTACTGTTAACTATCGCGAACACCATCATTTTTTCTTTCTTTTCTCTCCTCTTCTCTTCATTTTTATCTTTGCTACTGCCCGGTCCTTCTGTCTATTAACGTTATTCGAATGATACCATCTAGTAACTGCTGTAACTCCGGTTGATGCAGCCTCTACTGCTTTTTTGAGTTACAAATGAAGTGAGAACTTAGAGAAGAATGATGATATGGGTAGTCTAGGTCTACAATTTAAATTTGTCAGCATAGATATATATCCCCACTTAATATATACGCATTATAAAAAGGATTGACAAGTGGTACATGATGGAAATTGTATGGCCACCAGTGGACCTAAAGGTGACGTTAACTTTTCTTTTGGATCTTGATATTTAGCCGATGAACTCATAATTGGTGGGTCATGAACATTCCACTAGTCTCCATATAATAGATTCATACGCGTGATATATTTTTTTGTCTAATCCATATTCTGTCGAAATAAATCGTGTCTTCTTTTCTCTTTTGGGCTCATGCTACTTAATGGGTTACGACATATGAATTGGGCTAGGATAAATGGGTTTGTAACAAATTATATGAAGATAAAAATCGGTGTTGGTTTGATTATGATATACGGGGTATACGCTGACAATTGATGGCCTAAAAACCTTCTGCTGCTACGTAATACCATTCCCTTTCTTTTCGATCAGTAATAAATATTCATGATGGTGTCGATGCTAAAACATGAAAGGAGATTTGAATGAAGATGCTTACGGTTATGATTAGGTAAAAATTTTGATGATGAATGCAATTAGGAGAGTATACGGTTATGATGATAAGGAGATTCCATAATCATAATGATTATGCTAATCATATAACAATGATGATACCAGTGAGATGAAAGGTGATGGTAAGTTGTTAATGGAGGAAGGCGATGAAATGTTAAAATGGGTTTTGTGAGGAAGAAGATGAAGCAGGAAATAGGAAATAGGTTAAATAAAATTAATACGTATTATATAACAGAAAAACAAAAATGGAGGAATGGTTTAGAGTGTTGGTGGGTTAGCGAGAGGTCGCGGGTTCGAGTCATGGCAGAGATAGTTTTATTTTTGGAGCTTATACTCTTAAGGTAGTAATTTATTATTATTATTATTATTATTTTCATTATTAATATTATTATTAGTAAAAGTATTATTATTATTATTATTATTAATATCATTAAACTTATTATTATCACAAGTATTATTAATATCATTATTATTATTATTATTATTATTAACATTATAATTATTATTATTATTATTGTATCATTTTTATTATTAAAACTATCATATAACAATAATACTAAAGTTATTATCCTCATTAAAACTTTCATTTTTAGAATTAATATTTTTATTATTACTATTATTACTATCGCTATTATCATTATCTTTAAGCTAGTATTACTATAAATTATTAATTTTTCAAACAAACGATATTTATATAAAAATATATGAAGTATATTAATATTACATAAAAATTTTGTTTTAACTAATATTATTGATGTAACATTAATTAAATATCAAATAAGTATCATAACGCCTTATATAGTATTAACTAAATTATATATAAGACTATTAGTCTTAATACATAACAGAATATAAATAAACTTAGTTGATTTATAATATGTTAATATATATATATATATATATATATATATATATATATATATATATATATATATATATATATATATATATATATGAATGTTATAGGTTCGTGAATCCGAGGCCAACCCTGCATTGTTCAATGTCGTCATATGTATTTTTACTACAAAATACAGTATCGTGAGTTTCATTTGCCTTTTTACCTTTTACATTTTTGGGCTGAGAATACATGCGCAACTTTTATGAATATTTTACGAAATAGACACAAGTAATTAAACTACATTATATGGGTGAATGATCGAAGCCGAATATGCCCCTTTTAACTTGGTAGCCTAAGAATTAGGGAACATCACTAATTTTCGAATTAGTGCACGCCTAATTGACGCGAATCCTAAAGATAGATCTATGGGCCCGACGAACCCCATTCTGGAATTTGGAATGCTTTAGTACTTCGTTTTTGTTTTATATCATGTCCGATGGATTTCCCGGAATGATAGGGGATATTCTTATATGCATCTAGTTAATGTCGGTTACCAGGTGTTCACCCTATAACTGAACCTTAATGCATGCATGCTGTTAATGAGAAATGGAAAATATGAAATCTTGTGGTCTATTAAAATGATGGAAATGAATGATTATGATAAACTAATGAACTCACCAACCTTTTGGTTGACACTTTAAAGCATGTTTATTCTCAGGTTTGAAAGAAATCTTCCGCTGTGCATTAGCTCATTTTAAAGATATTACTTGGAGTCATTCATGACATATTTCAAAAGACGTTGCATTCGAGTTGTTGAAGTTCATTAGAGATTCTTATTAAGTAAATGACAGATTAGGTCATTTATAGTTTGGATATTATGGAATGGTATGCATACCTGTCAACTTTCGATGTAATGAAAGGTTGTCTTTTAAAAACAACAAATGCAACGTTTGTAAAATGTATCATTTAGAGGTCAATACCTCGCGATGTAATCAACTATTGTAAATCATTTATAATCGATATGGACTTCGTCCAGATGGATTAGGACGGGGCGTTAAAGTTGGTATCAGAGCGGTGGTCTTAGCAAACCAGGTCTTGCATTAGTGTGTCTAACTGGTAGTTGTTTAGATGTTTTACTGAGTCTGGACTTCGACCTAGTAGTTGTTAGGATATATAAATAAGTCTGGACTTGAACCTGGTCTGCATGTCAAAAGTTTTGCTTATCATTTCTTGTCGAAAAAAAAATTACCTGCTTACCATTCTTAGTCTAGACACATCTTACTGCATTGACTGTATAAATAGTGTATAGACAAAATTCATACCTTAGCGTATCTGCTAATTCATATCTTAGTGTATCTGTTACTATAAACTTTGCCTGATATATTTCATAAATTCCTCCGTAATCTACGAAATCTTTTGTTCTATATATATAGATATTCTATGTAATTAGAATATCATCCGATATCCAAAAATTATTTCATATCGAAAAATCCTTTATTCAATCGTACGCAATGGAACTCACAACTAGTTCAAGTCCCTCGGATACCGATATGGAGTCCCACTCCAGCTCCGAAGGCAGCGTCACCAGAATGAATCCATCAATCAGCCATCCTCAATTCATCTGATGGGTTCGTAATCTACTTAACCATTGGAGACAAGAAGAAGGCGATCACTTCCATCCACCACATTCCCCTCTTGGCGAAGAATCCGAAGCACTTACCGGTGAACCTATTAGAAACACCATTTTCACCCTCATTTTCCGAATATCTCGCTATGATTATATGCTATCTGAAATTCAAAACCTTATTCACTCGCTTGTTCCTACCGACAATCATCCCGGAGTAATAAGTCAACGAGCTTCGCACCTGAGTTGTAGCTTTGAAAAATATGGTGCAAAATGTACCGGCTTCAGCAACATTACCGGCACTAACAGTACCACCAACAACAACATTCGCATCCCAAGCCTAAATTTCACAATCTGTCCCACGAACATCAACATCATACGCACCATAGATACCAAGGAGTACCAACAATAATTAACGATGAAGTATTGATCCATAACTTCATTAATATTCTGCGAAGAATATGTAGATCCTAATAGCTAACGATGAAGTATTGATCCATAACTTCATTAATATTCTGCGAAGAATATGTGGATCCTAATGACTAACGATGAAGTATTAACCCATAACTTCATTAATATTCTACGAAGAATATGTGGTTCCTAATAGTTTTAGAGATTACTTATTCTAGCTCAAATCGAAAATCAAATGAGTTTAATATCATATTAACTCATTAAATCCATGATTACATCTAAAGAAAATATATATCTATGTATATATTCATAAAGATTGTAATTAAAAATTCTTTTGTATAAACTGTTAATGGTGAAAATATTTTAACGGGTAGGTAATACCCGAGGAATATTTAGATCTCACATTAACATGTTACACTGTACATTCTTTAAATCCAATTCAACAGTCATTTACGATCCTATATACAACCACAGATATACGTATTCGTTCACCAAAGAATAACCATTTTCATTCCAATTCAATTTCATATACGAGTTTCTGCCGATCAAAATCCAAGTCAAGATTTGACAAGTGGCATAATGAAGAAAATAATGAACAAAATAAAATTGATTAGTAACCAATTAATTAACTACGTAAAATTTTAACCCTATACTAACCAAAACCTAGCTGATTGTTCCTAGCTAACTGTTCCTATATGACTATATCATGATAATATACTAGTTTTGATTGAACTATTGGACTATTGGACTACTATCATGGACAATTAAAAAGTATTAAAAGAGTAAGAAATATTAATGACAACACATTTTGACTTAAAAGATTGTAAATAAATTACATCTACTACAATTAAACATTCCTTCAAGTTGCCACTTGATTTAATTTTAAACATCCTTTGTAACTTGATTTCATCTTAAACCTCATTTGTATCTTGACGATTACAATCTGCGTTCAAAATTTCATAATTCTTGAAAACATCTCAATCGAGAGGATGAACCAACCGCACTTCATCTACGGAAGGAAAGATTTATGCATTTAGTTATGCACCTGAAAAACTCTCGGAAACCGAGTAAACGTTTAACACGTAGCTGTGCTAATTCCTTTGACATTATTATTACCAAAAATAACTTTGCAACTCCCGTTCGAGTAGCCAATTTTGTCACAGCTCCAGCAAGTCAACTTCAATTTTTCAGTCGGATTAGCCTTATTATAACCTTGATTTATAGGTTTGCCTTTCGTCATCGTTACCGGGAAACCGTTTACACCCCATCACATTATCAGAAAACTTAGCAGCAACTTCATTACTCATTAACTTAAGTCTCTCCGAAGAACCATTATGGTTGTTCATTAAAACCTTACCATATACTCATCCATATCTTATAACGAGAATTACCATACCAATTACCGGGAATTAGCAATCAGTATTTTGAATCTCGCAGCATTTCTACATCAATAGTTATATGTATACATATAACATTTATCTTTTAGAACTATGATCTTCCATTATGAAATTCTGAAAAGCACCCAGTCTACGAATCAATACTCTGAATTCTGAAAAAGCTGAATGAAGCAACAAAAACTGTAAACTACTTTAACCGTCGAAAGTTTAATGATAAAGAATAGTGTGTTGGCAAAGTTCATAAAAGTTAGAACTGGAAAACGGATAGAGCAAACCATGAAGGAGGTTGTGGACAAATCACAAGGACTAAACCTGCCTTCAAAGAATCCAAATGATTCAGTATCTTCCGAAGTCATTAACGAATACCTTGCTCCTGACTCTAAATCTTTACGGACAAATCTTCTTCATCATCCATTAATATTAGAAATTCTAAGATATCATCGTATCTTTCATTATAAATATCATCAATATTTCTGAAAATATTTTCAAAACTATTCTTATCTGAAACCATTTATCTCTTCACGCTATCTTTATTACATCATAAAGGAAACTGTTGTAGTTTCTAAATTCTGAAAACCTTCGAGTTTAAAGTATGAATGTTTTTGAAGTAGTGTTGGGAACTGAAGCATGAGTTAGTATAATATAATGACACTTGATCAACGTGATTATATTACAGTAAGTCATGTTGAGTTTCTAATGGAACGTGATGATTCTCAGTACCATCATCATGTGCCATGTTACACGACTCTTACATTCTATCTAATCTATAAACATATCAAGAACATATCTTCCTGATAGTTCTATCTTTTCTATTGAATTCTGGTAATTTGACAAATCAAGATCATGCCATTACGATTCTCTTCTTAGAATATTAACTATGTTCATTTCAAAATCCATACTTACAAATTCTGGACCATTATTCGCTTGACTTGAAGTCGGGAAGAGGAGACAAAAGTAGGGAACTCTTAAATATAAAAGAAAATATAAAGCTCGACAACAACATATAAATTACAAACCGTGCATATCAATATGTATTGCCACGTAAAGGCACGGGAGAATTAAAATTACTATAACCCCAAGGTAATAGTAAAAATAAATAAAATCCTTCGGTGGTAAATGAAAAAGAAGAATGACAGATATGAAAGTTAGGAGTATATCAAGAATCAGAACTGGATGAAGCATGTTGGTGAATGCTAAAAAGTATGAAATTGGGGAGAAAGAATAGAAGGTGTGAGTTGTAAGGAAAAGAAGGGGGAGGATTTATAGTGAAAAATCCGACAGAGCAATCAAAACAGATTATTGCATTTAACCAAAGAGGATCCTAATCTCCTTAATTACCGAAGAATCAAATCTTATTACGAAGATTTTCTCTAAATCCCTTGAACTCCGGAAATCAATCCTATCTATGTCAAAAGTTAAGACGAAACTTTCCACTCTTTTGCGATAGCTTCACTCATACTCTTCGAGTAATTAAATTGTTTTATCAACGTTACTCAATGATGATAAAACTCTATTTATCAACTCACATTCGTCATAAAAACATTTTTAATGTTAGCCATGATGACCTCGCTCAAATTTCGGGACGAAATTTCTTTAACGGGTAGGTACTGTAGTGACCCGGAAAATTTTGACTAATTTTAAATCAAACTCTTGATACAATTTAATATTTTTGACACGATAAGCAAAGTCTGTTAGGTTGAGTTTAGTATATTTTTGAATCTTAAAATTTTTGAATTGATTACATGGAACCATTTAACCATTGACTATTCTTGGTGATTCACGAACCATTGTGTGTAAATAATTATGTAAATTAAAATGTGTATATATATATATATATATATATATATATATATATATATATATATATATATATATATATATATATATATATATATATATATATAATTATGTATATAAATTTGAATTAATACAATTTAATCTTTTGAATTGAAAATATAAAAATTAATTAAGCTATTATTAAAATGAATCCATATATAGATGACTGTTATACATAAAAACTATATTGTAATATATAAATGTTAAGTATTCAAATGTGTTATTATATGAGATAAGTAGTACATAATAAATGAAATGTAAGGTTAATATATTATATGTAATTACAAGTTAAAATATGAATGATATATTAATATTATGATCATTATTATTATTAATATTAATGTTAAATATTAAAGTTGTATTATAAATAATATTGTAGTTCCTGTAAAATACAGATTTAATTAACTAAACAGATATATAAATATGTCATACAGTTATATACAGATTTTATACAAATATATAAAACAAATATATAATTAAATACGGATATATAATAAAAGCAATTATATAACTATGTATATATACAGGTAAATACGATTCTGTTTTGCATCACAATCACTCTGTTTAATTCTCTTGTTTATGTCTCTAATCTAGTACGAATCTAAATTAAACATTAGAAACAATCCAAAATTAGTTACTTGTAACAATCTGCTTTATTATTATTTTTTCTCATCTGTCGAACAACTTACGTACTTCTTGTCTGCCAAAATTATCAAACATCGATTTCCCAAATCAATTAAGATAAAAATACTGTTAAATCATAAATGTACTGATATTATAGACATACATCCATATCTACAATTGAGAGAAAAGTAAAGAAAACTCCTACGACCTCTGTTCTTGAGTTATTTCTCTTCTTCATTGTTTTCTTGTCAACTCGAACACCACCACCTTGTGTTTCCATCATTAACATAACCTCACAACTTGAAACCCACCACGAACTCTTACCTTCTCGTTCAACCGAACCATGTTCTTTGTGTTCTTCCTCGTTGCTATCATCAACCATGAATCACCACCCTACAAACCCATAAACCGTCACCATAAGGGACTGCTGCTATAACTCGTGTATTTTTGTTTCTGTCCAATAAAACCTCACAAACCACCACACCACAACAAGTCGTTTGCCTCTTTATTTTATTCTGTTTGCTAATCAAACATCAAGAACCCAATATTACTGTTAACTATCGCGAACACCATCATTTTTTCTTTCTTTTCTTTCCTCTTCTCTTCATTTTTATCTTTGCTACTGCCCGGTCCTTCTGTCTGTTAACGTTATTCAAATGATACCATCTAGTAACTACTGTAGCTCCGGTTGATGCAGCCTCTGCTGCTCTTTTGAGTTACAAATGAAGTGAGAACTTAGAGAAGAATGATGATATGGGTAGTCTAGGTCTACAATTTAAATTTGTCAGCATAGATATATATCCCCACTTAATGTATACGCATTATAAAAAGGATTGGCAAGTGGTACATGATGGAAATTGTATGGCCGACCAGTGGACCTAAAGGTGACGTTTGTCGTACCCCGTCGTAATCTATCCGGACGATGTCCATATCGATTATAAATGATTCACAACAGTTGATTACATCGCGAGGTACTTGACCTCTATATGATACATTTTACAAACATTGCATTCGTTTTTGAAAAGACAATCTTTCATTTTATCGAAAGTTGACGACATGCATACCATTTTATAATATATCTAACTATAATTGACTTAATAATAATCTTGATGAACTCAACGACTCGAATGCAACGTCTTTTGAAATATGTCATGAATGACTCCAAGTAATAGCTTTAAAATGGGCAATTGCACAGTGAAAGACTTCTTTCATACCTGAGAATAAACATGCTTTAAAGTGTCAACCAAAAGGTTGGTGAGTTCATTAGTTTATCATAAACAATCATTTTCATCATTTTAATAGACCACAAGATTTCATTTTTCCATAAACATACATCTCATATCAGGCATTTCGCAAACTGCATAGAGATAAAAATCATTCATATGGTGAACGCTTGATAACCGAACTAACAAGATGCATATAGAATATCCCCATCATTCCGGGACTCTCATCGGACATGATAATCGAAGTACTAAAGCATTCGTAACCCGAATGGGACGTGTCAAGGTCCATAGATCTATCTTTAGGATTCGCGTCAATTATGGGCCATTTCCCTAATTCTTTGGCTACCAAGATAAAAAGGGGCATATTCGATTCGATAATCCAACCATAGAATGTAGTTTCGATTACTTGTGTCTATTTCATAAAACATTTATAAAATCAGCGCATGTATACTCGGTCCCAAAAATATATATTGCAAAAGCATTTAAAAAGGGAGTAATGAAACTCACAATACAGTATTTTGTAGTAAAAATACATATGATAACACTGAACAATGCAGGGTTGACCTCGGATTCACGAACCTATATCATTTGTATATATATATTAACACATATACTGGGAATCGAACAATTTATATATTATATCTTAGATTATATAACTTATATATTTAATTTGTACATATTTAAAATAGTTAATATTTATATAGTTTAATGTTATATTTAAAATTAATAATTTGTTATATGTAAATATTTATATAAATAATCTTTATATATAATTATATATAATATTATGGTAGTTGGAATATATATATACACTCATATAGAAAATACTTATTTGTTATAATAATATTGTTAATGTAAAAAGTAGTAATCATAAAAGTAGTAATAATAATAATAATATGAATAATAATAATAATAATAATAATAATAATAATAATAATAATAATAATAATAATAATAATAATAATAATAATAATAATAATAATAATAATAATAATAATAATAATAATAATAATAATAATAATAATAATAATAATAATAAGTAAACTACCTCAAAAAGTAGCCTTTAAAAGAAAATGCCCAAGTCCGGGTTTGAACCCGCTACATCCCGCTAACCCGATAACATCTTTAAACCAATGAACCAACGATTTGTTTTGGTATTAACCCGCATGATTAACTAATTCTTCAACACTTATCACTTCATCATCATTATCATGACCTAATATCATCATCATTCTAATATCATAATCATAATCATATCACGATCATCATCATCATCAAGATCATCGATTATCATTATCATTTTCCTAAACACCATTATCATAATTCTTAACATCATCTCATCACTAAATCATATATTATCATTTAACATCGATCATTATGGTTTCATGTATCATTCACTTCATAATCGTAACCATCATTACGTACATTACCATCATGAATTCTCATCATCATCTTCGTTTTCCTTCTACCTCATCGAATATCATCATATTCGCATCACCTTCTCATCATCATTATCACGCTCACGATCATCACATTAACATCATCCTATTCTAATCATCAAACATCATATAATTATCATCTTCAACATTTTATATATATCAATAAATTATTAAGTTCACGTACGTCGCTTTTTATTGTTCCTGGTTCTCGTTTCATTCAGCTCAGACTAAGCACAACTGATTCACAACTTCATATCCAAACCAATTCACGGCCCACTAAATAAATTCATTGATAACTCAGCCCAAGCATAAGTAATAGCCCAACATTTAACTAGGCCCAACTAAAGATGTAAAGAAGCCCAACAGACAAAAAGATTTGTAAATTAATTCGGGTGTCTGCATTTTAAATGAAATCAGAATAGGCATCACAGTAAACAAGCCAATATACTTTACACTAATCGGTTTTCATTCCCATCCTAGTCACAATACCAATATTATTATTATATATATCAATCATCATCATGTAATAATCCACGTCTATGTTTATATAGATACACGAGTTTTCTTATTAAAGGGTCTTTAAAGTCACTTCTGTCCCCTACTTTATTCATCATCTTATCTTCTTCACTTTTCCCCTTTCATAATTTTCTTCTTATATTTAATCGGATAAAAACAGAAAATAATGCAATAGTAGAGGCGTTGAGGTATTCTTGGATTTTAATCGAGTAACAATAGGAGGGATTGTAGGTTTGTGATGGATGATTTCAACAGAAAAGCAGAAAATAAGAAGGTGGTTGTGGGTCTTGGTTCTCGGTTTGTAGGGTTTTCGAAGTAGAGTCATGGGTTTCAATGAAGATGGTTATGGTTATGGTGTCATGGTTGTTAGGACTGCAACAACAGAAAAAGAGTAACATATACATATGATGATGGTGGGGGAAGGTGAAGGTGGCCATCGCTTAAATCTTAAAGATGGTGAAGTTCTTGGTGTTCGATAGCATGATATGGTGATCGATGGACCTTTGGTTAACATCAGAACCGAATAGGAACAAGTATAAAAAAATGTTGATAGCTTGGGGGTGATAATGAAACAAAAACCCATTAGAAAGAGAGGTGTCATGTGAGATTAATATTGAAGTGGTGGATGATGAAGGTATTGTATGTATAGACATTTATATATATAATCTCATAATTTTATAGGGCAACTTGATAGAAGAAATCAATTAAAGAAGGTGATGGTGATTACCCGTGGATGTGGTTTGAACAAAGCAAGCCATGAAAACGTCAATCATTGATTCGAACAGTAGAAGTGTTCAGATGGTTTTTGTTGCAGGTGGGTTCCTCGAAGAAAAAGAAAACGAAAGAGATAGAGGATGGTGGGTTCGTTGTGGTGTTGTTTGATGATGGTGCCGGGTGATCACTGGTGGTGATGGACAAGAAAAAGAAATGAAATGTTTGATATATTATGTATGTATATATAAAAGAGAGAACATAGATATTGCTATATATATATTTAAAGAAGTAAAGAAAATTGATGATAGTTTGATGATTGATTGTGAAACTGAAAGAAGATGGAGCACTAAAATGGTTTTTCATTGTTTTTGTAGTATGGATAGGTATATGTATATGTATATATATATATACATATATATATATATATATATATATATATATATATATATATATATATATATATATATATATATATATATATATATATATATATATATATATATGTATATATATATATATATTATATAAAAGAGAGTGATGGATTTAATTTGAAGTCACGGGCCGCAACTGAAAAAACATACATAATATTCACTAATTGATACGGAGTAATAATTTAACTTAAAGAATTAATATAATATTAAATTTAATAACGATTGAATCGAAAACATGTGAATGAATCATGCAAGTTGGCAATTTTTGTAGTTTTCTACCGACTATTTTCCCGTGCTGATATAACGTACACCGTTGTTAAATTAGTGGCGGATAAAAAGTACTCAGATGAATTCCAAATTTTTAAATTAAATATAATTATTTATTTTGGTCATTATGGTATAAAATTTAATCATTAACTATTAAATAAAAAAATTACATTAATTATTCACTCCCAACCCCAAGTAAAATATAAAAAGTTTTAAAATTTAATAACTAGATTCTAAATACATTTTTAGTAAGCCTAAAGTTTATAGAACTCATTTTCGAATCACCGTTTATTTTAAAATCATATAAGTTTTAATTTAACTTGCTTAATATCAATCGAAACATCAAACGAGTATTACAATCATTTAATATTTATTTTTAATATACATTATTTATATATATAGATATATTTTAAATAATAAATTATTATAATATCTTATTTTTATTTTATTTTACATAATTAAATTTTTAATAGCAACAACATATAATATATTACAAATTATATTTTCAATTACCATTTATATATATATATATATATATATATATATATATATACACACACACACACACACATATCAATTTACAATTACTGGTTCGTGAATCATTGAAACTGGTCGAAGGTAATTGAATACATGAACATAGTTCCAAAAAATTTTCAAGACTCAACATTATAGACTTTGCTTATTGTGTCGGAAACATATAAAGCTCAAGTATAAATTTGGTCGGAAATTCCCGGGTCGTCATTGTACCTACCCGTTAAAGAAATTTCGTCCTGAAATTTGAGTGTGGTGGTCATGGCTAACAATAAAAATGTTTCCATGACAAATATGAGCTGATAGATAGAGTTTTATCATCAGTGAGTAATATGGATAAAACAATTTGATTATTCGAAGAGTGAAATGAGTAATTGCAAGTTCATCTTAACCGGTGACGTAGTCACAGTTGATTTCCGAAATTCAAGGGATTTAAAGAAAATCTTCGAAATCTAAAAGATTTGATTCTTCGGCGAATAAGGAAATTAAGATCTCTATAATTAAATACGGTGATCTGCCTCGATTACTCTGTCTGATATTTCTATTATAAATTTACCTTTTTCGTTCCATTAGTTTCCACCACTTCTATACCTTCTTTCTCAGTTCATATATCCAAAAGATTATAATAATGCTTAATCTAGTTCTAATCCTTGTTCTTATTCTGACTATCGCAATGATCGTTCTTCTTTTTCAACTTCCACTGGAAGAATCTGTTTATTTCTACTATGCTCTTGGGGTTATAGTGTTTTTAATTCTCCTGTGTCTTTATGTTGCGATAAACATAAACATACATGGTTTGTAATTCCTGTGTTGTTATCGGGCTTTGTATACTCCTTTATATTTTGGGGCTCCATGCTTTTGTTTTCACTTCCCGACTTTAAGTCAAGCGAAAAATGGTCCAGAATTCATAGGTATGGATTTTCGAATGAACATACTTATGGTTCTAAGTGAGATTGTGATAGCACGATCTTGATTGATTAAATTATCAGAATCACTGAGAATGGAACTATCAAGAATATAATTTCTTGATACGTTCAGAGATTAAACAGAATAAAAGAGTTGTGTATCATGGCACATGATGACGTTATGATCTGTGAATCATCACGTTCCATTAGAAACTCATCATGACTTACTGTAATATGATCATGTTGATCAAGTGTCATTATATTATACTAACTCATGCATCAATTTCCAACACTACTTCAAAATCATTCATAATTCAAACTCAAATTTTAAAGAAATTTAGAAACTAAAGTAGTTTCCTTTATGATGTAATATAGATAGCAGGAAGAGATAAATAATTTCGGACAAGAATATTTATGAAAATATCCTCAGAAATATCGAAGATATTTATGATGATATTTTGGAATTTCTAAGTTCGATGGTTGATGGAGAAAGATTTTCCGCAAGATGTTAACATGAGTACGGAGCAAGATATTCGTTGAAGGATTCATCAGATCCAGAATTACTTGGATTCTTTGAACATATGGTATGTTACTTGTATTTGGCCTTGGTCTCCTTCATGGTTTGCTCAATCTGTTTTTTTTTTTAGTACCAAATTTTCTATCGAGCGTTCCTAACACTCATTTCTTTATCATCAAACTTTTGGCCGTTTAGACCATCTACCATTTTTCTGTTTCCTCTGCATTTAATGCTACGATATCTGAATCATCGGTTATCAATCCGAGGTGGTTTCAGGAGAATTGTGTTTTTAGATGATTAAACGCTAATGGTAATATGGTGAAATATGAAAGGTTCCCCAGTAACAATAAAAGAGCACGCATATATATTAAATTTATATTAAGGGTGTTTTGAACGAAAAGTCGAAATTGTCTTGCTGAACCTGTGAAAAAAATTTGCTACTTTGAAAGGAATTGTAAAGTTATTTTCGGTAACAATGCCAAAGGAGCTAGCACAGATACGTGTTAAACGTTTACACAGTTTTTGGGTGTTTTCAGGTGCATAACTATATGCATAAATCTTTCCTTCCGTAGATGAAAGTGCGGTTGGTTCATCCTCTCGGTTAAGGTGTTTTCAAGAATCATGAAAGGTTTGAATGCGGATTGTAATCGTCAAGATACAAATGACGTTTAATGATGAAATCAAGTGGCAAACTTGAAGAGATGTTTAGTTTCATATGTTATTGAGACGACCCGTCCTAATCCATAAGGATGAATACAATAACATATGATTTCATGGCGAGGTATTGACCTCTATATGCGACATTTTTCAAAATCTGCATTTGTTTTTATAATACAAACCATAACCTTTATTATAACCAAAGGATTTAAACAACATAATAATGATTATCATTTAGCGATAATCTTAGTCTTACAAACTTTACATGTGATAACAACAACACGATTTCTAACATATTTCACATTACAAATCTTCCAAAATGCAGTTTTATTTTTGACACAAATATGCATACTCCAAATCTTGCTTAAATTCAGCATAATGCAGCGGAAGCTTTTATATATCACCTGAGAATAAACATGCTTAAAACGTCAACATAAAGTTGGTGAGATATAGGTTTAATACTAGCAGCGTTATAAATATAGACCACAAGATTTCATATACATAAACATTTTAATAAAAATATTCTAAGTGGTTGAGCACTTGGTAATCATACTTAACATTTAATCAACGTCGTATATTCCCTTTATTATGAAATCTCACTACACTGTACCAAGTGTAGTCGCCGAAACGAAGTATTGTGCAACCGTTGAATACTGGTCGTCCAGTCCGGTTGGGGTTGTCAGGCCCGATAGATCTATCAACAGGATTCGCGTTTACAATACCACATGTAAATAGTAATTACCAAGCTACAGAGAAATATGCCAGTGGTACAACTCAACGTAGAATATATTTTTTTATCACTTGTGTCCATAACGTAAATCATAAAATACATGTATTCTCATCCCGAAATATTTAGAGTTTAAAAGTGGGACTATATACTCACTTTTGCCTTGAAGATATATAACACAACCTGCTCTCTGATAGATATCACGAACCTAACCATATATAATATATCAACATGTTTTCTTTTCAATTAATTGTTACATATATACTTATAATACTTTTAATATCTATTAGTCCGTAGTTAGCAGTCCGATGTTAGTGGTCAACAATTAGTTGCTTAATAAAATAAAGACCCCATCGTATTCGTATTGATCAGAATTAATCTTGACCCATAGTACCGTGTTGTCAAATGGCGTATTATGTACATGGTGTCTTATGATTTAAAATCGTGACCCAAAGTACCGTATTGTCAAATGACGTGTTGTGTACAATCATGAGGTCTTTTAATTAATCTTCACGTGTTGTTTTAGGGTGGTCCTGAAATATATAAAATAAATTATGAGTAAATATATATAAAATATCATATTAATTAGCAAAGATATGATTAGTTTAGTTTTACTCAAAATATTTCCGTAGCTAAACTAGCTTCGGATACCCGATTTTGTTTTAGCCGTAGTTTCTTCAATACAACTCCGTTTTTATTGGTTCAACTTGCCACTTCCATGGATTGAGCCATTATTTATGAATATGAACAGTAAATACCTTGGTTTGTATTCGAAATCACAGGTTATAGGTCAAACTTAGGTAAATCTTATGAAAGTGGTCATTTCCGTCGTAAAAACAACATCTAAATGATCATTTTTAAAAATACTTACACTTTGAGTTAAACCATGAGATTTTTATATGTTAACATATTCATAAGAACTATCATTTTTCCAGAATATAAACTTCCAATTCAAAGTTTAAGATGGTTTTTAATTATCCAACCCAAAACAGCCCCCGGTTGCACTCCGACGACGTAGATTCAGTTTTAAGGTGTTCTTTCTAAAATCAAGTTGTATCTTGTTAAGTTAGCATATCATTATGATATATTACAGATCTTGAAGTGTTTTAAAAGTCAAGTTAGAAGGATCTATTTAGTTTGCGAACAAGTTTGAAATCATTCAAACTATGTTCTTGTTGTTATAATTTATAACTCAAAATAAGATAGCTATATAAATATGAATCGAATAAGATTATGAATAAGGTTACTACCTCAAATTACTTGGATAAAGCTACTGGAAAGGAAGTATAACTCTTGATCCTAAAGAGTGGTGAAGTTAGATTGAAAGATTGGAAGTAAACTTAGAATATAGACTTGAAATGAAAGTAGTATCTTGTAGTGTTCTTGTTTGATCTTAATATGATGGTTATTAAGGTGATTCTTGAGAGAGTTTTTGCTGGATTTCTTAGAGGTGAATGAAGCTTACAAGTAGGTGTTTTTATCTAGAGAAAATGTGTAGTAAAAATGAAAATGGAATGGAGTATAAATGGTGGTGAAATGATGTATAAGTTTGTAATATTGTGTAAAAGTCTTGTAATATGCCAAGTTGATTAATCATGCATGCTAAGATCCAAAATTCGCTGACACATGGCTGCTAATAAAGTGATTGTGATGTGTATATACCAATAGTAAATACGTATAGAAGCTGGGTATGATACGGTTACATATACCCTTGATATACTTGTAGAAATCTTGAGGAAACGGAACGAGAATTCAAATATAACTATCTTTTGTGAATATACTTATATTGTTTTATGTATTTAAGCCCTTTAAAAGTGATTAAATACGTATTTATATGATACTTGTATAAGCATTATAGGTTATAGGTATATATGTCAAAGAACGTTACGTATAGTTACCGTTTTGAAAACTTAAGTTAGTAGTCTCAAAGTATACTTATAACTCATTGTTATTAATACACAATGAGATATTAAACCATCCTTAAATCAAGTTAAATATGTATAAATACATATATGTACATAATCATATAATTATCGTATGTTATATAGTTCGTGATATCATCGGTCAAATTGGACGATCGAAAGTTGTGTAAAACTCTTTTCAAAAACACAAGACTCAACAATTTGGATTTCTTATCATGTTAGTAATGTTTAATTTATATAAATATTAATCTCATATGTATAAAACGATCGGAAAAATCCTGGTCGTTACAGTACCTACCCGTTAAATAAATTTCCTCCCGAAATTTTAAAGTTGTACCTATTTTGCGTTCTTGGGAAACAAATGTGGGTAATTTTGTTTCATCTGATCCTCTCATTCCCAAGTAAACTCGGGACCCCTTCGAGCATTCCAACAAACCTTAACGATTGGTATGTTGCTCTGCTTGAGCTGTTTAACTTCACGGTCCATGATTTCGACTGGTTCTTCTATGAATTGTAGTTTCTCGTCGACTTGGATTTCTTCAAGAGGAATGGTGAGGTCTTCCCTTGCAAGACATTTCTTAAGGTTTGAAACGTGAAACATATTATGTACTCCGGCGAGTTGTTGTGGTAACTCGAGTCGATAAGCTACCGGTCCAATGCGTTCGATGATCTTGAACGGGCCTACATACCTTGGGTTCAGTTTACCCCTTTTGCCGAAATGTATTACACCTTTCCAAGGTGACACCTTTAGCATAACCATGTCATCAATCTGAAACTCTAATGGTTTCCTTCGGACATCGGCGTAGCTCTTTTGGCAACTACGGGCTGTTTTCAATCTCTCCTTGATTTGTACTATCTTCTCAGTAGTTTCGTGTATGATCTCGGGACCAGTTAATCGTCGATCTCCTACTTCATTCCAACAGATAGGGGATCTACACTTCCTTCCATACAGTGCTTCGAATGGTGCAGCTTTAATGCTCGCATGATAACTATTATTATACGAGAATTCTGCTAATGGTAGATATTTATCTCATCCGTTTCCAAAATCGATCACACATGCCCTGAGCATGTCTTCAAGAGTCTGAATTGTTCTTTCACTCTGCCCGTCAGTTTGCGGATGATATGTGGTGCTCATATCCAAACGACTTCCCAGGGCCTCCTGTAGTGATTGCCAGAACTTTGATGTAAATCTACTATCACGATCGGATATAATAGAAATAGGTATTCTATGCCTTGAAATAATTTCCTTTATGTATAATCGTAATAGTTTCTCCATTCTATCCGTTTCTTTTATAGGCAAGAAATGTGCAGATTTGGTGAGATGATCAACTATTACCCAAATGGTGTCATAACCCCAGCAGTCTTGGGTAACTTCGTGATAAAATCCATGGTAATACCGTCCCACTTCCATTCTGGGATTTCTGGTTGTTGAAGTAACCCTGACGGCTTTTGGTGTTCTGCTTTGACTTTGGAACAAGTTAAACATTCCCCGACATATGTTGCAACGTCTGTCTTTAAATTAGGCCACCAATAATGCATCTTAAGATCTTGATACATCTTTCCAACTCCAGGATGTATCGAGTATCTTGTCTTATGTGCCTCATTCAATATCAACTTCCTTAATCCACCCAACTTTGGTACCCAAATACGTTTTGCGAAATATCAAATTCCATCTTTGAAAGGACCCGTTCATATACATTATAAACGATTCACAATAGTTGATTTCATTGCGAGGTACTTGACCTCTATATGATACATTTTACAAACATTGCATTCGTTTTTAAAAGACAAACTTTCATTTACATCGAAAGTTGATGGCATGCATACCCTTTCATAATATATCCATCTATAATTGACTTAATAATAATCTTGATGAACTCGACAACTCGAATGCAACGTTTTTTGCAATATGTCATGAATGACTCCAAGTAATGTCTCTAATATGAGCTAATGCACAGCGGAAGATTTCTTTCATACCTGAGAATAAACATGCTTTCAAGTGTCAACCAAAAGGTTGGTGAGTTCATAGGTTTATCATAAAATAATAAAATTCATCATTTTGATAGACCACAAGATTTAAATCCTGCATGGTACAAATGGGCCCGAATCCTATACCCACCTGTAATGTACATGCGATATCTTTTAAATACAGTACACCTTTCTTGTGTACGAAACCATTTTTCATAAATCTTAGTAACCGGACCCATATCTCGTGCACAAAACTAATACACATAACCTGTGTATAAAAATCATTCTCTCGATACATAACATTCACATCAATTGGTGGCAATTATCATGTCCACATAATTCAATGGTGGCAATTATCATGTCCACATAATCCAATGGTGGCAATTATCATGTCTACATAATTCAATTGTGGCAATTATCATGTCCACATAATTCAATGGTGGCAATTATCATGTCCACATAATTCAATAATAATCCGCAGAACTTCTGTCTGCATAATAATTCATTCGAGGAATGTTTTGCTTGTGTCTATCTCGTCAAACATTTATAAAGGCATTTCATGTATTTGCAGTTCAAAATATAATTCAAAAACATTTAATAAAGCAATTATAAAATCAGCGCATATATTCTCAGTCCCAAAAATGTAAAGAGTAAAAGGGAATCAAATGAACTCACCATACGATATTTTGTAGTAAAAATATGCATACGACGATACCGAACAATGCAGGGTTGATCTCAGATTCACGAACCTCTATTTAATCATGTATATTAATTCATGTAATGGTAATCGAACAATTATATATATTATTAGTGATTTTATTTGTTATTTTATATTATGTTTTATTAATAACTTAATTAGATATATTTATCTTCATATAGATAATTAACATTTATTACAAAAGTAATAATATAGTTAGGTTTTATGTCAAATATATATTTTTATATAGAAAATCTTCATTTGATATATTAATAATACTAATAGTAATAATGAATAAAATAATACTAATTATGATAATAATTATGATAATTCTATTAATAATAATATAAATGAAAATTTTAAGATTAATGATAAAGATAGTACTAATAATAATAATGTTTGTAATGATAATATTAGTAATGTTTAATGATAATACTAATAATTATGATATAAATTTTAGTAATAATAAGTAGTAATAATAATAATAATAATAATAATAATAATAATAATAATAATAATAATAATAATAATAATAATAATAATAATAATAATAATAATAATAATAATAATAATAATAATACTAATAGTAATAGTAATAATAATAATAATAATAATAATAATAAGTGATAAGTAAACTACCTCAAAGGAGTAACCCTAAAAAAATAATGCCCAAGTCTGGGTTTGAACCCGCGACATCCCGCTAACCCAATAACATCCTTTACCAGTCCACTGTTCGTGCATTTCCATTTTAATACCCATCTCAAATCCATCTAATCCATATTAACTATCCATATCAACGATCCATACCACAAGCCCGTGTTTATCTCAGCCCAACACTTCGAGCTTTGTCAACAGCCCAGCTTTTATTGTAAAAAAAATGCAGTCGCCAAGGCCTAGTTTCGAACCTGGAACCTCTCGTATAATACAAACATTCCAAACCATTTCTTTGCTCTATAATATCTGTTTTAATTTACTGAAATAAAAAATATAACCCATGTATAACTGTTTGTTTTTCTTAATACCCAAATCTTATTATTATAGTATTCATATCATGTATCATCTTTCGAATCGAACACAAACATCACAATCATCACGATCCTAAATTTTCTTTCATAAACAAGATCATCAATAATAATTATCATCATCCTATTGTTAATTATCATATATCATCTATTTGAATCATCATATATATATCCATCATCATTCGTATTATCTCACCGAACCATAATCTTATATTCATCATGAATTCGTTAACTTCTCAACCTCTTTATCTATATACACGCATCATCATAGTACATTAATAATATCGCCTTTTTAATGGAACCCGAAGTGGAAAACACAATTATAGCCCAAAGTTTTACGACCCACCATCATGATTCAGTTTGTAAATAAAAAAAAATAAAGAAGTTTGTTTCCCATCGATTATTGGATTTGGAATCCAAAGTACTTCTCTATCTTGAATCCTAACATGCACGATATATACCTATTTATCTTTATCTATTGCATTGTAAAAGAAACTTTAAAAAATCAAGTGGGGTTCAGAAATTCCTTTGTTCGACCAGATGGAGCTCGAGTTGTCCCACTTATATCACTTAGGTCCGAAATTATAATGCTTTGTATAAAGAAATTTCAATACATTCAATTCAATATGACCACTTTATTTTGCGACCCCCCATAATATATATATATATATATATATATATATATATATATATATATATATATATATATATATATATATATATATATATATATACCCGTTACCTATATAATATATTCCTGTTGTAATCACGAAAAGTAAGAAAAAAAATATTTAGCAACACCATGAATAGGGGGTCACGGACAGCAAACCAGAAACAAACGATTAGTATAGCAGAGGTAGTCTATTGGTTTGGATGAAGGGTTATTCAGGCAATAGCAGGAAGTAAAAAAAAATTAATGGTGGCAGTGGCGGTATTTCTCTATGGTAGCAGTAGCATAAAGAAAAAAAATATATGTTGAAGGTGGTTTCATGGGTGTTTGATTAGTAACAGAAGAAGAAATCGTAGCAACAGTGATGGTAAGGTGAATTGTGATCTAATGGATTAAATGGGTTTGTTTTTGACTCAAGTAAACTAAAAAAATATATGGTAGATTTTATGTTCAACTCATATATCGTATCTATATATATGAAATGAAGAGATGGTGATATTCATGGTGGTTTTTAAGTGGTGAGTGTGATGTTCTTAATTCGTACAGGAAACTATAACATAGGGACGGCTGCAGTATTTTATCAATTAACGAGTGATGGTGATGATTAAAGGTTTATGTTGGTGACCCGTATAGTTGAAAAATACAAGCATAGGTTATGGTGGGTTTGATTTCAAGAAGTTGGGAAGTGGTGTTCTATGATGGTTCGGTGGTGAAGAGGAAGAAGAAAATGTAGCAGTGATGGTGGGTTTCAACAATAATGAAGATAGAAGGGTGTAAGAATCCCTTAACTTTTATAAATCACTTTATATTATGAATATGATGTCGACAGAATTATTCGAGCCAGGAAGGAGAAGACAAAAATAAATAAACAGGATGAAATCGATGGCTAACAGATTTTGGATCGTTCTGCGTGACTACTGCTCTTGATTTGTAACAAGAGACAGGAAACAAATTGTGAAAGGGATGGAAAACGGATTTGTACATTTCTTTGATTTTTTATATCTAACACTATTACTCCAATCAGGAAGACAAACAAATTTCAACAGATAGTGATGTGTTACAATATTCGATTCTATATCTGATTCATATAATATATCTGTATTTATCACTATATATATATATATATATATATATATATATATATATATATATATATATATATATATCTGTTTTTTATTTTTATATAACGAAGCATTGCTTCAATGGTACCGCGGTTACACTTGTGTACTCGCAGGGCTAGAGGTCTCGGGTTTGAGCCTCGTCACCCGCTCTAGGAATTGAAATATATTCCTTGAAGGTGGCCCAAAGGGAAGGTTTTACCGACCCGCTCCGGGACTAAGATCCGGCCCGCCTGCCCCTTGGGATGGTTAAAGGGTCGGATCCTCAGAGTGTGGTTCGGGTTTCCTGCCCGAAAGTGCGTGTGTGTGTGAAAATGATGACTAGGCTTCGGTCCGAACTGATGCAAGCTTGCCTTTCAAAAAAAAGATATCTAGATTTACATATTATATTTAATCTTATTAATTAATAAATATAACTATAATAATAATACTCTTAATATTATAAATAATAATAATAAGATTTACGCTAATATAATAGTAATAATAATAATAATAATAATAATAATAATAATAATAATAATAATAATAATAATAATAATAATAATATTATTATTATTATTATTATTATTATTATTATTGATAATGATAATAATAACTATAAAATTTATAACAATAATATAACTAATTAAATATATCATACTTCATATCTATATATCATTTATATTTCAATTTATTATATATATATATATATATATATATATACATTTTTTTATATTTAAATATATATACATCTTTTTACGAATAGTTGTTCGTGAATAGTCGGACATGGTCGAAGTTAAATGAATGCAAGAAAATAGTTCAAAAATTTTGAGACTCGACCTAATAGACTTTTCTTATCGTGTCAAAAATACTAAATCGTATCGAGAGTTTGGTTTAAAATTAGTCGAAAATTTTCGGGTCGTCACAATCTTCCCGTATAACAAGTTTCTTCTCATACTTCTTCATTATTTCATTTCCTATGTTTTCTTTAGTAAGAGCTTCTCGTTGAGACTCTTTGATTTGTGAGTTGAGATTCACGCGAATTTTTATGTTCATCGCTCATACTCGAATTGGCTCTCGTTCCTTTCTGCTTAGAGCATCGGCCACTACATTCGCTTTCCCGGGATGATAGCGAATCTCACAATCATAGTCGTTTATCAGCTAGACCCACCTACGTTGCCTCATGTTCAGCTGTTTTTGATCGAAAATATGTTGAAGGCTTTTATGATCGGTAAACACAGTGCATTTAACCCCATATAAGTAGTGTCTCCATATCTTCAATGCAAACACTACTGCTCCCAGTTCTAGATCATGTGTCGTATAATTTTGCTCGTGAATCTTTAATTGTCGAGATGCGTACGCAATAACTTTCTTTCGTTGCATAAGGACGCAACCAAAACCTTGTCGCGAAGCGTCACAATATATCTCAAAATCATCGTTCCCTTCATGTAACGATAAAATAGGCGCTGTAGTCAACTTCTTTTTTAGTAATTGAAATGCACTCTCTTGCTCAGAGGTCCATTCGTACTTCTTCCCTTTTTGCGTTAACGCTGTCAATGGTTTAGCTATTCGGGAAAAATCTTTAATAAACCTTCTATACTAACCGGCTAAAACCAAAAATTGACGTATTTGTGTTGGTGTCTTAGGAGTCTCTCACTTTTCAATGGCCTCAATTTTAGCTGGATCAACCTGAATTCCTTTGCTACTAACAACGTGACCAAGAAATTGCACTTCTTTCAACCAAAACACACACTTAGAAAATTTGGCGTATAACTGTTCTTTTCTTAACAATTCTAATACCAACCTTAAATGATGCTCATGCTCTTGCTCATTTTTGGAATAGATGAGAATATCGTCAATGAAAACGATAACAAACTTATCTAAATACGGACTACAAACTCGATTCATGAGGTCCATGAATACAGCTGGCGCATTCGTCAATCCAAACGGCATGACCAAAAATTCGTAATGACCGTAGCGTGTCCGGAAAGCAGTTTTTGGAATGTCTTCTTCTTTGACGCGTAGTTGATGATAGCCCGATCTTAGGTCGATTTTTGAGTAAACACACGATCCTTGCAGTTGATCAAATAAGTTGTCAATTCTCGATAGTGGATACCGATTTTTGATAGTTAACTTATTTAATTCACGGTAATCTATACACATTCGGAAGGATCCATCTTTCTTCTTGACGAATAAAATCGGAGCTCCCCACGGTGAAGTGCTCGGTTGAATGAAACCACGGTCTAGTAATTCTTGTAACTGGCTTTGTAACTCTTTCATCTCAGATGGTGCAAGTCTGTATAGAGCACGAGCCACTGGTGCAGCTCCTGGTACTAGATCTATTTGAAATTCTACAGATCTAAATGGAGGTAATCCCGGCAACTCTTCCAGAAAGACTTCAGGAAAATCTCTTGCCACAGGCACGTCGTTGATGCACTTCTCTTTTTCTTTCGTTTTGACTTTATTAACATGTGCTAGGATAGCATAGCACCCTTTCTTCAAGCACTTTTGAGCTTTTAAACAGTTAATGAGTTTTAACTTTGAGTTACCCTTCTCTCCATAAATCATTATTGGCATTTTATCCTTACAAGGAATGCGAATTGCCTTCTTGGCACACACAACTTCAGCTCCTATTTTGGACATCCAGTCCATGCCGACTATTACGTCAAAACTTCCTAATTCTACGGGTATCAAATCAATTTTAAACGTTTCTCCGGCTAAATTTATTTTACAATCACGGCAAATTTTATCGGCTTTAATTAGTTTACCATTAGCTAACTCAATCATGTACTTAGCATCTAGAGGTAATGATGAACAATTCAATTTAGCGTAAAAGTCTCTACAAACGTAACTTCTATCGGCACCAGTATCAAATATAATAGATGCTGATAAGTTATTAATGGTAAACGTACCCGTAACAAGCTCCGGGTCTTCACACGTCTCTCTAGCATTAATAATAAATGCTCTTCCACGTGCAGATCCGTTATTCTTCTCTGGATTCGGGCACTGGCTCTTAATATGACCCTGTTTCCCATATCCATAACAAGTAACAGTGGCCAGGGCAGTTCTATTTGTATTGGTGGCAGGAGTCTTGGTGCCATTTGTATTTGTAACGGGAATCCTACAATCTTCAGCAACATGACCCCTTTGATTACAATTGTTGCACACCACATTACAATAACCAGAGTGATGTTTGTGGCATCTGTTACATAAAGGATTTCGTTCTTTGTAACCTGAACTTGAACCACTACCTGCACCTTGCGTGGTTTCTTGTTTCTTGTTGGATTGTTGATGATTACCTTCCCACTTTTTTTTGTTTTTCGATGTCTTGACATCGGTGTTCTTATCCAGAATAATCTGGTCCATCAATTCGTTTGCCATGGTGATGGCTTCATGAATAGTCTTGGGTTTCGATACTGTAACATTTGCCTTGACATTTTTAGGCAAACCATCTTTGTACAATTCAATCTTCCTTTCTTCGATTGGTACCAATTCGGGACATAGCAAAGCTAATTCCATGAATCGCTGATTGTAGTTGGTGAGTTCAGTACCAAAAACTTTCAAGCTTCCTAATTCAGCTTCCAACTTCCTAACCTCGTTCCTTGGACAATACTCGTTGATTAGCATTGTTTTGAATTCTTCCCATGGAGTATCATAAGCTACATCCCCCCCTACGGCCTTCACATAGTTTTTCCACCACGTGAGTGCACTATCTTGTAAGGTGCACGATGCATACTTGGTCATGTCCTTCTCAATACAACCACTAATTTTAAACACAGACTCAATATTTTCTATCCATCGGGTTAAACCGATCGGTCCTTCTGTTCCACTGAATGATGAAGGCTTGCAACCTTGAAAAGTTTTGTAGGTGCATCCCACACGAGGATTTGGGTTAACTGCAGCAGATCTTGCAGCCTTGACCCATAACATTCTATCGTTCACTCGTTGATTGATAAGTTCCTCGATTTCTTGTTCCGTCATTCGGTTCAATCGCGCCATTTTCTTCAATAAGAATGAAAAAAATAATTATTCACATAGAATATTATAGATGTAGTGTGTATTTACAGTACATCGTAGCTTATTAATAATATGAATCAGTTATTATTATAAAAGCCTTTTCTTCTTATTAGCGTTTTATAATTATATCTAGGGTAGTACCTACCCGTTAAAGTTCATACTTAATAGCTTAGTACGGAAATTAATTACTACCATCCAAATAATACTCCACCATGGAAAATTATTGCATTTCACACTTCACTATTTTACATATGCTTATCTTACATCAAACATTAAGCAAACCACACTAGTAATATTATACAAAACGTTATATGATCCCATGGTTTAAAACAACAGCGCAACATTTAGTCTAGATACCCAAAACGTTTATGTTCAGGGAATCGCTTAACGCTTATCCTGGCTGTCTCCCTGCGTTTTGGTTGAGGGGCCGAAGAACTGAATGCTGGGATAGAACTAATAGGAATAGCGGTAATAGGGGTGGTAGTATTTGGTGGAGTTGGTGCCACAACATCCTCACTAAACTCGGGATTTGGATTTTCCAATTCAGTAGCCTTTCATTTCTTTCCTCGTTCGAACTTGTCTTTCGTAATTTCCTGTATTTCTCCTCCTCAGGATCACTTTCCGGTTCCTCTTCAATTGGTTCATCCAGAAATTGTGAGTCTTCCCCAAAGGTGTCGTTTTCATCGTCGGATAGGTTAATGACTGGAACACTATCTGGAGATTCTGGTTCGGAGTCGCTGAATGTGATAACAAATTTTGAGCCAGACATCTATCACACAACAACTAGCACGTTAGTACCACATAATATTTACATATTAATTTTTAACCAACAATGATAAGCAATAATTTTCGAAATCAGTCACGGTCAAAGTCCAGACTCACTAATGCATCAAAAACTAGTTTACACACATTTTATGCAAAAATCTGGTTCGCTAAGACCACCGTTCTGATACCACATGAGATGACCCGTCCTAATCCATAAGGACGAATACAATAACATATGATTTCATGGCGAGGTATTGACCTCTATATGCGACATTTTTCAAAATCTGCATTTGTTTTTATAATACAAACCATAACCTTTATTATAACCAAAGTATTTAAACAACATAATAATGATTATCGTTTAGCGATAATCTTAGTCTTACAAACTTTACATGTGATAACAACAACACGATTTCCAACATATTTCACATTACAAATCTTCCGAAATGCAGTTTTATTTTTGACACAAATATGCATACTCCAAATCTTGCTTAAATTCAGCATAATGCAGCGGAAGCTTTTATATATCACCTGGAAATAAACATGCTTAAAACGTCAACATAAAGTTGGTGAGATATAGGTTTAATGCTAGCAGCGTTATAAATATAGACCACAAGATTTCATATACATAAACATTTTAATAAAAATATTCTAAGTTGTTGAGCACTTGGTAATCATACATAACATTTAATCAACGTCGCATATTCCCTTTATTATGAAATCTCACTACACTGTACCAAGTGTAGTCACCGAAATGAAGTACTGTGCAACCGTTGAATACTGGTCGTCCAGTCCGGTTGGGGTTGTCAGGCCCGATAGATCTATCAACAGGATTCGCGCTTATAATACCACATGTAAATAGTAATTACCAAGCTACAGAGAAATATGCCAGTGGTACAACTCAACGTAGAATATATTTTTTATCACTTGTGTCCATAACGTAAATCATAAAATGCATGTATTCTCATCCCGAAATATTTAGAGTTTAAAAGTGGGAGTATATACTCACTTTTGCCTTGAAGATATATAACACGACCTGGTCTCCGATAGATATCACGAACCTAACCATATATAATATATCAACATGTTTTCTTTTCAATTAATTGTTACATATATACTTATAATACTTTTAATATCTATTAGTCCGTAGTTAGCAGTCCGATGTTAGTGGTCCACAATTAGTTGCTTAATAAAATAAAGACCCCATCGTATTCGTATTGATCAGAATTAATCTTGACCCATGGTACCGTGTTGTCAAATGGCGTATTGTGTACATGGTGTCTTATGATTTAAAATCGTGACCCAAAGTACCGTATTGTCAAATAACGTGTTGTGTACAATCATGAGGTCTTATAATTAATCTTCACGTGTTGTTTACGGGTGGTCCTGAAATATATAAAATCAAATTATGAGTAAATATATATAAAATATCATATTAATTAGCAAAGATATGATTAGTTTAGTTTTACTCAAAATATTTTCGTAGCTAAACTAGCTTCGGATACCCGATTTTGTTTTAGCCGTAGTTTCTTCAATACAACTCCGTTTTTGTTGGTTCAATTTGCCACTTCCTTGGATCGAGCCATTATTTATGAATATGAACAGTAAATACCTTAGTTTGTATTCAAAATCACAGGTTATAGGTCAAACTTAGGTGAATCTTATGAAAGTGGTCATTTTCGTCGTAAAAACAACATCTAAATGATCATTTTTAAAAATACTTACACTTTGAGTTAAACCATGAGATTTTATATGTTAACATATTCATAAGAAATATCATTTTTCCAGAATATAAACTTCCAATTCAAAGTTTAAGATGGTTTTTAATTATCCAACCCAAAACAGTCCCCGGTTGCACTCCGACGACGTAGATTCAGTTTTAAGGTGTTCTTTGTAAAATCAAGTTGTATCTTGTTAAGTTAGCATATCATTATGATATATTACAGGTCTTGAAGTGTTTTAAAAGTCAAGTTAGAAGGATCTATTTAGTTTGCGAACAAGTTTGAAATCATTCAAACTATGTTCTTGTTGTTATAATTTATAACTCAAAATAAGATAGCTATATAAATATGAATCGAATAAGATTATGAATAAGGTTACTACATCAAATTACTTGGATAAAGCTACTGGAAAGGAAGTATAACTCTTGATCCTAAAGAGTGGTGAAGTTGGATTGAAAGATTGGAAGTAAACTTAGAATATAGACTTGAAATGAAAGTAGTATCTTGTAGTGTTCTTGTTTGATCTTAATATGATGGTTATTAAGGTGATTCTTGAGAGAGTTTTTGCTGGATTTCTTAGAGGTGAATGAAGCTTACAAGTAGGTGTTTTTAGCTAGAGAAAATGTGTAGTAAAAATGAAAATGGAATGGAGTATAAATGGTGGTGAAATGATGTATAAGTTTGTAATATTGTGTAAAAGTCTTGTAATATTCCAAGTTGATTAATCATGCATGCTAAGATCCAAAATTTGCTGACTCATGGCTGCTAATAAAGTGATTGTAATGTGTATATACCAATAGTAAATACGTATAGAAGCTGGGTATGATACGGTTACATATACCCTTGATATACTTGTAGAAATCTTGAGGAAACGGAACGAGAATTCAAATATAACTATCTTTTGTGAATATACTTTTATTGTTTTATGTATTTAAGCCCTTTAAAAGTGATTAAATACGTATTTATATGATACTTGTATAAGCATTATAGGTTATAGGTATATATGTCAAAGAACGTTATGTATAGTTACCGTTTTGAAAACTTAAGTTAGTAGTCTCAAAGTATACTTATAACTCATTGTTATTAATACAAAATGAGATGTTAAACCATCCTTAAATCAAGTTAAATATGTATAAATACATATATGTACATAATCGTATAATTATCGTATGTTATATAGTTCGTGATATCATCGGTCAAATTGGACGATCGAACGTTGTGTAAAACTCTTTTCAAAAACACAAGACTCAACAATTTGGATTTCTTATCATGTTAGTAATGTTTAATTTATGTAAATATTTATCTCATATATATAAAATGATCGGAAAAATCCGGGTCGTTACAGTTATAATCAAAATTTTAATTCATTTTAATTGTCCAATGTCGGCAGTCCACAGTTGATAGTCCACAGTTAACAGTCCAATAATTCATATATAGTTTAATATATAATATTCAAATTAATTAATACGTATCGTAACCCGTGTACATGTCTTAGACTCGATCACAACTCAAAGTATATATATTATTATAGAATCAACCTCAACCCTGTATAGAGAACTCGATAATTACTGCATATAGAGTGTCTATGGTTATTCCAAATTATATATATATATATATATATATATATGCATCGATATGATATGTCAAAACCTTATATACGTGTCCTGATATTTAAAGTGCGTAAAATAAATACAGAAATTAAATGACGATAAATAAAATTGCGAGAATGTAAATTGCGATAATTAAATTGCGATAAATAAAAGGTAATATGGAATTAATCAGTTAGCTAGGAACAGTTAGCTAGGAACAGTTAGCGTGGATTCTTATCAAAATTCTTCTCATAGTTAAATTGTTTGTTTCTAACAAATTTTATTTTGTCCAATGTTTTCTTCATTATGCCACTTGTTGGATTCTGATAGGTCAAAATCCAAATATGAAATTGAATGAAAATGGTTGTTTTGTGGTGAACAGATTCGTATATCTTGTGGATGTAAGTAGGATAGTAAATGACTGTTGAATCAGATTCGAAGAATGTACAGTGTAACTTATTAATGTAAAATCTAAATATTCCTCAGGTATTACCTACCCGTTAAAATATTTTCATCATTAACAGTTTGTACGAAAGAATTTTCAATTACAATCTTTATGAAAATATATATACATATATATTTTCTTCAGATGTAATTATGGATTTAGTGAGTCAATATGATGTTAAACTCATTTGATTTTCGGTTTGAGCTAAAATATATAATCTCTAAACTTTTAGAAACCACATATTCTTCGCAGAATATTTCTTCAATGAAGTTATGAATTAATACTTCATCGTTCATTGTTGTTGGTACTCCTTGGTATCTATGGTGCATATGACATTGATGTTCGTGTGACAGATTGTGAAGTTGAGGTTTGCGATGCGGTTGTTGTTGGTGGTGGTAATGGTACTGTTGGCGTTAATGGTGGTGGTACTGGTTATGCTGCTGGTGCTGCTGCTGGTGTTTGTAACATTTGCACCATATTCTCCAAAGCCACTACCCAAGCGCGAAGCTCGTTGACTTCTTCTATTACACCGGTGTGATTGTCGGTTCGGACGAGCGGATAAATATGATCTAGAATTTGGTATAGTATATAATCATGACGAGATACTCTGGAAAAGAGAGAGAAAATGGTGTTTCAGACAGGTTCGCCGGTAAGTGCTTCAGGTTCTTTGCTAAGAGGGCAATGTGGTGGATGAAAAGGATCACCTTCTTCTTGTCTCCAATGATTAAGGAGGCTACGAACCCAGCCCCAATTCATCCAGAATAGATGATGGCTAATCGGTTGATCCATTTCGGTTACACTGCTTTCAGAGCTCGAGTGAAAATCCATATCGGAATAGTTATCGGCATCCGACGAACTTGAACTGGTTGCGGAATTCATCTTGCACAGTTAGGTAAAGGAGTTTATGAAATGATTTTTCCGATCTCGGATGATATTCTAATTACATAGAATATCTATTATAATACAGAAGATCCCGTAGATTACGGAGGAAATTAAGGAAACGTGTCAGACAAAGTCTACAGTAATATATACGCTAAGATCTGAATTTTTGTCTCTACACTATTCATGCAATCAATACAATAAGAAGTGTCTAGACTAAGAATGATAAACAGGTAATTTCCTAAGGGTGATAAGTAGATGATTTTTGACACGAAATGATAAGCAACACTTTTGACATGCAGACACGGTCGAAGTCCAGACCCACTAATGCATCTAAAAAACTATCAGTTAGACACACTAATGCAAGACCTAGTTCGCTAAGACCACCGCTCTGATACCAACTGACGTACCCCGTCCTAATCCATCCGGACGAAGTCCATATCGATTATAAACGATTCACAACAGTTGATTACATCGCGAGGTACTTGACCTCTATATGATACATTTTACAAACATTGCATTCGTTTTTGAAAAGACAATCTTTCATTTCATCGAAAGTTGATGGCATGCATACCATTATATAATATATCTAACTATAATTGACTTAATAATAATCTTGATGAACTCAACGACTCGAATGCAACGTCTTTTGAAATATGTCATGAATGACTCCAAGTAATAGCTTTAAAATGGGCAATTGCACAGCGGAAGACTTCTTTCATACCTGAGAATAAACATGCTTTAAAGTGTCAACTAAAAGGTTGGTGAGTTTATTAGTTTACCATAAACAATCATTTTCATCATTTTAATAGACCACAAGATTTTATTTTTCCATAAACATACATCTCATATCAGGCATTTTGCAAATTGCATAGAGATAAAAATTATTCATATGGTGAACGCTTGATAACCGAACTAACAGGATGCATATAGAATATCCCCATCATTCCGGGACTCTCATCGGACATGATAATCGAAGTACTAAAGCATTCGTAACCCGAATGGGACGTGTCAAGGTCCATAGATCTATCTTTAGGATTCGCGTCAATTAGGGGCCATTTCCCTAATTCTTAGGCTACCAAGCTAAAAAGGGGCATATTCGATTCGATAATCCAACCATAGAATGTAGTTTCGATTACTTGTGTCTATTTCATAAAACATTTATAAAATCAGCGCATGTATTCTCAGTCCCAAAAATATATATTGCAAAAGCATTTAAAAAGGAAGTAATGAAACTCACAATACTGTATTTTGTAGTAAAAATACATATGACAACACTGAACAATGCAGTGTTGGCCTCGGATTCACGAACCTATATCATTTGTATATATATATATTAACACATATACTGGGAATTGAACAATTTATATATTATATCTTAGATTATATAACTTATATATTTAATTTGTACATATTTAAAATAGTTAATATTTATATAGTTTAATGTTATATTTAAAATCAATAATTTGTTATATGTAAATATTTATATAAATAATCTTTATATATAATTATATATAATATTATGGTAGTTGGATATATATATACACTTATATAGAAAATACTTATTTGTTATAATAATATTGTTAATGTAAAAAGTAGTAATCATAACAGTAGTAATAATAATAATAATAATAATAATAATAATAATAATAATAATAATAATAATAATAATAATAATAATAATAATAATAATAATAATAATAATAATAATAATAATAATAATAATAATAATAATAAGTAAACTACCTCAAAAAGTAGCCTTTAAAAGAAAATGACCAAGTCCGGGTTTGAACCAGCGACATCCCGCTAACCCGATAACATCTTTAAACCAATGAACCAACTATTTGTTTTGGTATTAACCCGCATGATTAACTAATTCATCAACACTTATCACTTCATCATCATTATCATGACCTAATATCATCATCATTCTAATATCATAATCATAATCATATCACGATCATCATCATCATCATCAAGATCATCGATTATCATTATCATTTTCCTAAACACCATTATCATAATTCTTAACATCATCTCATCACTAAATCATATATTATCATTTAACATCGATCATTATGGTTTCATGTATCATTCACTTCATAATCGTAACCATCATTACGTACATTACCATCATGAATTCTCATCATCATCTTCGTTTTCCTTCTTCCACATCAAATATCATCATATTCGCATCACCTTCTCATCATCATTATCACACTCACGATCATCACATTAACATCATCCTATTCTAATCATCAAACATCATATAATTATCATCTTCAACATTTTATATATATCAATAAATTATTAAGTTCCCGTACGTCGCTTTTTATTGTTCCTGGTTCTCGTTTCATTCAGCTCAGACTAAGCACAACTGATTCACGACTTCATATCCAAACCAATTCACGGCCCACTAAATAAATTCATTGATAACTCGTCCCAAGCATAAGTAATAGCCCAACATTTAACTAGGCCCAACTAAAGATGTAAAGAAGACCAACAGACAAAAAGATTTGTAATTTAATTCGGGTGTCTGCATTTTAAATGAAATCAGAATAGGCATCACAGTAAACAAGCCAATATACTTTACACTAATTGGTTTTCATTCCCATCCTAGTCACAATACCAATATTGTTATTATATATATCAATCATCATCATGTAATAATCCACGTCTATGTTTATATAGATACACGAGTTTTCTTATTAAAGGGTCTTTAGAGTCACTTGTGTCCCCTACTTTATTCATCATCTTATCTTCTTCACTTATCCCTTTCATAATTTTCTTCTTATATTTAATCGGATAAAAACAAAAAATAATGCAATAGTAGAGGCGTTGAGGTATTCTTGGATTTTAATCGAGTAACAATAGGAGGGATTGTAGGTTTGTAATGGATGATTTCAACAGAAAAGAAGAAAACAAGAAGGTGGTTGTGGGTCTTGGTTCTCGGTTTATAGGGTTTTCGAAGTAGAGTCATGGGTTTCAATGAAGATGGTTGCGGTTATGGTGTCATGGTTGTTCGGACTGCAACAACAGAAAAAGAGTAACATATACATATGATGATGGTGGGGGAAGGTGAAGGTGGCCGTCTCTTAAATGTTAAAGATGGTGAAGTTCTTGGTGTTCGATAGCATGATATGGTGATCGATGGACCTTTGGTTAACATCAGAACCGAATAGGAACAAGTATAAAAAAATGTTGATAGCTTGGGGGTGATAATGAAACAAAAACCATTAGAGAGAGAGGTGTCATGTGAGATTAATATTGAAGTGGTGGATGATGAAGGTATTGTATGTATAGACATTTATATATATAATCTCATAATTTTATAGGGCAACTTGATAGAAGAAATCAATTAAAGAAGGTGATGGTGATTACCCGTGGATGTGGTTCGAACAAAGCAAGCCATGAAAACGTCGATCATTGATTCGAACAGTAGAAGTGTTCAGATGGTTTTTGTTGCAGGTGGGTTCCTCGAAGAAAAAGAAAACGAAAGAGATAGAGGATGGTGGGTTCGCTGTGGTGTTGTTTGATGATGGTGCCGGGTGATCACCGGTGGTGATGGACAAGAAAAAGAAATGGAATGTTTGATATATTATGTATGTATATATAAAAGAGAGAACATAGATATTACTATATATATATATTTAAAGAAGTAAAGAAAATTGATGATAGTTTGATGATTGATTGTGAAACTGAAAGAAGATGGAGCACTAAAATGGTTTTTCATTGTGTTTGTAGTATATATATATATATATATATATATATATATATATATATATATATATATATATATATATATATATATATATATATATATATATATATATATATATATATATATATATATATTATATAAAAGAGAGTGATGGATTTAATTTGAAGTCACGGGCCGCAACTGAAAAACATACATAATATTCACTAATTGATACGGAGTAATAATTTAACTTAAAGAATTAATATAATAATAAATTTAATAACGATTGAATCAAAAACGTGTGAATGAATCATGCAAGTTGGCAATTTTTGTAGTTTTCTACCGACTATTTTCCCGTGCTGATATAACGTACACCGTTGTTAAATTAGTGGCGGATAAAAAGTACTCAGATGAATTCCAAATTTTTAAATTAAATATAATTATTTATTTTGGTCATTATGGTATAAAATTTAGTCATTAACTATTAAATAAAAAATTACATTAATTATTCACTCTCAACCCCAAGTAAAATATAAAAAGTTTTAAAATTTAATAACTAGGTTCTAAATACATTTTTAGTAAGCCTAAAGTTTATAGAACTCATTTTTGAATCACTATTTATTTTAAAATCATATAAGTTTGAATTTAACTTGCTTAATATCAATCGAAACATCAAACGAGTATTACAATCATTTAATATTTATTTTTAATATACATTATTTATATATATAGATATATTTTAAATAATAAATTATTATAATATCCTATTTTTATTTTATTTTACATAATTAAATTTTTAATAGCAACAACATATAATATATTACAAATTATATTTTCAATTACCATTTATATATATATATATATATATATATATATATATATATACACACATATCAATTTACAATTAGTGGTTCATGAATCGTCAAAACTGGTCGAAGGTAATTGAATACATGAACATAGTTCCAAAAAATTTTCGAGACTCAACATTATAGACTTTACTTATCGTGTCGGAAATATATAAAGCTCAAGTATAAATTTGGTCAAAAATTCCCGGGTCGTCACAACGTTAACTTTTCTTTTGGATCTTGATATTTAGCCGATGAACTCAAAATTGGTGGGTCATGAACATGCCACTAGTCTCCATATAATAGATTCATATGCGTGATATTTTTTTTGTCTAGTCCCTATTCTGTCGAAATAAATCGTGTCTTCTTTTCTCTTTTGGGCTCATGCTACTTAATGGGTTAGGACATATGAATTGGGCTAGGATAAATGGGTTTGTAACAAATTATATTAAGATGAAAATCAGTGTTGGTTTAATTATGATATACGGGGTATACGCTGACAATTGATGGCCTAAAAACCTTCTGCTGCTACGTAATACAATTCCCTTTCTTTTCGATCAGTAATAAATATTCATGATGGTGTTGATGCTAAAACATGAAAGGAGATTTGAATGAAGATGCTTACGGTTATGATTAGGTAAAAATTTTGATGATGAATGCAATTAGGAGAGTATACGGTTATGATGATAAGGAGATTCCATAATCATAATGATTATGCTAATCGTATAACAATGATGATACCAGTGAGATGAAAGGTGATGGTAAGTCGTTAATGGAGGAAGGCGATGAAATGTTAAAATGGAGGAATGGTTTAGAGTGTTGGTGGGTTAGCGAGAGGTCGCGGGTTCGAGTCATGGCAGAGATAGTTTTATTTTTGGAGCTTATACTCTTAAGGTAGTAATTTATTATTATTATTATTATTATTATTATTATTATTATTATTTTCATTATTAATATTATTATTAGTAAAAGTATTATTATTATTATTAATATCATTAAACTTATTATTATCACAAGTATTATTAATATCATTATTATTATTATTATTATTATTATTATTAACATTATAATTATTATTATTATTTTATTTATTATTATTATTATTGTATCATTTTTATTATTAAAACTATCATATAACAATAATATTAAAGTTATTATCCTCATTAAAACTATCGTTTTTAGAATTAACATTTTTATTATTACTATTATTACTATCACTATTATCATTATCTTTAAGCTAGTATTACTATAAATTATTAATTTTGCAAACAAACGATATTTATATAAAAATATATGAAGTATATTAATATTACATAAAAAATTTGTTTTAACTAATATTATTGATGTAACATTAATTAAATATCAAATAAGTATCATAACGCCTTATATAGTATTAATGAAATTATATATAAGACTATTAGTCTTAATACATAACAGAATATAAATAAACTTAGTTGATTTATAATATGTTTATATATATATATATATATATATATATATATATATATATATATATATATATATATATATATATATATATATATATATATATATATATATATATATATATATATATATATATATATATATATATATATATATATATATATATATATATATATATATATATATATGAATGTTATAGGTTCGTGAATCCGAGGCCAACCCTGCATTGTTCAATGTCGTCATATGTATTTTTACTACAAAATACAGTATCGTGAGTTTCATTTGCCTTTTTACCCTTTACATTTTTGGGCTGAGAATACATGCGCAACTTTTATGAATATTTTACGAAATAGACACAAGTAATTAAACTACATTATATGGGTGAATGATCGAAGCCGAATATGCCCCTTTTAACTTAGTAGCCTAAGAATTAGGGAACATCACTAATTTGAGAATTAGTGCACGCCTAATTGACGCGAATCCTAAAGATAGATCTATGGGCCCGACGAACCCCATTCTAGAATTTGGAATGCTTTAGTACTTCTTTTTTGTTTTATATCATGTCCGATGGATTTCCCAGAATGATAGGGGATATTCTTATATGCATCTAGTTAATGTCGGTTACCAGGTGTTCACCCTATAACTGAACCTTAATGCATGCATGCTGTTAATGAGAAATGGAAAATATGAAATCTTGTGGTCTATTAAAATGATGGAAATGAATGATTATGATAAACTAATGAACTCATCAACCTTTTGGTTGACACTTTAAAGTATGTTTATTCTCAGGTTTGAAAGGAATCTTCCGCTGTGCATTACCTCATTTTAAAGATATTACTTGGAGTCGTTCATGACATATTTCAAAAGACGTTGCATTCGAGTCGTTGAAGTTCATTAGAGATTATTATTAAGTAAATGACAGATTAGGTCATTTATAATTTGGATATTATGAAATGGTATGCATACGTGTCAACTTTCGATGTAATGAAAGGTTGTCTTTTAAAAACAACAAATGCAACGTTTGTAAAATGTATCATTTAGAGGTCAATACCTCGCGATGTAATCAACTATTGTGAATCATTAATAATCGATATGGACTTCGTCCAGATGGATTAGGACGGGGCGTTAAACTAAGGGTGTCTATAGGGTACCCTAAGTACAATGTAACCACAACCATCGAAGTCGCACGTCACGCCAGCAGGTATAAAAAGGCACCTGACATCGCGTCACGTAGACTCCATCACCAACATACATCGAGATCAAACACTCGATCTCTAGGGTTCCATCCACCCGATGAACCTCATGGTTCACCATCCTCAACACAAAAGCGAACACGCGCTTAACAACCGAACACCAAAGCCCATTCTCATGGCTTGGTAGAAACGTTTCCCAAACACTAAGGAATGCTTGGTTGCACCAAGTCCTACGCCCTTCACCCGTCAATCCAAACGCCACCGTAGGGTAATTCCATTAGGAATGTCACCCATAACAATAATATGCACAACACAATGCATTTAACAAACCCGAACTCATCAACACATAATAAATAATCAAGGGACATATTTATTAAAACGAAAAGTACATTAACGTCTTCTCGCCACACCCGTCCTCGCTAACTCGGGACACTCCGACTTGCAATGTCCTTCTCCTTGTCAATTGAAGCACACCGTGCCATCACCCTTTGGCACCGAACATTCCCAAAAACTTCTGACCTCTCACGCCACAATTGTAACACCTAGACGCACTAGAATCCGATATACCTATCTGTATACTACCCGTGCTCACACTTGCACCCTTAGTTATCTTACTTGGAGCACTATACGAATCAACCCTTCTCTTACTTGAAGGTTCACCAACTATCGATCGCAAATGCGATTCGAAACCCCAAGCCACAACGAATAATTCCTCGAACGAGTTCACTTGACCAAGGCTAATCTTGTTCCGCAAGTCATCATTCAAAGTTCGATAGAAATCTCCCATCAACATACTATCTCTTCCGTTATACTCCGGGCAAAAACGAGCCTTCGCCATAAAGGTCGTCTTGAGAGTATTTGAAAGGACCCGTTCATATACATTATAAACGATTCACAATAGTTGATTACATCGTGAGGTATTTGACCTCTATATGATACGTTTTACAAACATTGCATTCGTTTTTAAAAGACAAACTTTCTTTACATCAAAAATTGACGGCATGCATACCATTTCATATTACATCCAACTATAATTGACTTAATATTAATCTTGATGAACTCAACGACTCAAATGCAACGTCTTTTAAAGTATGTCATGAATGACTCCAGGTAATATCCTTACAATGAGCTAATGCACAGCGGAAGATTTCTTTAATACCTGAGAATAAACATGCTTTAAAGTGTCAACCAAAAGGTTGGTGAGTTCATTAGTTTATCATAATCAATCATTTCCGTAATAGTAATAGACCACAAGATTTCAGTTTCCATAAATATCCGTACACTCGCAAGTGTTTAAAAGTATTCTATAAGTTGTAGGCACCCGGTAACAAGCCTTAACATTCATGTTTTACCCTCTGAAGTACACCAGATCAGGTGTGTTTAAAATAACCTCGAAGTACTAAAGCATCCCATAGTCAGGATGGGGTTTGTCAGGCCCAATAGATCTATCTTTAGGATTCGCGCCTACCGTACATAGACAAGTAGTTTAATGTTACCAAGCTAAGGGTATATTTCTGGTTTAAACCCACATAGAATTAGTTTTAGTACTTGTGCCTACTTCGTAAAACATTTATAAAACAGCGCATGTATTCTCAGCCCAAAAATATATATTGCAAAAGCAATTAAAAAGGGAGCAAATGAAACTCACAATACTGTATTTCGTAGCAATTATGTATATGACGGCACTGAACAAGTGCAAGGTTTATCTCGGATTCACGAACGTATCAATATTGTGATTCAATATTGCAGGAAAGTACGTAGACGCAACGAAAATGATAAACGTTAGGTTGAACTCACGAGCAATACCCTCGATCAATACCCATAACCTCCATAGCTATAACCCATAATTTCCTTAGCTCTATCCCGTTTGAAAACTTATTTTGAAATCGTCCGAGTATAACTCCGTAGTAGTATTTTATGTATACTAATAATATCTTGAAATAATACAAAAAAAAAAAAATATATATATATATATATATATATATATATATATATATATATATATATATATATATATATATATATATATATATATATATGTAATTCGATTGAGAGAGTTTAGAGAAATATATTTTCAAGTTTCTATGAAATAATGAAACCTATTGAATTCTATTTATAATAGATTTTAGAATTATTAAAGTGAATTATTAAAGTATGAATTATTAAAGTGAATTATTAAAGTATGAATTATTAAAGTGAATTATTAAAGTGAATTATTAAAGTATAAATTATTAAAGTGAATTATTAAAGTGAATTATTAAAGTATGAATTATTAAAATGAATTATTAAAGTGAATTATTAAAGTATGAATTATTAAAGTGAATTATTAAAGTGAATTATTAAAGTATGAATTATTAAAGTGAATTATTAAAGTGAATTATTAAAGTATGAATTATTAAAGTTAAAGTAAAATAAAAGTAAAGTAAAGGTAAAGTTAAAGTATAGTAAAAGTATACAACTATATACGTATAATACGCGTATAAATATATATAATATTAATTTAAATCGTTATATATATTTAATAAAATAAAATATAAATATCGTTATCTTTATCATACTGGTTAAGTAATGAGTTGTCAATAGTGGTTCTAGATATTTATAAAAGATATATACGTTTTAATAATAAAGTTCTTTTTAAACTGAAAACGTTTTTTGTACTTTTGAAACTAAATCAAATAAATATGATAATTTTGTTTTCCAAAACTAAATATATTTAAGAATCATTTTGTTAAAAGGTTAAAATAATGGAAATCGTTATACCACAAAACATTTTAGAAAAGTAGAATTATATATATTCATAATAGGTTTCAAGTTTTTAAATTACAGTCTGTTGGTGAAGCATGGGATAAAGTCCAAAGGTTAAATAAACGTATGAAATCATCTTAATGAAAAATATCGAGTTACTTAACTTGTCGATATCCAACATCTAAGTTATTTACACTCCACGTTCTTATTTTCATATTAAATAAAATGAAAGTTAACATAGTTATCTTATCAAGGTCACGAGGAAAATATTATAAAACATGCCTTGAAAATTAAACAGGAATTTCCACTAACCCTTGTCTAGTTCCCGTTAATTGACATATTTGTTCTTATTTATAAATCACTTTACCATTTTCCGAATGTTGCCAAAAAGAATAGATTTCTTAAATCACAGTGGACCTCATAACATAGGCCCGTAATCATATCATAATGTATCTGATAATTCAATCATTTGATATTATCTCTTAATTCTGTCGATAAATATATCGAAACAAATACGTTCATGTAAAGTATCATATATCTAATACTTTGTTAATGTTTTCAGTTAATATTATATATACATATCTATATACTCATAATTGTTCGTGAATCGTCGAACACGGTCAAAGGGTAATTGATTACATGAATGTAGTTCCAAACTTTTTGAGATTCAACATTACAAATTCTGCTTATCGTGTCGGAAACATATAAAGGTTAAGTTTAAATTTGGTCGAAAATTTTCGGGTCGTCACAGTACCTACCCGTTAAAGAAATTTCGTCCTGAAATTTGATCGAGGTCGTCATGGCTAACAATAAGAATGTTATTATGATGAATATAAGTTGATTCATAGGGTTTTATCATGATTGAGAAATATGGATAAAATAATTCGATTACTCGAAACGTATGAGTGAAGCTATCATAAAAGAGTGAAATGAGAAAATAGGGATTCGTCTTATCTTTTGACGTCATCACGGTTGATCTCCGGATTAAAGAAAATCTTTGTAATCTATATAGGATTTGATTCTTCGATGATTAAGGAAATTATGATCCTCTTCGATTTAATGCGATGATTCATCTCGATTTTTCTGTCAGATATTTCACTATAAATCCACCTCCTTCGTTTCCTTTTAATTCACACCTTCTATTCTTTCTCCCTCAATTCTTACTTTAAAATTATTCATCAGTATGCTTCATCCAGTGCTGATTCTCGATATATTCCTCACTTTCATATCTGTCGTTCTTCTTTTTCATCTACCTCCGGAAGAATCTATTTACTTCTACTATACTCTTGGTTTTATAGTGTTTTTTTGTTCTCCCGTGTCTTTATATTGCTATATGCATCGATATATACGGTTTATAGTTTTTGGGTTGTTGTTGGGTTTTATATCTTCCCTTATATTTCGATGTCCCTACTTCTGTCTTCTATAATCATTGTCATCCCCAATTAATGCTCTCTTTTATTTGCTGCGATTTATACCCCAATTTCTATTTCGGAGTTTTGTCCTTTCGTTTCTTCTTCTTGCGATTAAGAACCGCTTGTAATGGTCCAGAATTCGCATATATGAATTTCGGAATGAACATTGTTAATGTTCTAAGAAGGAAATTGTAATGGCACGATCTTAACTTGTCAAATTACTAGAATACCTCGGATAAGGCCGAATCATCAAGAAATATTTTCTTGATATTTTAGAGGTTAAAGAGAATACAAGAGTCGTGTAACATAGAACATGATGACGTTATAATCTGTGAATCATCACGTTGCATTTAGAAACTCAGCATGACTTACTGTAATATAATCACGTTGATCAAGTGTCATTATATTATACTAGTTCATGCTTCAGTTCCCAACACTACTTCAAAAATATTCCTATTTTAAATTCGAAAGTTTCAGAATTTAGAAACTAAAATAGTTTCTTTTATGATGTAATACAGACAGCACGAAGAGGTAAATGATTTCAGATAAGAATAATTATGGAAATATCTTCAGAAATATGGAGGATATTTATAATGAAAGATACGATGATATCTTAAAATTTCTAATATCAGAGGATGATGAAGAATATTATCCGTAAGGGTTTAGAGTCAGGAGCAAGGTATTCGATAATGACTTCAGCAGACATGGAATCATTTGGATTCTTTGAAGGTAGATTTCATCCTTGTGATTTATCCACAGCCTTCTTCATGGTTTGCTCAATCAGTATTTTTCAGTACCAAATCTTCTCTTTTTCTGAGCTATGCTAACACACTACTCTTTATCATCAAACTTTTTACTATTAAGGTCGTTTATAGTTTTTGCTGCTTCATCAGTATTTCGAGAACTAGTTCGCAGTTTAGGGTGTTTTTCATAAAATTCACATTCAAAGTATATAAGTCCAGAAGATAGACACATATAATTGTTGGTGTAGACATGCTGCGAGATTTCAAAATACTGATTGCTAATTTCCGATGATTCGTATGGCAATTCTCGTTACAAGATGCAGATGAGTAAATGATGGGGTTTTGATAAATATAAAGATTTTTCGGAAAGTCGAAGATCAATGAAGTTGTTAATAAGTTTACTGCAAATGTGATGAGATATGAAAGGTCCCCCGGTAATAATGATGAAGGGGTAATCATTATAATAAGGCTTATTCGATTGAACAATTGAAGTTGGTTTGCTGGAGCTGTGACAAAACCGTCTATTTTTAGAAGGGATTGAAAAGTTATTTTAGCTAGTAAATGTCAAAAGGTCTGACATGGATACATGTTAAATTATGACTTTAGTTTCAAGAGTTTTTCAGGTACGTAACTGTGGATAACATGTGGTTGGATCATCATCTCGATTGTTCATTATTTGATGTGTCTTCAGGTATTTCGAAGGGTTTGAACACAGATTATAATCGTTAATATACATACGATGTTCTAACACAGTTTTGAAGTTAAAGTATAGCTTTGAAAGATGTAAGAATCTAAGAGTGATGATACCGGTTATAACTTGAATTGAATTCGGCGATTTCAAAATCAGAATATGTAATTAGATTTTTGAATGAGTATGGTTGTTTTGATTTCTATAAAAGAATGTATATTGTTGTGAAAGTAGGGAGTATAATGGATGATCTGCTGAATCAGATTCGAAGAATGTAACATATTAATTGTGAATTTATATATCTCTCGGGTATTACCTACCCGTTAAAAAAATGTCACAATTAATATTTTGTACAAAAGAATTTTATTACAGTCTTTATGGAAATATATGTGTATATTTCTTCAGATGTAATATAGATTTAATGAGTTAATATTAAATTAAACTCACTTGATTAATGGTTAAGGCTAGGATAGATAATTTATAAACTTTAGAAATTACATAATCGTCGTAGAATGTTTTCCCAATGAAGTTATGAATCAATACTTCATCGTTGTGGTATTCCTTAGTATCTACAGGGCGTATGACGTCGATGCTCATGGGACAGATTGTGAAGTTGAGGTTTGCGATGCGGTTGTTGTTGGTGGTGGTAATGGTACTGTTGATGTTGTTGATGGTGGTACTTGTTATATTGCTGGTGCTGCTGCTGGTGTTTGTAACCTTTGCACCATATTCTCCAAAGCCACTACCCGAGCGCGAAGCTCGTTGACTTCTTCTATTACACCTGGGTGATTGTCGGTTCAGACGAGCGGATAAATAAGATCTAGAATTTGGTGTAGTATATAATCATGACGAGATACTCTGGAAATGAGAGAAAATGATGTTTCGAACAGGTTCGCCGGTAAGTGCTTCAGGTTCATTGCCAAGAGGGCAATGTGGTGGATGGAAAGGATTTCTTTCTTCTTGTCTCCAATGATTAAGGAGGCTACGAACCCATCCCCAATTCATCCAGAATAGATGATGGCTGATTGGTTGATCCATTCCAGTCACACTGCTTTCGGAGCTTGAGTGGGATTCCATTTCGGAATCCGAGGAACTTGAACTGATGACGAATTCCATTTCGGACGATTTGATAAAGGATTTTTCGATACGAAATGATTTTTCGGCTATCGGGTGGTATTCTAACTACATAGAATATCTATATATATAGATCAAAAGATTTCATAGATTACGGAGGAATTTACGGAATATGTCAGGCAAAGTTTACGGTAATAGATACGATAAGATATGATTTAGCAGATACGCTAAGATATGAATTTTGTCTATACACTATTCATGCAATCAATGCAGCAAGACGTGTCTAGACTAAGAATGATAAGCAGGTAATTTCCTAAGGATGGTAAGTAGATGATTTCCGACTAAAAATGATAAACAAAACTTTTGACATGCAGACACGGTCGAAGTCCAGACTCACTAATGCATCTTAACAACTATCAGTTAGACACACTAATGCAAGACCTGGTTCGCTAAGACCACCGCTCTGATACCAACTGAAAGGACCCGTTCATATACATTATAAACGATTCATAATAGTTGATTACATCGCGAGGTATTTGACCTCTATATGATATGTTTTACAAACATTGCATTCGTTTTTAAAAGACAAACTTTCTTTACATCAAAAATTGACGGCATGCATACCATTTCATATTACATCCAACTATAATTGACTTAATATTAATCTTGATGAACTCAACGACTCGAATGCAACGTCTTTCAAAGTATGTCATGAATGACTCCAGGTAATATCCTTACAATGAGCTAATGCACAGCGGAAGATTTCTTTAATACCTGAGAATAAACATGCTTTAAAGTGTCAACCAAAAGGTTGGTGAGTTCATTAGTTTATCATAATCAATCATTTCCGTAATAGTAATAGACCACAAGATTTCAGTTTCCATAAATATCCGTACACTCGCAAGTGTTTAAAAGTATTCTATAAGTTGTAGGCACCCGGTAACAAGCCTTAACATTCATGTTTTACCCTCTGAAGTACACCAGATCAGGTGTGTTTAAAATAACCTCGAAGTACTAAAGCATCCCATAGTCAGGATGGGGTTTGTCAGGCCCAATAGATCTATCTTTAGGATTCGCGCCTACCGTACATAGACAAGTAGTTTAATGTTACCAAGCTAAGGGTATATTTCTGGTTTAAACCCACATAGAATTAGTTTTAGTACTTGTGCCTACTTCGTAAAACATTTATAAAACAGCGCATGTATTCTCAGCCCAAAAATATATATTGCAAAAGCAATTAAAAAGGGAGCAAATGAAACTCACAATACTGTATTTCGTAGCAATTATGTATATGACGGCACTGAACAAGTGCAAGGTTTATCTTGGATTCACGAACGTATCAATATTGTGATTCAATATTGCAGGAAAGTACGTAGACGCAACGAAAATGATAAACGTTAGGTTGACCTCACGAGCAATACCCTCGATCGATACCCATAACCTCCATAGCTATAACCCATAATTTCCTTAGCTCTATCCCGTTTGAAAACTTATTTTGAAATCGTCCGAGTATAACTCCGTAGTAGTATTTTATGTATACTAATAATATCTTGAAATAATACAAAAATATATATATATATATATATATATATATATATATATATATATATATATATATATATATGTATATATATGTAATTTGATTAAGAGAGTTTAGAGAAATATATTTTCAAGTTTCTATGAAATAATGAAACCTATTGAATTCTATTTATAATAGATTTTTGAATTATTAAAGTGAATTATTAAAGTATGAATTATTAAAGTGAATTATTAAAGTATGAATTATTAAAGTTAAAGTAAAATAAAAGTAAAGTAAAGGTAAAGTTAAAGTATAGTAAAAGTATAAAACTATATACGTATAATACGCGTATAAATATATATAATATTAATTTAAATCATTATATATATTTAATAAAATAAAATATAAATATAAATATCGTTATCTTTATCATACTGGTTAAGTAATGAGTTGTCAAAAGTGGTTCTAGATATTTATAAAAGATATATACGTTTTAATAATAAAGTTCTTTTTAAACTGAAAACGTTTTTTGTACTTTTGAAACTAAATCAAATAAATATGATAATTTGGTTTCCAAAACTAAATATATTTAAGAATCATTTTGTTAAAAGGTTAAAATAATGGAAATCGTTATACCACAAAACATTTTAGAAATGTAGAATTATATATATTCATAATAGGTTTCAAGTTTTTAAATTACAGTCTGTTGGTGAAGCATGGGATAAAGTCCAAAGGTTAAATAAACGTATGAAATCATCTTATTGAAAAATGTCGAGTTACTTAACTTGTCGATATCCAACATCTAAGTTATTTACACTCCACGTTCTTATTTTCATATTAAATAAAATGAAAGTTAACATAGTTATCTTATCAAGGTCACGAGGAAAATATTATAAAACATGCCTTGAAAATTAAACAGGAATTTCCACTAACCCTTGTCTAGTTCCCGTTAATTGACACATTTGTTCTTATTTATAAATCACTTTACCATTTTCCGAATGTTGCCAAAAAGAATAGATTTCTTAAATCACAGTGGACCTCATAACATAGGCCCGTAATCATATCATAATGTATCTGATAATTCAATCATTTGATATTATCTCTTAATTCTGTCGATAAATATATCGAAACAAATACGTTCATGTAAAGTATCATATATCTAATACTTTGTTAATGTTTTCAGTTAATATTATATATTATATATACATATCTATATACTCATAATTGTTCGTGAATCGTCGAACACGGTCAAAGGGATTACATGAATGTAGTTCCAAACTTTTTGAGATTCAACATTACAAATTCTGCTTATCGTGTTAGAAACATATAAAGGTTAAGTTAAAATTTGGTCAAAAATTTTCGGGTCGTCACAGTATTCATATCCATAAAAACTTGTTGCAAATTTCGCAACTCGTCACGCAATTCCGCCAAATTGGCGTGCGTTCGGAACTCCTCGAAGAATTCCTTCTTAAAATCGTCCCACGATAACCCCATAAACGATTCACCATCAATAACATCAATTTTACCATCCAACCAATCCTTCGCCCTACCCCGCAACAAGCTAGTAGCGAGTCTTGTCCTCTTCTCGAAAGGGCATTCAATAGTGCAAAAACACCCTTCAACATCCGAGATCCATGTTGTGCTTACCAAAGGATCCGGTTTCCCGTCATACATTGGAGGGTTAGTCCTCATGAAGCTCTTATGACAACGCTCCATTTCACCACTACTTCAAAATTCGGAATACTTCCTATCCATTTCTTCTCGTAACGCTCCCAATTGCTCCGCAACGGCTGCCACAACTCTAGCGTTAAACTCATCGTCGTCGCACTGATTCGTCCTCGAAGTCCCGCTCCTCGTATTCATTCTAAAGAATGCAAACGATTAAACAACGAACGCGTAAAACCACACATGCAACATCGCCCCATCTTGCTCAACAATCGTCTTACATCACTTGTTAGACACGATTTGTACTCGTAACAATGGTAGCTAGTCATTATTACGTGCACACGCCGTCTCAACTCGTTAGTACAACGACTATCTTGCTCGATGATATTCACAAACGCAAACATAAACACAAACACAACGCGATATATACATACATGAAACGATATCACGATACAAGCTACAATCGTAGTTAGTTTGCCTACAAACTAAGGCACTAACTACAACCCGTTCTGACCCGTACTCCTACAAGTCCCGCAACAAACAAGCACACATAAAATTCTAAGTCTAGGCACCTATCTCAAGTCACCTAAATCCCTTAGACCATGCTCTGATACCACTTGAAATGACTCAAAGCCGTTTATGAAAAACAACACTTTTTTTAAGAAAAAAAGGGCTGACCACCCTTGTCTGCACTCAGGCGCGGCGCGCCATTCCAATCCGCGGCACGGCCCACATGAGAATCTGGTGGTCAGCAGTTTAGAAAGTTTATGTTATCATTTTACACTGTTAACCGCGGTGCGCCAATGATGGTAGCGGCGAGGCTTACTCTGCTCCTGATTCTGTTTTCACTTAAAATACACACGTCTCAATTTAGCAACCACAAAATGTCCATTGATCCAAACATGTTTAACAAAATAATACATGATTTTAGTTATAATAAAATAGCGATATAAGTACCAAGACCCTTGGACCACACTAACCCATTTTAACTTATCCCAAAAGACACTTTCGACCCAAAGTGTTTAAACTTTACATAAAACCGAGCATGGTGATTGGGATTGCGCTACCCAATCCTAAGTCCAATCTAAAAGCAAGTCTTCTAAAGCAACCTACGCAAGTCCACTAGTTCCCACGCTTACCCGAGCCACTACCTCCACGCGAATCTATAAAAATGTAAACAACGAGAGGGTAAGCTAATGCTTAGTGAGTGAGAATATACTACATACATACATATGCATAAAATGGACACGCCACACAATAATAATCAAGTATTACATACCAGAGTCCGAGCATAAGGGCAAGCTAATCTAAGCATACCGTACGATCGCTATACAACCAGCTAATATATCAACAATGTAAGTACACCAACAACGATATGTACAACGCCATCAAGCTACACCCCGAGGGTTAGCTACATCACAACAATACGACAATAATATATATCTAACAATGCGTAAACTGCCCAAGGTTAACCCCTTAACCCATTATCAAATGAAGATTGGCCGAAACTACACGAGCCTTAGTAAATCCGCACCACACGCGACTACTATCTTCAATACCATTACAACATCGAGGTTGGCCGAAACTACACGAGCCTTGGTGAATCCGCACCACACGTGACCACTACCTCAATAAGATGACCGAATCTACACGCCTCATCATGAATCCGCACCATACGTGACTCACCTCCCAAATCAAAACCCACGGTTCCGGGATTATATAAATTCACATCACAAGCCCATATGATAACGTACACTCAAAGTGTGCACCTCGCCAAAGGTGGTCAACCAAAACGCCAAACTGTGCTAATTGGACCCATTACACAAGTCCGTCAAATCCACCTATATGTGAAGTGAGCTCTATAGCCGAGGATCACTTCACCCAGCCCGCACCCATCCTACACATACATATGCACATAGTATATTGATACTCACCTTGAAATCTTGATGGATGCACAACCAAAATCCGCAATTGCCAATGGAATGTACCTATTCCATTTATCACATAGCAAACAACACAATTAGGGTGGATTACAAACCAACCCATATTGACACCTAGTGCAATTTCGACCCAATTGCACTTTTAAACACAACCCATGCCCAAACTTACCAATAATCACTAACTAGAGTGATAATGGTTCTAATAACGCCAATCAAACCCAATCATAAGTATTAAACACTTATCTTGTCCAAAATGACACCTAAACCCTAATTTTGACCCATTTCAAAATTAGTCAACCAAATGCATCTAGACGGGTTCCAACACTTCCAAAATCACTAAACTAAGTGATTACACCCAAAATCAAAGCCTAATCATGGCCAAATCGTCAACCAACCCAAAACCAGCCAAGTATCAAAATAACTAGTCACAATAAACCCATGTCATCATCTAAATGGGTTTCACAACTAAACAAGCTCAAACCCTAACTTGAATATCAAATCAACAACATGAAATTCGGAGTTAAGACTTACCAATACCACCAAAATGTTGCCTTTGACGAGATGAACAACTTTAACACTAGTAACTCGACCCGATTCACTCTTCTTCTTCCTCAAATGGAGCGCTCTCTCTCTAAAGCTTCTTCCTCTCTCTAAGGTTTTGAGGATAAGAGAAAGAGATGAAAATGAGGTGAAATGAAGATGTGGATGGGTTTGCATCAGTTTTGTGGCTCAAAAATCGTCTATATGTGAAATTACCAAATTGCCCTTCATTAAACCCCTTTTTAAAAGCTGAAATTCGGGTCTGGCCCAAACAAGGCGCGGCACGGCTCCAAGATAAATATGGTAACAGCCACCGTACCAGTGAAGTAAGCACCTGAAATAGTTGAAGCCCGTGGCGCGGCTCCCCAGATATTTTGAGAATTGGGGTGTTACACCAAGACTGTGCTTCAGAACACGAAAAAATGGTAACGAGCGTTCAGCTGCTTTCGACAATAACCTCAAAAGTGCTGCCAAGTTCCCGTTGAGAGACTGGACTTATCTTTTGAAGGTAGGTGACGTCATAGACTCCACTGCCTAGATTTTCTTGGGATTGACTTTAATACCTCTTGGCATCACAATGTGACCCAGAAAATTGCCTTCCTCGAATCCAAAGCTACATTTAGTCGGGTTCAATTTCATGTTGATTTTTCTTAAAGATTTGAAAGTTTCCTCGATGTATTTTAGCAGGTATTCCTCCGCGTTGCTCTCGTTGACAATATCGTCAACATATGCCTCGACATTACGTCTAAATTGATCACGAAACGCGTTGTCAATGACCCTTTGATAGGTTGCTCCCGTGTTCAAAAACCCAAACGAAATTTTCGTGTAACAATAAATTCCTTGAGCAGTGTGAAATGCCATTTTCTTCATATATTTTTCTATCAAAGTCTGATGGTATCCTTTGTATGCATCGAGAAAACACTTAAAATGAAACCTGTCAAGCGATTCAACCTGCAAGTCAATGAAGCAGATACTTCTCTTTTGGACATGCTTTGTTGATTTCATTAAAGTCCACACACATTCTCCATGTGGCGTCCGATTTTTTGACCAAAACCGGATTGGTCACCCAAGTTTGATAACATTTCTCCCACTTTTTGACCAAAACTGGGTTCTACCAGCTTTTCAACCTCGAAATTTATTTCTTTCTAGTGTCATTCCTCTTTTCTTTTGCCTTACAGGGGTTACGCCAGGGTTTGCATTTAGCTTATGCTCTGCCACTTCTCTTGGGACACCTGTGATGGAATTCAAGGATGAAGTGAGTAAAGCGTTGGCATTTATTTGCCTTTTAACATTGAGATATTTTATTCGTAAATCATGTCATGTCGAAAACCAGCCAAGCAAAAATATCAATGTTACATAAAAACAAATCACATAGTGTCCTAGTAGTTTGAGGCGTTAACGCTCCCACTTTGATGAGCTATTCTGGAAATGAATTATTGAGTGCCAGCGTGTTATCTGGCGCAATCATGGGTCTCTCAAATGGCACAGAGTTGACTTGGATACATTCATGTAAGACCCGTTTATTCGTACGACTTATATATGTATACATATACGTACGTAAATGTATTTTATGGATTCGTCATATTATAAATGTATATACATATATATATATATATATATATATATATATATATATATATATATATATATATATATATATATATATATATATATATATATGTATATATACGTAGAGTTCATGCGACGTATAAATAATACATGTAAATGTATATATATGCTATATATATAAAGGGTGTACGATGGGATTAACGAGATAATATTCAAGTTGTGACGCGTAATAGAAGTGTTTGGATGTTAGAACGGAGAATATAAGTGTGTAGGTATATATGTATGGAATATATATATGAAGTGAAACAAGTATATATATATATATATGTTGTATATATGAATATGGTGTACGAGAGTTAAACGAAGAAGTGTTTTAGTGTTTTAATGTGCATGTACATTAGATTTATGAGGCATGCGAAGCGTGAACTCGTTACCATGGTCGAATGCATGAAAATGGGTCAAATAGTGCTCAAGTTCGCGGCGTGGAGCAGCTTGGTTGCAGCGCGACATTTCAAGGGATTCAAGATCAGGAGGCATGACAACAAAACCACCAGACCATGCACAATCTCATGGCGCGAGTGGCCTGGTCCGCAGCGCGACCACACTGTAGTTTTGGGTCCGAAACTTTGTAATTTTAAGGGTACATTGGGGGCACTTTGGTCATTTCACGTATGGGGCAGATTTAAGCCCCAATTCTGGTCCACTCATTTCATTTATCATTTTCATTTCCTTTTTCTTTCTCATTTTCCTCTCAAAACTTCAAACCCCAATTCATTCTAAGTGTAAATCAAGGAAGAGGAAGCGGGATTCGATCTTTGGAGCAAGAAGAAATGTTGTTCTCCTCGTTCTTAGCTACAAGTTGATACTAGCGGTAAGCTCTAACTCTGAAATTCGTTTTCGTGTTCATCATCTAAATTCAGGGCTTTTGATTGTATGTTCATAAATGGAACCCCACTAGTTGTTAATGGAAGATGATAACTAGGATTCGGGTTTAAAAGTGTCGAAGGAAGGTTTTGGGTTTGGTGAGCGAGTTTAAACATGTGAGACTTGCAAAGAGTGAATAATCACTAGTATTAGTGATTATTGATGTATTGGAAACCATTTGAGTTCGATTGGTTGACTAATTTTGAATAGATTCAAAATTAGGGTTTGATGATGATTGTGGCCCGATTGTCATTTTGGTTGAGTTTATAAACTTAAAATGAGTTAAGTTAAAGTATAAACTTGAGTTAATGGCATTTTGAATTCAAAACTAGCAAATGGTGAGATGTTGACGTTTTAAGGGTCAAAATGGGTTTTCGAGCGAAACTCGAAAATGCATTCGAGTGCTAAAGTTGGTACTTTTAGGTATGTTGGGTACGCGGGATTTGGTCTTGTTGGTTTTCGACCTTCGAGTAGCGTTAAAAGTGCAAAAGGGTGTGATTTGCACTTGTTGTTCATTTGGGCGGGTCGAGAGTCCAAATGAGTTTGTATTGATGATTATGTGATAAATGGAATAGGTACGTTCCATTGGCGAGTTGAGGGATTTGGATTGCACTTCATCGAGGTGTTTAAGGTGAGTGTAAATTTACTATACGTGTATGTATGTATAGGATGGGTGCGTGCATGTAGGGTGACCCTTGCTTGGGTTTACTCTATGTTTGTGTGGGAGAATGGACTCCTCTTGTGCTTCGGGTCCATGTGATACACTTATACGTTTTGGGTTACTACCCTTGATGTCGTGATTGGCTAGCGTATTGGATAAACCCTTTGGCGATGGGTTTTGCTAGCATTTGTCGTGGAGATGATTCGGGTAGTGAATCGCGTGATGTTCGGATTCACTAAGGCGCGTGAAGTTCGGCCAACCCAATTGTGATGTTTGACTAAGGTATGAGTCGCGTGAAGTTCGGCCATCCTTAATAGTCAAGTTGTTTGAAGGTAGTGAGTCGCGTGAAGTTCGGATTCACTAAGGCGCGTGAAGTTCGGCCAACCTTCATGTGGATTAGGTTAAGGGGTTAACCTTGTCGATGTTGTTGATTATATTTATTGTATATGCGTATATACTTATTGTTGTGTTGTAGCTAATCTTGTGGCGTTAGCTTGGTGATTACGTAGTGTGTAACTACTTTGTGTATGTGCTCTTTTGTAGCTTATTTACCATGCGGAGGTGGTATGTGTTTACTTTTGTGCTTGGTGATGCGCAGTCATTTTATGCATATGTATGTGTATAGTATCTTTACATTCACTAAGCATTAGCTTACCCTCTCGTTGTTGATATTTTTATAGGTTCGCGTGATGGCGGCTTGGGTAAGCTTGGGGATTTGAGATCTTGGCTAGGTTGCTTTAGAAGATCTTGCTTTTAGACTCGATTTAGGATTGGGTAGCGTAGTCCCAATCACCATGCTCGATTTTGTGTTAAGTAATTAGTCGGGTCATGTGACGTATATTGGTTTAGTCAAATGGGTCATGAGTATAACCCGGTTTATAATTTAATTATGTAATGTACGCTTTATTAAAGTCGTTAGACGTAATGTGAAAACAAATACGTTTTGAAAATTGTGTAATGGGACCTAAAGTGTTATTTAATGTATATTAAAAAGGAAAAATTTTTATGGGCCGAAAATTGACAGGTTGGGTCGTTACAAGTGGTAGCAGAGCATGGTCTAAGGGATTTATGCGACTTGAGATAGGTGCCTAGACTTAAACTTTTATGTTTGCTTGTTGTTAAGGGACTTGTAGGAGTACGGGTCAGACGGGAATTTAGTTAGTGCCTTAGTGTGTAGCTTAACTAACTAGGATGGTGTTTGTGTTGCACATATTTTGTATGCTCTTAATATTGCGTTGCGTTTGTCATTGAGCAAGATGGTTGTTGTACTAATGATTTGGTACGAAGTGCGTGCGTAATAAGGACTTGCAAACCTTATTATGGGTGCAAATCGTGTCTACAAGTGATGTACGACGAGTGTAGAGCAAGATGGGGCGGTTGGTGCATATGATTGATTTTCGTTCGTTTTTAATCGGTTTCTTGCATTCTTTAGAATGGCGACGGGAAGAGGTGTATCAAGTGAGGAGCGAAATAACAACGATGAGTTTGCGGCTAGGGTTGAAGCCGAGGTTGCAAAGCAAGTGAAAATGATTCAAGAAGAGTTTAAAAGAAGGCTTATCGAGCCTCGGGGTAACGGTAAAAAGGAGTTTAGTTACAAGGAGTTTCGAGCGACTAAACCTCCTATGTATCATGGAGAACCGGATCCGTTAGTGAGTACTCGTTGGATCTCGGCTATTGAAGGATGTTTTCGTACAAGTGAGTGTCCTCCGGAAAAGAAAACGAGAATCGCTACTAGTTTGTTGCGAGATGGTGCGAAAGATTTGTTGGATGGTAAAATTGATACGGTCGGTGAAGAACCATTCATGAGTTTGTCATGGGGCAATTTTAAGAAAGAATTCTTTGAAGAATTCCGAACGCAAGCCGACTTGACAAGAATGCATGAGGAGATACGCGTGTTGAGACAAGGGTCTATGGACCTAAATACTCTACGGGCTACCTTTATGTCTAAGGAGCGATTTTGCCTCGAGTACATAAATAACAAAAGGTTGTTGATGCAAGATTTCTGTAAGGCTTTAAACGATGAGTTACGTGGGAAGATAAGCCTTGGGCAAGTGAACTCGTTCATCGAGCTATTTGCCTTGGCTAAGGGTTTTGAGCCATATCCTTGGGAGCGGATCAATAGTGTTCCGAGTAAGAGAACGATTGACTTGTATGGCGCTCCGAGTAAGAGAACTAAAAGCGCAATTGGATGTACGAGTAATGTGGGGAAAGAAACATCGAATTCTAGTGCGTCTAGATGTTTCAAATGTGACGAAAGAGGTCACAAGTTTTGGGAGTGCCCGACATCGGGTGATGGTGATGTTGTGTGTTTTAATTGTCATGGAAAAGGGCATCGCAAAGCCGAGTGTCCCGCGCTAGGGACGGTGAACGTCATGAGGAGACGATGAGGCACATTTATGTTGTTTTTGTATAATGTACTTTTGTGTTAAATGCAGTGTGAGTATAGGCCTTAGCTAAATTTTATTCTCCGTTGGAGATGATAGTAGCGGGTGGTCGGCCTACTATTGTGATTTTGATTTGCACTCGGTGGAGTGTGTTGCTTGTTTAATGTCTTGACTTTTGCATGAGTCTTTGTTGCGTAGGCATTTTCTGATATGGCGTTCGGGTCGTTAAGCTCGCTTGAGTGAGATCTGTAGGACATTGGAGGCGATAGTGTCCTAGTGAGTGGAATATTTATGCATATGTGTAAGTAATGTATATACTTGTGTGAAATGCGATGTGGGGTTTAAGTTTGGGCGTACGATACCACATCGTGTTGACATGTGATATGGGTTTTAAGTTCGGGCGTTCGATAAAAATATGACACCCTTTCCTGAAAATTACGGCCTTTACGTTGAAAATCTGAACAGGGCTGTTTGGACCGTAAATATACGGCGTGTTTATACGAATGTTTTACCTTGGGGATAAAAATACATTCAGGGTGGTATATTTATATGCCATTTTATTTTTGAGAACGTACGTCTGGAAATTTCAAGGGGTTTTTCGACTTAGGGAACACGTTACATCACATCTATAAAAACCAAACCCCAAACCCACGAATTTATCACCTCTTTACCCACTTTTGGAGCTAGAGATCAAACCCTAACATCATCACGTTCAAACTTTTCAAGATTTGTGTGTCGTTCATCATTCTTCTTTAATTTTTCATCATGTTCATCATCACAAGCATGCATGCATGGCTAAGTCCTTTTCTTTATTTCTTCAGATAAACAATTGTTGTATTTGTGATTTTATTCAAATATTTATGTGATTCATGATTTGTATTGATAAAGTCGGTTGATTTTTGAATTGATTGAGTAATTGTTTAATGCAGGTTAATTTATTGATTTTTATTAGGGCTAAAGCAACAAAGAAGCTATATACTTTCATTTTTGTTTCATTGTAGGCTATATACTGAAAAAATATCATTGTAGATCATAACTTTCAAAATATGTATACGGGTAAACAAAACTTACCGGTTAACGGATGAACTTATTAAAATATGTACGTGACATTTTTTATTTTTCTTTAAATGATGTCTTGGATATTCTATATCTGTTAGAGACTCATGTATAAGTTATATACTTTTATTTTTATTATGATGTAAGTTATATACCTCAAAAAATATTGTTGTATATAATAAACTTTTAAAATCTGCGTTAATGTAAACAAAATGTGACCGATTACCCGGTGAACGAGTACCAACTAAATTATTTGGCATTTTGAATTTTATATAGCATATTTTAGATAACTTGGAAGAAGAGAAATATAGAAAGAAAAAAAAATTCATTTAAAAATAAATGTAAATATTTCATGTTTCATTTGGAAAGAGTAATTTTGTTTTTAAAGTTGAAAATGTTAAAGTTAAAATCAACATTTTCTTTAATAATGTTATTATAAATAATTAAATGATAATTAATTAATCAATACTCCCTCCGTCCCAAAAAAACAGTCCAAGTTGACTTTTTGATAAATTTAAGATATATTAGTGAATTGTCTAAATTGTCCCTCATTTAATGTAATTATAAAGAGTAAGTAATAAAAAGTTGTTGTATTTAATGTTGAGTTTATAATAATTAAAGGGACATAATTGAAACTTTAATGATTTTTTATTATTATTTAAAGCAAGAGATAATAATTTTGGGACAAACATAAATAGTAAGGTGGACATTTTTTTTTTGTGACGGATGGAGTAATTAATAATGGTAATAATAATTAATAATTAATAATATTAATAATTATAACTTGTAAACACTATGAGAAAAATAATATCTCTATCTTGTACTACGAATTATTGACTATTGATTATTGAGTGATTATTGATGTTAGTGTTATGACTTGCTCCATATAAATATAAATAACTAAAAATTTTCCGTTACCAATAAATAATAGAGAGACAAGATTCCCTTTTGAGAAGTTTCATTGATTTCCTTTACTCATGAGTTCCAATACATAGTCAGGATCTATATATTAAATTCACCCATTACTCGAGCAATTTCTACAACCCTTTCACCCTCAAGTTTCTTTCACCCTCTAAAACCAACATCCACCTTAACTTGTGTGGCTCCTTCAGTACATGTTGCAAAAGCACCATGATCACCGGAAAGGACATTTACGATGTTCTTGCAGCCATTGTGCCGCTTTATGTTGCCATGATGCTAGCTTATGGTTCGGTCCGATGGTGGAAAATTTTCACCCCGGACCAGTGCTCTGGCATTAACCGTTTTGTTGCGGTTTTTGCTGTCCCACTTCTTTCTTTTCATTTTATCTCTTCAAATAATCCTTACCAGATGAACTATCAGTTTATTGCAGCTGATTCTCTTCAAAAACTTGTTATATTGTCTTCTTTATTCGTGTGGCAATGTATTAGTAAGAACGGGAGCCTTGAGTGGATGATTACGTTGTTCTCCCTGTCAACGCTTCCAAACACTTTAGTTATGGGCATCCCTTTACTCAAAGCCATGTATGGAGATTTTTCTGGATCCCTTATGGTCCAGATTGTCGTGTTGCAGAGCGTGATCTGGTACACGCTCATGCTTTTTATGTTTGAGTATAGAGGTGCGAAGCTCCTCATAACTGAGCAGTTTCCTGAAACTGCCGGTTCAATCACATCATTCCACGTGGAATCTGACGTCGTCTCTTTAAACGGTCGTGAGCCTTTACAGACTGACGCCGAGATAGGAGACGACGGCAAGCTTCACGTGGTGGTGAGGAGGTCTTCAACCGCCTCATCCCGATCTGTTATATCATCTTATAACAAATCATATAATGTTACCGGTATGACCCCTAGGGCCTCTAACTTGACCGGAGTAGAGATCTACTCTGTTCAGTCTTCTAGAGGCCCCACACCTAGAGCTTCCAGCTTTAACCAATCAGACTTTTACGCCATGTTTAGCAAAGCTGGAAGCCCAAAACACGGCTACACTAATAGTTTTGGTGGTGGGGATGTTTTTTCAATGCAATCCTCAAAGGGACCGACTCCAAGAACATCGAATTTTGAAGAAGAAATGCTACAAATAGGAAAGAAAAGAACAGGAGGAAGGAGTATGAGTGGGGAGCTGTTTAATAGTACCAATTACAACAACAACAACAAAAGCAATGGTCTAGCTTGTTCTTATCCACCACCAATTCCAAACCAAACCTTTTCATTAGGCTCTACTAGCGCCGCCGGTAGCGACGCCTTAAAGAAGAAAGACGTTGGTGGAGGTGGTGGTAGTGGCGGTGGCGCACCACCACCACCAAGCAACAATAAAGAGCTTCACATGTTTGTTTGGAGTTCAACTGCTTCTCCTGTATCCGAAGGCAACATGAAACATGCAGTTAACAAGGCTGCTTCTGAGTTTGGTGCCATTGATCCATCTAGAGCTATACCCACACCAGGTTATTTAAATTCTTAGCTTAATTTATACTGTCGATTTATTTTATTTTTTTTATGTATGTAGTTAACAAAAGACTGATCACTTCAGTTATAACAGAAAATTTGAGTCCCATGACCAAAACATATGGAGAACAAAAGGAGATCGATATAGACGAACCAAAGCTACAAATAAACGGGACCCCATTCAAGAAACTAGGCACCGATGAAGGCGAAAACAAGAGCCATCGGATGCCACCGGCTAGTGTCATGACACGGCTCATTCTGATAATGGTTTGGCGAAAACTTATTAGAAACCCAAACACTTATTCGAGTCTCTTGGGTCTCATTTGGTCTCTGGTTTCATTCAGGTTAGATTCAACTAGTAACATGTTAATTAGATTGACTATTAACAGTTACTTACTTTATGTGGAAATAATTGTACGTGTTTCTGAATTTATAGGTGGGACATTAAAATGCCAACTATAGTAAGTGGATCAATATCAATATTATCAAACGCGGGACTAGGAATGGCCATGTTCAGTCTAGGTACATCATTATTGATCAACAAGTACATTATTTGATACATTACAATAAGCTTATTATTATGTTCTTTATTCAATGAATGTTGTCTATAATATATGCAGGGTTATTTATGGCATTGCAACCAAAAATAATAGCATGTGGGCAACGTGTGGCGACATTTTCAATGGCCGTGAGATTCTTAACTGGTCCTGCAGTCATGGCAGCTACATCCATCGCAATTGGTCTTCGCGGTGTTCTTCTTCATGTTGCTATAGTTCAGGTATATAAAAGACATGTGGTTAATTAAACGCTAAACCTTCTTAAATTCGCCTACAACGATCATTCGTTTAAGTGGTTAGTATTGTCACTAACTTAATTTGCAAAATGTAGGCGGCTCTACCACAAGGGATAGTACCGTTTGTTTTCGCAAAGGAGTATAATGTCCACGCTGATATTTTGAGTACTGCGTAAGTTATTTTCTTAATTTTTTTTTTTTTTTTTCCAGTTCTGAGAATCGAAAACAAATAGTTTGCTTTATCTTTTTATATAGAAATACTGTATACTCCATATGTGATAACTCGGTCGGAAACAGTCACATGATAACCCGATCATACGACATACATATATGCAAAAATACTCTTTTTCTCGGCTAACATTCAAGAGTACTAATATGTGAAATTGGAAAATTTGCAGGGTTATTTTTGGAATGTTGGTAGCTTTACCGATAACAATACTTTACTATGTGCTGCTTGGAGTGTAAAATGAATATAGTATAAAGTCAACGCTTGGTTGTAAATCCAAGACTAGATCGGTCAACACAATGCATGATTCAATGTACGCCTTGGGTAGATCACATGCAGCTAACGTGTTACTCAGAAAAATTTAATTATAGAATTTTCTTCTTCTTAACTTTTTAGATTTTGTTTCCGTTTCATTTATAAAGAAGAAATTAAGAAGATGTAGATCTTACATATAAGCAATGAGAATTGTAGGTACTAATGTTAATTAATTTTGTTCATGTTATAAGTATTCTCGATCGCCTTTTGAAAAACGGACAAGCAAGACAGCTAGTATTTTTTAAAAGCAAGGTTTAAAATGTAGTCTACGAAGAAGATTGAACTTATCTCCACTTAATTCTCAAGCCCCCTTCACTAAACTATCATTTGGGGTTAGCCAGACAACCAATTAGAGTTCTTTTTTCTAATTAAGCTTGAATTTTTTATTTTTTTTTTTTTTTTTTTTTTACTTTTTTTAAAACTAAAATCACATGAAACTTAACAGATTTTTTTTTTTTTTAAAGATCAGAATAAATTTTATTAGCACCAAAACAAGAAAAGATACAATATGGAGCAGCCTGAAGCATCTATATCTATACAAAAACATACATCTCGAAAAACGAATACAGAAAAGAAAAGACTCGAATCTAGTAGGAAAAACACCCTTGCAAATGAGCATATATATGCACGGGACAACTTGTACAAAGACGAGCCGAGTTACACGAGAGTCACAGTACCGTACATCACGATGACAAAGCAACTCACGCCCAACTCACTTAGCCCAAGACATAGATAGACTCAAGAGCGCGGGTGGAAAAAAACCTACAATTAGCCTATTCCATCCTTAGGGTTCGGGTTGACATCGAAAGAAGAGGGGTTAGTCAACCAAGGGTGCCAATCAAGATTAAATTTTTTGCCTCGACAGTTAATCCACTCAAAGGATTTATGTAACACCGGCCATTTTTTTTTTATTTTTTTTTTATATATACACAGCGGAAGACTTCATTTACATAATTACCCTTATTCGATAACAACATGATTACCATAAATCCTTAGTTAATTACTTTATTACAAACCACAGGTGTTACGTTATTACAAAACATTATTTAAACAAAAGTCCACATCAGAGTTGGTTGTCAAACATGTCATCTGCTGTATCACCCATCCCGACTAGCAGTACCTAAACCTGCAAGGGGGAAAACATGTGGGGGATTAGCGCACCGCTAAGTGAATGGAATCTATCTAACAGATATAGCTTAAGTCACACACAAGCTATATACATCAACAATACCTGCAAACTACCAACTAGCATACAAAAGACAATACGAGGATCGGCGGCTTGTACGAGCACACGACTCCCAGCTGATCGGGCCTGAGTCTACCGATAGTCCCTGCTACTCAATTCACAGTATAGTTATCCAGATGCAGGGGGTGCATCGTTCACACTATACTCTACAATCAGTAGCCTATGGACCCAACCTCCCCTAGGCACGGTTGACCTCATACGGACTCTAACCTCTCCTAGGCACGGTCTCGAGTCCCCAGTCTCCCTAGGCCCGACTGGTGCCATTCACACAGTGTACACATAATTCACATACAACATCAGGCAAACGATATTATTCTATCATGGCAATTCCTACACTATGCATGGTAAAAGAGTCAACCACAGTAGCATGATATGCTACTTAAACTCTATCCGTAGATAGACCCACTCACCAATTACCAGCAACTGCTCAGTTATTATTTCTGAGCTTCCTCCTTGTCCTTTTCTCCTGAGAACAGCAACAACCAAGTTAGAATAGTGTTCCCATCAAGATTAGACACACTGACAGCGAATTATAGCAAATTAGTAAAAATTTGCGTCCGCTAAAATTTTCATGCTTAACACTTATGCACTTTCAAAATTTACATCATGAACACTAAAATACAAACGGGCAGCATAACGGCTAGAATTCCACACTTAGTAAGAATTTCACTCCCTAAGACCATCGGTCGATGGTCCCATCCATCGGCCGATCGTCAACACACCATCGGTCGATGGTCTCCCCCAATCGGTCGATCGTCAAAATTACATCCGCTGGTCAGAAATCATACACCATCGGTCGATGGTCTCGTCCATCGGCCGATCGTCCTCACCATCGGTCGATGGTCAACGACCATCGGCCGAAGGTAGTTCATCAGCTGCAACAGCAGCAAAGTGACGGGTTTCAACCCAAAATCACCAAATCTCGACTTTGGACACGTTTTTGACCTCAAAACTGGTTACATCTTTTACACTAGACATTTAGAAACATAAACCCACAACTTTTATGCACAAACAACAACAAATTGAACCAATTTTACACAAAACCCCATTTTAACAAAAACTAACTTAAAACACCCATTTTGACACTGATTTGATCACGAAATTAAACAAACTTTACCTTGTTAGAATCACAACAACACAAGGAACGATTTGACACTAAAATCAAGCTTCAATTCGAGATCAAATGATTTAGGGTTGAGATGAAGATGGTGAAGTTTAGGTTAGGTGAATGTGTGAGTGAGAGGAAAGTTCAGGAAACCTCAAGAAAAGAGCTGGTCACTAGCTTATATTTGTGTTAAAACACAATACCCCATCACACACGGGTATTTACCACTTATCTGATATCTTTCGCACAAGATTAGGTAACCCAAACGAGGTCCAATTAAAATAAACAAACATGTTCTGGGACCCTTATCACAAACTGGACACAACACAAATATAATAAAACACTAATTAAATAATTAAAATAAAAGCACTTAAGACTAAGCACAAACCCTTAGGGCAAAATAGACAACTTACAACTAGCCCGGGTTTCAGTCTGTTACAATTTAACTTGTATGTCCGCGACAATTTTAGGAGCACTTAAAGTGGTGGTGCCGAACACATGATTATTCCGGTTTTTTCAAATGAAATAGGAGGTAACCCATACAATTGCTTGCCATATAGATGAGCCCGATTTTGTTTTTATTAACGGTGACGCTCCCTTCGAGAGATCGGTGAGATGAGAAATATGAAGATTATCGAATTTCCACCATATGCGGATTTTTTCCCAAATCTCTTGTGCAACTTTGCAATCAATGAGGGAGTGTTGGGTTGTTTCTAATGCGTCATCACAAACCGGGCAGCGGGTAGAATGGAGATCGATGCCCTTCTTGTCTAATTCTATTCTAACAGGGAGTTTATTTTGATACGCACGCCAAATAAAAATTTCCACCTTTTGCGGTATAAGCGGGTTCCGGAGTGTAGGATTAGGTAATGGTTTGTTAAGCATCGAGTTTTCTGTTAATACCGAAATCAGTGAAGAGGTGGAAAACGAACCGTTATGGCATAATTTCCAGGTCCACTTGTCAGGTCCATCCCATGTATGTCTAAATTCGCGAAGGTCAGAAATGAGATTAAGCAGGTCGGTTGAAGCACGCCATCTTGGTTCCGAAGCCCAATCCCATGAAAAAGAAAGGCTGTTATTAGCCTAGTTAACCCGGCTAGCCACGCTGATGGATTTGGAAACTTCAAGTCTATGTAATCTAGGATATTTATCGAAGAAAGGGACCTCACCACACCATTTGTCTTCCCAAAAGAATGTATCCGAACCTGTACCTACAACTTTAACAAAGGCGTTAGAGATATCACACCCTAACTTGGTTAGGGTGTGTTCGATAGTAAGAATAGAAAACCAAGTGCGGCCAGCAAATCTTTTTTGATCAGCTGAGATGACGGGTTTAAAACATCCCAACCCGCCATGATACCCATAAATACTTTTAATTACCTTAACCCAAAGTGCATCTTTTAAAGTTAGGAATCTCCACCACCACTTTGATAAGAGAGCTAGGTTTTTAAAATTTAAGGATCCCACATTTAGCCCCCCGAAGTCATACGGTAAGGAAATGCGTTCCCAATTAATCCAAGCCATTTTCTTGTTATCACAAGTCCCGCCCCAAAAAAAAGTTCCGACGTAGGCTTTCAAGTTCTTTCATTCGTTAAAACTTAACAGATTTAAATATTAGAATTTCTTTAACTTAAGTTTGAATTGCATGATATATCCGACTCCTATGATTGTCGTATTATTATTATCATATTTTAATCTGGATTTTTAGTTTAATGTATTTAATTCTTTAACCGTGGATCCCATAGTATGCAGTTTGGTTCCATTGCTTGAATAATTACCTATTTACACGTTCTTTCACATGAAAGTCTGAAAGAGACAAAACTGACTCCGCCACAATACAAACAGTTTCATAATTTTCTTTCTCTAAAAATTAATTTCTTGTTATAATATGAGTACAAAAAGTCATATGGATGATAAATTTTAGTCAACTTTGTATAGCTTGCATAGTAATATTTTACACTATAAATAAGGCCTCTATGTTAGCCTTCAAAAACACACTTTGATATATATTTCATATATATATAAACTCTCTCTCTTTTCTTACTTATATGTATAAGTCTCTAATTAGTAAATAAGCCAAAGGTAGTTATAAACTACTGAATTATAACACGTTATCAGCACGATGAGCTTAGTATAATCAAAGGATATCTCAAACGATCACGAGTCACTAATCAAGGTATGAAATTATTAATAATTTTCAGACTCGAATATATCAAATTTTGAACTACTAACATTTTGAACTACTAATTTTTATTAAGTTCTTAGTGCATTTGTATTGTTCTTATTATATGGTTGGCTCTGCCACCTAAATTATATATGGTCGGTTATACCACCTGAATTATATTTCTGCAATCTAACTTTTACTAATTTCACTAACATTTATATTTATGTTATTTAAATTATATATGATCGGTTATACCGCCTGAATTATATTTTATGTAATCTAACTCTTATTAACTTCACTAACATTTATATTTATGTTAATAAGACCTCATGATTGTACGCAACACGTCATTTGACAACACGGTACTTTATGTACGCAACACGTCATTTGACAACACGGTACCATGGGTCGAGATTAATTCCGATCAATACGAATACGATGGGGTCTTTATATGTTATCTAACATTTATGATTACTTATGCAATTAATCATTATTTATTTCATGCATACTAATGTTTATTCTTAAATTTATAATCTTAAAAGTTAAAATACAAAAAAGTAGTTTGTATTTTTATTAAAAGTAAATCTTAAAAGTTAAAATACAAAAAGTAGTTTGTATTTTTAAGTAAATCTTAAAAGTTAAAATAATAAAAAAAATGGTAAAATGGAGTAGCTTTTTGTCAAAAAATGAAGTATTGAAAATGAAGTGGTCTCGTTCTATAATTAAAAAAAATATACTTCCTATTGTTTTTCCGTTTTTGTTTTGTTTCTCTTTCCTGTTAATTTTTCTCCACCCACATTCCTTGCTCCTGTTGCTCTTTCACATTTCATATCAGCGATGACTAATTTTTTTTATATCCATCCATTATTTAATTTCCCACTTGAGTTTTTTGGCAAAATTAATTGACCATAGGAAGAAATGTTAATTTGGCTTCGGTAGTAACGCAGCATTTCAACCCATAGAGATTAGAGAGTTTACATAGTATGAATCATTTTCATTCTAAAAATGGGTAAAATCTTTTCATATAGTTATTTGCATATACATCTTCTTCCTTACAGGTCCTACTTAATAATTAAACAATAATACGTACCCAAGAAATCATGACTGATTTAGTTAGAAGGGTAGTTTTAAAATTATAGTAATAGAAATGGTAGTTTTGGGTTTATGGAGACGGAAGATGAAAGTTGAGAGACAAACAATTATTGTAAGTTGGGAAGGAGCAGAGGCAAAAGAATTGATTAATGTGAAAGTAGTGTGGTCGTTGGTGGATGACGGTTGTCGTCGGCCTATGTTTTGTGGTGGTAACCGTAGTAAAAAATAAGATTAAAAAAGATAAATGGAAGTAAGTTGTTTAGAGCAAATTTTACAGTATTCATGATCATGATTAGACTCAAAAAAAAAAAAAACCATGAAAATAGGACATGATGGGTACTAAATTGATGGTGCACATTGTTAATGAAAAGAAACCGGTCCAATTGGTAGTTCCCTTGACAATTTTGCGTATGTTTGTTTGTGTTTGACATGTCTCTTTCATGTCATCATCAAACTTTAAAAAAAAAAAATCACAGATTGAACAAATTGAAAATGCAAATATGTAAATACTTGTTTTTCTCTTTTTTTAGCAAAACATATTTAAGTGTTTTTGATACTCTATGTATAGCAAGTACAAAAAAAAAAAAAAAAAGGTTCTGTATCAAAGGTCTATTGTCTAAAGGGAGATGATATTTCCACTCCTATTTCTTATAGATCCACTATATTTTTACTTAACTACCCAAAATACCCTTTAAAATATATATAGTTGACACCCAGCGAAACCACTCCTTTAAGTTTTCTGCAGCGTTACAGTGGGCCTTCTTTTTGGGCCACCCGAAAAAGTGGGTCAGTTAAGTGGCTAACTACTATTGATATTGATATTTGATATGATACTAAAACGTACCACTAGCTACTAAATAATCTCAGTTTTAATTCATACATGTGAAGTTGCTTCACATACATTCAACTTAAAATGATTTTTAAATTTCTAAATAACAAAACTTGAACAATATTTACAAAATTTTTGTTATATATTTTCTCATTAAAAAAAACTGGCAAATGTTAGTACACCGTCAAATATTTCACTCCATTTGCAGTACGAATCATTCCCATGAGATAAATCTTAAATGATGATATATAAAAAATGATTGTATAATTCTATAAAAAGAAAAAAAAGAGAACGATTAATAAAAAAATGAAAAAGCACAGCGCTTATGATTAAAAGCGCATATGGTGAAAAAAGATGTATGATGAAAAGCGCATATGGTGATTAATGAAAAAGCACATATGGTGATTAATGAAAAGTATATTGTGAAAAGGAATCACAAATATTTCTTGAAAGAATTCAAGGTTATATATATGGACCAATTCATCCAATATGTGGACCATTTTGATATTTCATAGTTCTAATAGACGCATCTAGCGGATGGTCTCATGTTTATGTGTTATCAAGCCGTAATATGGCATTTGCAAAGTTTCTTGCACAAATTATTAAATTGAGAACACATTATTCTGATTACACCATTAAAAATGATACTTGATAATGCTGGTGAGTTAACATCTCAAGCATTTAATGATCATTATATATCTACAGGGATTGTTGTTGAACATCCAGTTGCTCATGTGCATACACAAAATTGGTTTAGCTGAATCAATAGATAAACGCTTGCAGCTAATAACTAGACAATTGATAATGAGTACAAAACTCTCAATATTTATATGTGGACATGTAAATTTACATGCTGCGACATTAATTCGCATAATACCATGTGGAAGTCATAAATATTTTCACTTACTACTTGATTTTGGCCAAGAGCCAAATATTTTCCACCTTAGAACATTGGTTGTGCAGTGTATGTTCCAAATGTATCACCACAACACCATAAAATGGTTTTTCAAAGAAAGATGGTAATATATTTTGGATATAAAACATCTTCAATCATAAGATATACTGAACCCATGATGGGTGATGTTTTTACAGCACGTTTTGCTGATTGTCATTTTAATAAAACATTGTTTCCTAGATTAGGGGGTGAAGTAAAAAAATAAATAAAATGATGCTTCATGATGTGAACATCAATTAAGGTATATTGAACTCGCACAAAAGAATGTGAAACGAAAGTTCAAAAATAATGCATATGCAAGAACTTGCAAATTAATTACTTTATGCATTTACAGATATAAAAAAAATGACTAAATCATATATACCAGCGATAAATGCTCCAGCTCGAACTGAAATTCCAAAAGCTGGCAATAATGTCACTGTTGAGTCTTTGCCACGCATCAAACGTGGAAGATCAATTGGTTCTGAAGATAAAAATCCTCGAAAAAGAAAATCAGCTGATAATGAGGTAAAAGAAAGTGTTCAAGAAGAACCATAAATCAATATTCCTTCTGCAGAGGATATTGATAAATGTAAATACTAAAATTACGATAAATTATGCAATATTATGGAACCGAAATGAGATTAAAATCTCTATGAGATATTTTCATATAATTTTACAATGACATCATGAATAAAGATGATGATCTGGAACTAAAATCTGTCATTGAATATACAAAATGGACATGACTGAGCTCAATGGAAAGGAGCAATACGAGCTGAATTAGAATCGCTCAATAAAAGAAAATTTTTCGGATCAATCGTTATCACTTTTAAAGATGTGAAACGTATGGGATATAAATGAATTTTTATCCACAAAAAAAAAAAAAAAAAAAAAAAAATGTGCAAATGAAGTTACAAGGCAAAACTAGACTTGTAACTCAAGATTTCCCACAAAGACCAGAAATGAATTATGAGGAAAACTTATCCTCCTCTAATTGATACAATTACTTATTAGATACTTAATCAACCTGGTAGTTACTTAAATGCATCTCATGGATGTCATAACTACTTATCTGTATGGATCACTTGATGGTGATATATATGAATATACCTGAAGGGTTTATGGTATCATAAGCATCTAATGCAAAACTCAAAGAAATGTATTCCATTGAATCACAAAGATTTTTATATGGGTTGATACAATAGTATAACTGACTAAGTGATTACTTGATAAAAAAGGGTATACATATAAACTTATTTTGCACGTATGTTTTATAAAAACAATGTTCGGATATGTGATCGTAGTTGTTTATGTCAATATTCTTAACATCATATGAATAGATAAAGAAATCTATGAAATTATTCAACTTCTAAAGAATTATTTTGAAATAAAAGATCTTGAAAAAACCAAGTATTACCTTGGATTGCAAATTGAGCATATGCCTAATGGTCTACTTGTACATCAAACAACTTATACTGAAAAGATTTTAAAACATTTTTTAAAGATAAAACCAATTGGTTTTTAGATCACTCAATATTGACACTGATCCATTTCATCCCCGTGAAGATCATGAAGATATTAACGGATCAGAAGTTCCATATATTAGTGCAATTGGGGCTGTTATGTATCTTACAAATTGTACAAGACCTGACATTTCTTTTACAGTTAATTTATTAACAAGGTTCAACTCTGCCCTTACAAAAAGACATTGGAATGGGATAAACACATATTTTGATACCCTTGATAAACTGCTGATTTAAAATTATTTTATTCTAACGTTTCAAAACAAGATTTGGTTGACTATGTATATGCAGGTCATTCATCAAATCCTCATAAAGATAAATCTCAAACTCGATATGTATTCCTAAATGGAGGTACCACAAAATCATGGCGTTCTTAAAACAAACACTTGTTGCAACATCATCAAATCATGTCGAAGTGATTGCATTATATGAAACTACTCGAAAATGTGTTTGGTTGAGATCAATGACACAAATCATTATTGATTCTTGTGGACTAAAACGCTATAAAAGACTAACAACTATCTTCACCAACAACTATATATGAAGATAATGCAGCTTGCATAATACAAATGAAAGAAGAGTATCAAAAGTGACTGAACAAAATATAAATACTGACGAGGCGCCAAAGCTATAGACGGTCTTAACGGTCATAAGTTTGATGAAAAAGAATGGTATGTTGGTAAGGCTCAGAAATGACTAAAAGGGAATAGGAATTGAAACAAGGGTTTAAGCAAGCCATGAAGGAGACTGTAGACAAATCACAGAGGCTAAACTTGTACATAAAAGATTTAGATGATAAATTTTCAGATGAAAACCTCAGGTTCTTCTCATATAAGACAACCAGATTAAAATGAGATACGTTCAATCAACAACTCTGCTGATCTTTATACCAAAGCACTGTCAATCGCTGTTTTCAGAACACACGTTCACAATATTGGCATGAAGCAAGTTCAAAATATGTGACGACTCAGCGATGTCTACTTGAGGGGGAGTCAACTCTATACTGCACTCTTTTTCCCTTGACTAAAGTTTTTATCCCACTGGGTTTTTCTTTAGCAAGGTTTTTAATGAGACAGTACTAGTTGCACTCTAATAAAATTGATCATCCAAGGGGGAGTGTTATAATATGAGTACAAAAAGTCATATGGATGATAAATTTTAGTCAACTTTGTATAGCTTGCATAGTAATATTTTACACTATCAATAAGGCCTCTATGTTAGCCTTCAAAAACACACTTTGATATATATTTCATATATATATAAACTCTCTCTCTTTTCTTACTTATATGTATAAGTCTCTAATTAGTAAATAAGCCAAAGGTAGTTATAAACTACTGAATTATAACATTTCTGTGATTATTCTAATTAATAATAATAATTTAGTAACGAATGAAAGATCCCAACAAGCAGGGCCGAACACAACCAAACATATAACGAGCAAGCGTCGAATTATTGACGAATTGACAGTCTCATTACAAAGATTCTTAGCTCTTAAGCCAAATTTCAAATTTTTAACAAGAGAAAACCTTTCCGAAAAAGTACTTTCGAAAACCAGAAATGTTTGTAAATAAAATTAAGGCAACAATCCTGTGATGCATTCTAGGACAAAGCATATTGACGTTCAATATCACTTCATAAGGGATCATGTTCAACAGACCAGCAGTTAGCATCAGATCTCTTCACACACGTAGAATCTAAATTGAACTTCAGACATTTAAAAATTCATGAAAATTTGATTATACCATTTTCATGTCATTTCACATTTTTTTAACATACTTATTGACCGAGCTTTCATTCGGAATCAATCTCTCTATCCATAGAACATTGAGTGAGAGGACTTTCTCTACTCTTGAGGGTGTTTCACTCTCGGTAGAGAAATGACTTCTCTTTATTCTATTCTAGAATAGAAAAAGGACCGTCAACATCTTACCTGGCTCATACTCCACTTATGTGAAATTGAATTTTGTTGTTGTTATTGTTGTAAAGGACCTACACAAACTCAAAGCTAGAAATGCCAACAAAATCGGCGCCCACAATGATCGAGCAAGTACTGAAAAGTAATAAAAGCGAACGAAGGATACATCATCAAGGCCTTAAAATGATCCAGAATCACCTGCCGCAAAATAAAAGCCCCACACAGAAACAAAGCTCCAACTAAACGAACCTAAAACAAAACTATCCATCGTCATCATTGGATCCACTCATGAAGCTAGATAGACATTTGAGATTGCAACTAACACCATTAATAATCTACTTGACTAGGCAATTAATCCGTATTATTTATGAAAATTACATAATTAAGAACAAATGTAATTGGATATTTTGACATTACACCTATATTATCTTGCATTGGATTGATTGATAAAACAATATTTGACTATATATTTGCATTTGCATGTGGGGCTTAACATATAAAATCAGTGAAAGTTCATCCAATGCTTGCCTTTTAGAGTACACTATGTAAATTTAATAATGTATACGCAAATTAATTAAAAATAACGGCCGTATCAGCTCTTTGTCTCTTTTACATTGGTAAACGTAACAAGTTAAAACCTAAACTTTGTTTCACATTACATTTTCACAAAGGAAACATCAATAATCATCCCTCTTTATAGGTAAATGTCCATCATGACTTGTGTCTTTCAAATGTGAATGTATACTTGTAGTCACGGGTCATTCAAATGTGGATGTATACTTGTGAGAAAGTACCAAGAAGCCCCAAATCCTTGATTTGGCCAGGAAAGACTGCACTGGCAGCACTGCTTTGGAGCCAGGAAGCGAAGGGAATGAGCTCGGCTGCTTCCGCATGCGCTTCGCGCGCTATTGGCGATTTGCTCTCATCTTATTCTTCACTCAATGAATATTGAGTTGCCGTCAAAAGTGACCTAGAGAGGCGCCCACTCAAAAGCAGTACAATCTGGTACTCTACCCTCTTCATCAAAGGCTTCCATTGATAGGGAACTGTTCTATCTAATGTGGCGTCACCACTTGCGTCAAGTGTTTCTGCCACTTCCAATTGAAAAACAAATTTTAGTCATTTATGCAGCTCTCAATGGATTCTGTGATCGAATGCCACTGGACAAAAATTTTCAATATAAGAGAGCCATGTTAAAGAGTGTAAAAACAGAATTACTACGATCCCTTTTAGAAAAAGGTGGCTTAAACACGGCTAGACGCCCGACTCTAGACAAAGCTGAGGGGGGTTACCACAACATCCTCTCTCGATAGACTCAAAGCTCTTTATAGTCAGGCGTTGTATAAAATTTACTTTTACGAGTTATAGTTAATAAATAAAAGTGAAAGTGGATCTTTCGTGTACTAAGATTTTTTTTATATTCAATCATAATAATAAGTTCAGTAATGTTAAAATCCGTCATAACTACTAGCATCAATTAAATTAAAAATTGTAAAAAAAACATAATATTAAATTAAATGGATTTAGTAATATTATTTAGACCATATAGAATATTGGGCCTTGTTGCACGACTCAATATCCGGCTTTGCTTATTAGTAACGTATGAAACTTTAAATAGTAGAAAAATACTTTTGTAGATATTAATATTAAAGCATGCATGCATCGCAAACTCACTTCTCATTAATAAGAGGATTAACTGCACTGAAATATATATTTTTGTTATAATTCAGTAGGCTTATAACTACCTTTAGTGGTTTGATTCTTGATGTTATAATTCAGTAGGCTTATAACTACCTTTAGTGGTTTGATTCTTGATGTTATAATTCAGTAGGCTTATAACTACCTTTAGTGATTTGATTCTTGATTTAGAATACTAATAATGAAGTGTAAGAACAAAGATGATAATGGAGAGAAAGAAAGAAACACTTTGTAAGTGTGAGAAATGGTGCAAGTTTAATGCTTGCATTCATGAGTATTTATAGCCTAAAATCTCAATATAAAAATACATACTTTGTGTACCAAAATTGACTATATGTATACACCAAAATTGACTATCCATATCTATATTATTATTATTATTATAACACTCCCCCTTGGATAGCAATTTTATTTTGTTGAAGATCAACTATAAATTACTGCCTCGTTAAAAACCTTGCTAAAGAAAACCCAGTGGGAAAAAACTTTAGCTAAGGGAAAAAGAGTGCAGCATGGAGTTGACTCCCCCTCAAGTAGACATCGCTTCAGCTGTTACATCTTTTGAACATGTCTCATGCCAATGTTATGAACGTGTGTTCTGAAAATAGCAGTTGGAAGTGCTTTCGTGAAAAGATCAGCAGAGTTTTTGCTAGATTGCACATATCTCATTTCAATCTGGTTGTCCTTAATGAGATTTTGAGTGTATGAGAAGAATCTAGGTGGTATGTGTTTTGTTCGGTCACTTTTGATATACCCTTCTTTCATCTGTGCTATGCAAGCTGCATTATCTTCATAGATAGTTGTTGGACTTTTATCGCGTTCTAGTCCACAAGAATCAGTAATGAGTTGTGTCATTGATCTCAACCAAAAACATTCTCGAGTAGCTTCATGTAATGCAATCACTTCGGCATGATTTGACGATGTAGCAACAAGTGTTTGTTTTTGAGAACGCCATGATATTGCAGTACCTCCATTTAGGAATACATATCCAGTTTGAGATTTAGCTTTATGTGGATCAGATAAATAACCTGCATCTGCATAACCAACCAAATCTTGTTTTGATTCGTTAGAATAAAATAATCCTAAATCAGTAGTTCCTCGAAGGTATCGAAATATGTGTTTGATCCCATTCCAGTGTCTTTTGGTAGGAGCAGAGCTGAACCTTGCCAACAAATTAACTGCAAAAGAAATGTCAGGTCTTGTACAATTTGTAAGATACATAAGAGCTCCAATTGCACTAAGATATGGTACTTCTGGTCCAAGAATGTCTTCTTGATCTTCACATGGACGAAATGGATCAGCTTCAACATTGAGTGATCTAACAACCATAGGAGTACTTAATGGTTTTGCCTTGTCCATATTGAAACGTTTCAAAATCTTTTCAGTATATGTTGTTTGATGTACAAGTAAACCATTAGGCATATGCTCAATTTGTAAACCAAGGCAATACTTGGTTTTTCCGAGATCTTTCATTTCAAATTCTTTCTTTAGAAGTTGAATGGCTTCATGGATCTCTTTATTTGTACCTATGATGTTAAGATCATCAACATAAACAGCTATGATCACATATCCGGATGTTGTTTTCTTAATGAAAACACAAGGGCAAGTAAGATTATTTGTATACCCTTTGCTTATCAAGTAATCACTTAATCGGTTATACCACATACGTCCCGATTGTTTTAACCCATATAAAGATCTTTGTAATTTAATCGAATACATTTCTTTGGGTTTTGCATTTGATGCTTCTGGTACCTTAAATCCTTCAGGTATCTTCATATATATATCACTATCAAGTGATCCATATAGATAAGCAGTCACAACATCCATGAGATGCATTTCTAAATTTTTAGAAACTGCCAGACTGATTAAGTACCTAAAAGTAATTGCATCCATAACAGGAGAATAAGTTTCTTCATAATCAATTCCCGGTCTTTGAGAAAAACCTTGAGCTACAAGTCTAGCTTTATACCTTGTAACTTCATTTTTCTCATTTCTTTTTCGGACAAAAATCCATCTGTATCCTACAGGTTTCACATCTTTAGGAGTGAGAATGATGGATCCGAAAACTTTTCTTTTATTGAGTGATTCTAATTCAGCTCGTATTGCTTCTTTCCATTGAGCCCAATCATGTCTATTTTGACATTCAACCATAGATGTTGGTTCTGGATCATCATCATTATTCATGATGTCATATGCAACATTAAATGAAAATTTCTCATCAAGATTTTTCATTTCATTTCGGTTCCATAATATTTTTGAATATGCATAATTGATTGCAATTTCTGTATTGACATCATCAATCTCCTCTGCAGTAGGAGTACTGATTTGTGGTTCTTCTTGAACACTTTCTTTTACTTCATTATCAGCTGATTTTCTTTTTCGAGGATTTTTATCCTTTGAACCGATTGGTCTTCCACGTTTCTGACGTGGCAAAGATTCATGAGTGACGTTATTGCCAGCTTTTGGAATTTCAATTCGAGCTGGAGTATTTACTGCTGGTATATATGATTTTGTCACCGTTTTTGTATCTGTAAATGCATCAGGCAATTGATTTGCAAGTTCTTGTATATGCATTATCTTTTGAACTTCTGTCTCGCATTCTTTTGTGCGAGGATCAAGATACTTTAATTGAGGTTCACACCATGAAACATCATTTTCTTTATTTTTCATTTCTCCCCCTAATCTAGGGAACAATGTTTCATTAAAATGACAATCAGCAAAACGTGCTGTAAAAACGTCACCTGTCATAGGTTCAATATACCTTAATATTGAAGATGTTTCATATCCAACATATATTCCCAACCTCCTTTGAGGACCCATTTTTGTACGTTGTGGTGTCGCAATTGGAACATACACTGCACAACCAAATGTTCTAAGATGGGAAATATTTGGCTCTTGACCAAAAGCAAGTTGTAGGGGGGAATATTTATGACTTGCACTTGGTCTGATGCGAATCAATGCAGCAGCATGTAAAATTGCATGACCCCATATAGATACAGGGAGTTTTGTTCTCATTATCAATGGTCTAGCGATTAACTGTAAACGTTTAATCAATGACTCGGCTAAACCATTTTGTGTATGCACATGAGCAACAGAATGTTCAACAACAATTCCTATAGACATGCAATAGTCATTAAATGCTTGAGATGTAAATTCACCAGCATTATCAAGTCTCACCCTTTTAATGGTGTAATCAGGAAAATGAGCTCTCAATTTAATAATTTGGGCAAGAAATTTTGCAAATGCCACATTACGGCTTGATAACAGACAAACATGAGACCATCTGCTAGATGCGTCTATTAGAACCATGAAATATCTAAATGGTCCACATGGTGGATGAATTGGTCCACATATATCACCTTGAATTCTTTCAAGAAACATTGGTGATTCTTTCTCAACCTTAAGTGGTGAGGGTCTAGTTATCAATTTTCCAAGAGAGCAAGATGTACATGGAACCATTGTATCATGATGGATTTTTCTATCCTTTAGTGGATGTCCATGAGTACATTCAATAATCCTTTTCATCATTGTTGATCCTGGATGGCCTAATCTGTTATGCCATAAACTGAATACACCAGGATCAATATATTTTTCGTTAACTACCATATGTATTTCTGGTACATTTATATGTGTATAATGTAATCCAGAACTAAGTCTTGGCAGTTTTTCAACCACATGACTCTTGTCAGTGATACTTAAATATTTCTCATTTTCTGTTGTCACTGACTGATAATCATACCCGTTAAGGTATATGTCGGAGAAACTCAATAAATTTCTGCTTGACTTGGGAGAAAATAAGGCATCATTTATTAAAAATTTTGTACCATTTGGTAGTATGAAATTTGCCTTTCCTATCCCTTTTATCAAGTTAGCAGGTCCTGATATTGTATGTATAGTTCCTTCCGTTGGTTTTAGATCAATAAAATATTTCTCGGATTTAAGTATAGTGTGTGTAGTTCCACTGTCTGCTATACAGAGATCTCCACCACTTGATTGATGTTGTATTCCAGCAAAATTCATATTGAACTTCATATATAAGAAATAAATAGTGAGTACATTAATATTACACAATATTTTAAACGCAAATAGATAGTACTGAAACATTTAGCAAACATAATGACAAAGACAGACGATATTAAATCGTTTATTTTTCAAAAGACACACAACTTAAACATTCAAGAAATCTTCATATAAATCAGATGGTTTCTCAGTGACTGTTGGATCAATATTATCCACAAAATTTACTTCCTTTTCTTTACCTTTCAGCGAATCCTGATACATCTTAACAAGATGTTTAGATGTTCGGCAAGTATTAGCCCAGTGGCCCATTCTACCACATCTGTAGCAAGATTCTTCAGAATTTTTAGAAGAATTTTCTTCAACATCTTGTTTAATGGGCTTGTTTTGTGGTTGATATTTATATTTTCGTGGATTACTATTTCTTTGACCACCACGGCCACGACCACGACCACGTCCACGCCCATTACCATTACCATAAGGATGGTTTCTACCATAGTTATGGCTTTTGGCATGATGATGGTGATGGTTATTATAACCACGACCTTGCCCGCGTCCTTGTCCCTGTTTATAATTATTTGCAGTATTTGCTTCAGGGATTGCAAGTGTACCAGTAGGACGGGATTGCTGATTTTTCATTAATAGCTCATCATTTTGCTCTGCAACTAAGAGATATGAATTAAGTTCAGGATATGTTTTGAACTTTAGCATTCTCAAATTTCTTTGCACTGTGATGTTTGCAGCATTCATTGTGGAGAAAGTTTTCTCCATCATGTCTGCATCACTAATTTCATGTCCACAGAATTTAAGTTGTGAACATGTATTATACAGAGCTGAGCTGTATTCATTTACTTTCTTAAAGTCTTGGAACCTTAATGTTCTCCATTGTTCCATTGCAGCTGGAAGTAAAATTTCTCTTTGATTATTGAATCTGCTTTTGAGACCTTCCCATAAAACATGGGGATCTTCTACAGTCACATAATTATTTTGTAAGCATTCATCAATATGTTGATGAATAAAGCAACATGCCGTAGCTTGTTCTTTTTCAGAACAAGTGTTGTTTTCATTTATGGTTTCAAGAATGCCCATTGATTTAAGATGCATTTTTACTTTTATAACCCATGGCATGTAGTTGTTTCCAGTTGATTCTAAAGGAGTAAATTTAAGCTTTTCCAGATTCGACATTTTCTATTATCAAAAATTAAAACAAACATCATGATAAATTAGAGTCAATTTATATTCATAAGTATATAAACATTAAACATAAATTTAATATAACATAAATGATAAGTAGGTGACAGTGTCGACCATGTGTAAGCAATCATAAATAAATGTTATATAACAAAAATATAAATATTAGTAAACATAAATGAAAATTTGGCGACAGTGTCGACCATATATTTTTCCAGGTGGTATAACCGACCTATATCATTCTGGTGGTATAACCGACCATATATCATTTTGGTGGTATAACCGACCATATATCATTTTGGTGGTATAACCGACCATATATCATTTTGGTGGCAGAGCCAACCATATTTAGTATTAAGATTATCGTGCTGATAACGTGTTATAATTCAGTAGGCTTATAACTACCTTTAGTGGTTTGATTCTTGATGTTATAATTCAGTAGGCTTATAACTACCTTTAGTGGTTTGATTCTTGATGTTATAATTCAGTAGGCTTATAACTACCTTTAGTGATTTGATTCTTGATTTAGAATACTAATAATGAAGTGTAAGAACAAAGATGATAATGGAGAGAAAGAAAGAAACACTTTGTAAGTGTGAGAAATGGTGCAAGTTTAATGCTTGCATTCATGAGTATTTATAGCCTAAAATCTCAATATAAAAATACATACTTTGTGTACCAAAATTGACTATATGTATACACCAAAATTGACTATCCATATCTATATTATTATTATTATTATAACAATTTTTATGTTCTGATATTCATGGTGTCATAAAATCACTTGTCATATTTTATTTGGTCGTATTATGATTTATGAATGTGATTTAATCAATTACTCCGTATAAACTGTATGTATAACAATATTTTCGTAAAGTACAAATTACTTAAATTATTTTTTATTTTTTATTTTTTTTTAAGAATGTGAAAACTATAAAACCAATAATATAATGGTCTGACATAAGAAAGTTAAAGTATTTGGTAAAAAGAGGTAGTGTTAGGCAAGAGGAAACAGGCAGAATCTTTAGCCTCAGTTTGTCATATATACCTTCTCCTTGATCAATAATCTAATAAGATGAGTTCAGGTTTTGTCTCTTCATGTAATTAAGCTACGGGGTTATAGTATTGAATAGAGATTACAGTATAGTAAATTCAATCAAGTTTCATACCGAATAAATTTCATAAATTCCACTTTTTCGTGAATATTCTTATTAGTTTTGAATTTCATGGAAAAAATGTATGGTATGAAATTATCGTTTCTGTTTCCCGATTAAATATAATTATCGAGGTTAAAGGCAACCGAACAATTTATACACATACTACTATACTAGTAACTAAGTACTAGCTAGTATTTATTTTGGAGTATTATTATTTAGGTATACTCCAATTCTCCAATATCCTAAATAATTTTTATTTGCCAGTATTAGAAATACCAGCCCTCTTGTTCGAACTTGCTGGAAGAAAATAGCAAAATGACAATTGGCTCCATTTATTTGACAATTGGCTGGCTGGGTTCAATTCCCAGCTTTTGCTTTTCAAAAAAATAAATTATAAATAATAAAAAAAATTGATATGTGTTGATCTACGAAGGGGTACACATGGACCAATGTTATACAAAAATTCAACCAGGCCCAGTCTGATGCATTAAACTGCCTTGAACCTCTTAGGTCCTTTGCAACTAACAAAAAATAGCAGGCCTGAATGTTGTGTCCAGCTGAACCACCTTTGTTTCATCTTCCAAGTTTTTTCAGTTATTCAAAATCTCTCTCTTCTTTATATTAAAAGAAAAGTTTAATAGAGCAAGCAATAATTTAGAGATACAACCGGTCCTAGAACACGACAGCTTAACAAGATCCCGCTTCTAGCACACTCTGTGCTAAAACTGTAGGGTCAGGATCATGTATAACCGAAAGCCTTAATCAGGGGTTCAACTCTACCTAACTCATGTAATCTAAACTGTAGCATCATACATAAACTCCTTGGTTAGGACCTGTATAGCCAGGCACTAGTACAACAACAACAATACTCAATCCCGCACATGCGAGATATCAATACATGTCAAATTCAAATAACATCACAAGTACCAGCTCTTTAATTATCTTCTTTTATTTGGTAACGACGGCCTATTCAAGAACAAAAACCAGCAAGTTAACATCATATCTCAACACTAGGCAATTCAAACCTCAGGTTCGTCAAACTTTCGCCAACCTAGTTGATTCCGTCTACTGCTCATGCACTATGCACATCTAACACATTTGCCACCATGGGTTAGCACGCCCAATTTACATGCCTCCTATTACCATCCTAACAAACCTAATCTAAAAAATAAAAAAATAAAATAAAATAAGGCAACCAGAAAACCTACTTTCATAAACAAATGAATTCAAACTATTTAGGGTTATGGATCTTTTCATGTGTGTGTGTGTGTGGTGTCATTAAACCGATTCGTCTCCATGGTTGCAATGATCATGATCGACTCCATTTTCTTTACCGAGCTTTGACTTGGGTAAAGTGAACCCGGATGCTTTAAGTGATGGCTGCTGCGACTTCTTCAAGTTAAGGTGAGTGTAGTAAGACATACCGGCTAGAGCCGTGACTGCACCGCAGATGCTGGTTGAGCCTGGGTTAGAACCGAACATAACGAAACCTCCCAAAAGAATGACACATGTTTTAAACTGTCCGAGAACAACATGAGTCGTTGCTGATGTTTCCCTGTTAACATACGAATACGATTAAGCTGATTAGGTGTAAACACATGTTATTTTGATGAAAACCATCACTAGATAGCCCAAGTGGTTGGGGCCCTGAGTTACTTGCAAGAGGTCTCAGGTTCGAATCCCGTATGGGATGAATATTTAGTGGTGGCCAGGGATGGGTTGGAAACAGCCAGGGAGTAATCCTGTTGGGCTGCGTACATCAGAGTATGGGGTCGGATTACTCGCCCTCCCGGGTAGCCCGAACAGGGAAAACCTTCTACCTTTACATGTTATTTTGATGTGTACATATTTTAAACTTGCTACTAACCCAAGTGCAAGAGCACCAGACCACTGAAGCAAGAAACCGAGGACAGCAGAAGCCCCGATAATTGAAGAGTTGTAAAAGCTCCAGTCAAAAGAAAGAACGCCAGGTGGATCAAGTGACGGCATCATCGTCACTAGGAAAAACACAGTGATAGGTGTAGTTTTCCACATTAATCTGCACACAAACATCAAGATTTCAAGATTATGAGTTACAATACTTCGATAATAACAGAATATGATGATTTTGCGCACACAAATCTATATATGCAAACTTTCATGAAGATCGTGATCAATCGTAACGTATAAAGTACCCAACAATGAAAAACTTTGACTTCTTGAACGTATAAAGTACCCAACAATGAAAAACTTTGACTTCTTGAAGTCAAAAGATCAATTTCCTATTTTAAAATCCATAACTCTACTGAAAATCCAATTCGTCGAATGTAAAACTCAAAAGTTGTAAAAAAAAAAAAAAAAAGCTGCTAAATTTGATGCAACATTTATGTGAATTTTGTTATTGAAAGTGAAACAAAAAAGGTTTGACGTCAAAAGTTAACATTATTGAAATTGAGCAACATACGCTAATGCATTCCAGCTCTCCTGCTGTTGAAGGTTTGACCAAAGTATCTTATTGGTTGCACTCGGTATTATCCATGCAACCGCTATACATGCACCAAAGAAATGGAATTGCAAATCGGTAACTGTAGCAACAGCAACACCGATCGACACTACGGTAAGTGCAAGCACCTGAAACATAATTACAAGTAAAGTTCGCTCATATGAATATACACTTTAACTTTCAAGGTCAAACAAGTTCTTATGACCATTAAACAAACATATATCAAAACTTGCTTACCTTTCGGAAAGATATTTTTTTACGGTAAAGCATGAATTCTGCTAAAACAATAGCTGGCGTTACTGCAATCTTAGCCATCTGATAAAAGCCAACACTAAAAAGAATACGTGTTTAGTTAGAAAATAACACTAACAGAAAGTTTAAAAAGTATAACGACCGTTTAAAACCTCGACTAACCTATTGAATTTTAAACTAACGTTAGCAAGGCCGGTGGAGAGAGACAT